>NC_072419.2:17979500-18283500 GCF_028858775.2 Pan troglodytes
AAGTGAACTAACGATTAATACATTCAAACATCAGCTCTTCATTAAGTTGCTTCAGAAGTGAATACTGCACAATCTTGTAAATGATTAATCATGGTCTTTCCACATAAGTCATCCAATAGTTTGACATTGTCTTTCAATTTTCTCCTTTATATCATTAGTTCCTTTACTTTTAAGGCAGACTTGGACAAAATTCATTGTTTATTATATAATAACTATAGTGAGTATACCACTCCAAAGAGGACGGGACAAAGCAAGAAGACAAAAACCTGATGCAGTGCTTTTCAACAAGAAGGTACATATTAGAATTACCTGGGGAATGTTCTCAAACTTCTTTCCCTACCTCCATTCTGAGGCATATGTTTATTTCCAGGGCAAGGAAGATGAAGACAAGCACTTGTGTTCAAACAAGCCCTTGGATAACTCTAATACGCGTTTCCTTCACTTCTCCTCCTAAGAATGTCTGCCTAACAATTTGATGGAGTTGTTTGAATACCTTTGATAAGGTGAAATTATTGTGGCAGTATAATTAGAACAATGTGTTTTCATATAAGCTCTTCTATGTTATAGCTAAGAAACCTTGAGAAAGTCACTGGTCTTCTGGGAGCCTCAGTTTCTTCATCTCTAAAATGGGGATCATAATAACTTGCCCATCTCAGAGGCTCAAATGAGATAATTAGGAGAAAAAAAGTGCTTTGCAAACTGTAAAACTCTAAAAAACTGAAAGGAATAGAAACATTTAGTAACTTCCCTTAATTATGCCAAAGCTCTGCAAGTTAGTCTAGAGTATTCTGTATGAAATATTCTAAAAGTGAATCCTGCCATTTCCTGACAATCGTCAGTCATTTATCTTTCCCATGATCTCTCTAAATGAGACTTTCCAAATCTAGTTAATTCCTATTTTTTAATATACACCACTGTAGTGTTGGAATCCTGCCGGAGATTTGGAAACGGGCTCAGAGATGAAGTTAAGAGGTCATTTTGCTGTTACTGTGCACTTACCACAAAAATGTGGCTTTGTGGTTATTCAACAAAAAGGTGTAATAATTACTTGCAGTGACTGTATAGAGGCATGTTTGAAAAACAGAATTTTAGAGGAAGGAAAGTCAATAACTTATATGTGTGCTGTGAGGAGGGAAATAGAACTAGAAATAGTTTGGAGACGGTTGCTTTTCATAGAGGAGTAGGATCAGACAGATGGGGGGCAAGTTGAAGAGTAAGCTCCCTGAAGATTAACAGCTTCTCAGTTTTGTGGACACACACACACACACACACACACACACACACACACACATCTGAAATTTGATCCAGATTATAATATATGTGAAAAGCAAGTTGTGAGACAGTGTATATCCTTAGATTTCACAAGCCATAGGTAGAAGAGGCCACCACTGTGTTGGAACCCAATATTCTTTCTCAGCAGTGGGAGCAGGACCACCATGTGTACCATTCTATGGGAGCCATCTACACCACAGGCTGAGTGTCAGCCTTGGGTGGAAGAGACACTTATGTGTACATCATTTACACAAAACGATGGATAATTGCCACATTTCAAGTTACCTATTCCATTTGAAGTTGTGAAAGGTAAATGTTTTCACTTCTAAGAAAACTTTGCCCTTTTCTCTCATTTCAGAGGGAACAACACAGAGACTCAGAAAGGATAATCCACTGTCTCTGGTCCCACAGCAGTTGAACCCAGGTAGATAATCAGATCTGAATTGTTCTGTTTTTGTTGTCAACATGTTTCAGAAAGTTATGGTAGCCACCAACTGAGCTATTTCCTAATCCCCTTCTGCTAGAAGTGCCCCTATGTTTGCTCATTACGGTGTTGACGGTTATTTCACTTCTATACTTAGGGGGCCTTCGGGGATTCTACCGGCGACTTCTCAGAAGCCGTATTTATGCACTACCCAGAAGGAAAGGCCTGCAGTGTCTAAAATAGTTATAAAATGTCTGTGAGATTTGAGTGGGGTCTGCTTTTCTCTCCTTTCTTTTCTTTTTTTCTCCCTCTGCCTTGTTTCATTTTATGACCACTCACTGGTAAACTGACGCTGGAACAGCAGGTTGAAATGCCTTTCAAGCGCTTTGATTGCCACCATGAAAACAAACTGCTTTTTGGCCTTGTGTAGACACCATGTCTGAGACTTATTATAGTCAGTCTTTGCTCATGATTCCATGAAACTCTCCAATTCTGCAGCAAGCCCCATATTGCAGCTTTTCCAATTCACAGCCCAGCATACATGCAAGATTCCTTGGAGTATCTTTAAGATTTTGGGTTCTATAAAACAGCTCCCGCTCATAAAAGCACACACAAACTTACCATTGTTGAGTGTTTTTTAAATAGAATCAGGAACGAATCTGTGACCTTGTGGCCCTGAGGTGGGAACACTATCTATAAAGTTGCCCAGACATTCTGCCTGTCAGTAGGACATTTTCATTGAACATAAGTATAAAAAAAGAAGGAGCCAGAATAGGCCAAAATTTTTTACATGCCACAGCTCACTTTATGCATTTTAAACCTTGTTAACATTTGCTAACAAGAAAGTTAAGAACTTTGAGCTATAAAAATAGGAATGTCTTGCTAACTAAATAAATATATGTGTGAACTTTGGGTTCTGCTCCTTGCTCTGGACCGGCTCATGATCATGCAAAAGGAAAAAGAAAAAATTAAAAGGAGCCTAGTTTGGGCTTGTAAAATCTCTAACAAGTCCTTAGAGTTTTCTTCCTTGCATGTTTCTCAGAGTTTCTGTTGATTGCATCTTTTAGCAGAATTGAAATTCACATGAGTCATTCAGTTGCTGATCATCAGTAGAATTGTGAAGATTCTGAAGTGTTTAGATTTACCTTTTAAATATTAGCAAGATCACACTAAGAATGTAGAAACAACACAGAGAACTAAGTACTGACTGGATGGAAGCTTTAACTTTTGGAAGCAGAGTTGCCTGGGGCATCCTTCTCCATCGTCACTGTTCATCAATTTCCATCTGTGTGTATTTTCTGGGGACTTGTAAACCATTTCCTCTTTTCAGTTTCCTGTTTCCCACTCTAGTCGTCTTCACTTCCTTGTGGTAAACAGCTTCCTTGCTGGGCAGTAAACAGCATTATTGCTTTCTTTAGATTACATCAATTCATGGGCTTTCCCTGAGAAACTGAAGTTGCTTGAGAGTCCTCTCTCTCTGTCTCTGTCTTCATCTAATATGGAAGCTCAAAGAAATATTTTTTAAAAACTATTGAAGGTAATAAGCTAGACGATAAAAAATGAAAATAAAGTTACAGTGAAACCCGAGACAATTTAGGTGGATGCATCTTTGGTAGAAAATTCCTGTGGTGGCTATGAATTGATTCACTAATAAAATTTAATTTTTTTTCAGTGTAAAGTATATCTCTAAGACCTCACTTCTCTGAACTGGGAAAACAGTTCAAGCCATAGCAGTGTCAGAGTTCTGGGAGCTTAAGCAGTGCAAAAGCCTTTAATTCACAGACTCTTCTATATACTTTATGTAGACAAAGCAGTTGACGCTTATCGTTCTAGAAGGTAGGTACTATTATGTCTATTCCACAGATGAGAAGACAGACTCAGAGATGTCAAAACTGACCTCCCCAAGGACAAACAGATAATAAATATCTGAGCTAATATTTGAACCCAGGCCTTAGGCTCCAGAGTCCTTGTTTTAAGGCCTCCTCAGGCACTGTGAGAGAGATGGGGGGCTGTCTGGTCTTCATTCATCAGCCCACACAGGATATGTCTCAGCAGCCCACCTTCTAAACTTCTGTAATTCCCCTGGCCAGTGTCTCTGCTGTTTCTATGGTATGCTTGGGGTTCCATCAACCCTTTGTGAGGCAGCCTACAATTCCTCCTTAGACACACTCTATGGGTGCTTTTCTCTCTGCGGATCTGCCACCTCCCCACACTGCTGCCTATTGCATTTCACACACAATCTCATCTCTGCCTCCATCTCCTCCTTCTCAAGCCAGGAGGGAAGTGGTTCCTAGGTGAGGTCCTTCTTCAGCACTCACTTGTGCTTTATGCTCATGAATCCTCTCACCTTCCAGGCCTTTGGAAATATAATCCAGCCTCCCTCAAAGGCGCTTGCTGGTTTTCATCTGACTTTCTTATGAAGAGACTTTCTTGCAGCAATGCAGGAGTAGAAAGAAGTAGATGGGGGTCTGATGTTTGCATTCCAGCTTCTAGTACTTTCCTCACATAGATATCCTGACTTTGTGGTTCCACAGTCTACCACCAGTGACTCCTACCCTCGATATGTCATCTCCAATGACGATTTTGTCTAATGATGGGCCAGACCAGAGATTTACTATCTTAGGGCATTGCTCAGCCCTCATTTGCTTTGCCAGCCTGGGGTCTAGAGGGTTGCCACTTAGCAACCAAGCCCCATTTCCTGAATTTGTCACCAGAGTTAAAGGGTTCCCGCACATTTTTGAGGCAGTAGGTGGCTGCCTCCCTCTACTCCATGAAGCTTCCTGAATACAGAGTGGCTTAGAGAGTTATGAAGACTTTTAAAACCTGGGAATAGTGCCTGAATCCCAGGGAAGAGCTGTGTGGCTCTGAGATCTGAGCACAAGTTCCCTAGAAGTAGATCCGGAGAAGGGAATTTGGGTGTATATGATTCCCTGAGGGAAGTCTCTCAGAGGAAAGGGAGAGAGAGAGAAGCAGAGGAATGGAAGGAGCTAGGCAGCAATGTGGTCTCAGCTGAAGTCAAGCCTCAGCCTGATCACATGGGAGGCTCTGGGCCATGGATTGTACCAAGTCTGTCTCATATTGAGACAAGGTGCTGGCCTCAACTTCCCCTCATCATTAGCTATAGGATGCCCCAGGTTATGGCATAAACTTCTGGGAAAGTTGGCACTTTTGATCAAGAACCATCCTTCAGGTAAGGATGGGGACAAGCATGAGCAATTCAACACCCACAGTGACTGGAGGAACCACGTACACTGATTTGGCAAAGAGGATTACATGTACACCAAGAGTATTCACTACACAGTTCAAAAGACCAGAGCCACCCTTTCACATGAGAGTTCTTTTCCAGAGAGGAGCTTTTGTTGGATTGACTTTATTTCTAGGAAGCTCTAACTCTAGTTCTGACAAGCCGGAGTATTGTGACTTTTTGGTCCTAGAGTGCCTATATTCCATATTGGAGTACTTAGAGAAAGTTATGCAGTCTCAGTATCTTCCACAGAGTAGATATTTAATATGTAGATATTTAACTAAAATACTAGAATGGAGAATAAAATAAATTAGTATCCTATGACTCTACCAACATTTTCACTTGAATTTGGATAGAAAGGGAAGAAATATAACATATTTACTATTATTTATGACTCTTGATTTTTAATCTTATTTTTAAAAAGAGATCACAGAACTTCAGAGCAGGCAGAAACCTTAGTGTCATCTAGTCTAACCCTCTCATTTTACAGGTAAGGAAACCAGGACCCCAGGAAGTCAAGGTCTTATGGATTGTGGTTTTGTGTGTCTTCCTTTCTCTGTGATGGTAACCATACTAATGACTAGGCCAAAGGGCTTTGTTTAGTTCACTTACATGGATTTGAAAGAGCCCCTGCATCTGGAAGGCCTATCGGATGGGAACCAATTTCCCTGGGGTGGTAGCAACTTAACTAAATATCTTGCTATGATCAAAGCATCTTTGGGAGCCATTAGCTCTATACAGCAACATGCTGTTGAAATCTGCAAAAGAGTTGGATCAAATCGGTGGAAGATTCTTAATGGCTCCCCAAGTCCCTATGTCAGATTCTACTTTTATAAAACTTACCTTGGCCATGGCCTCATCATTCTCATGTGTAAAATGAAGCCACAGCTGCCCACCCTCTCAGAATGTCATGGTGGTTCTGAGGTTCCCATGAGCATCATAAATATATAGCCCTGTAAATCTAAGAAGAATAATCATGATTGACTCAGTATCTCCAATTTACTTATTGGTAAATACATTGAGAACAGTTGAGAGAATTCTCCAGGTTTATAATGTGGAATGAGGCATAACCTCTAATATAAACCAGGTCTCTTCACCCCTTGCCTTTTAAATTAAGCAAAGTTTCCTAAAATGTAAGATAAAAGGGCAAAATTATATATAGTCATCATTTCCACAAGCCTTAAATTTATTGTGTCCCTAGTTCTGTGCATTCACTTTGAGAGACTCCACAGGAATAAATTCCAACAAAGTTAACAGCAGATACATCTACTTTGTTTATTCCAGAAACTGGAAAATATTTTTTTATCATTCCTACCAGGCACTAGAATATTATTCTATCTTAGAGTCAAATGCTAGATGGCTTCAGGACTAAAGGTACGCTCCAAGCTTCAGCCCAAATAACACCATACCAGGCTAGGCTGGAAGATGCACCAAGCCCACGTTCCCAGCAGACATTATATGAATCCCTGCCATGTCATTTATATGTAGTCATTGCAGACTTGGCCAGCTACTCCCAACCCAAAAGTCACATTTATATTTGGTCATTTCTTCAAGAAAAAAAAAAAATAAAGGCTAAATTGCACCTTGCCTTCTCACAGTAAGTCACAATCATTAACTTGGTGTATTATTGAAGTGACTTATTTATATTACTCAATATAAGATGTACTTTAAAAAATATATGTGGAATGAATGCATGAATGAATGAGTGTTTTAGAGAAGAGACATTGTATGTGATAACAGCTGATTATAAGTTGAAGGAATCTGCTAAGCATTAAATCATTGTCCAGTGCAGGCCTAAACTCATGGCCGTGAGGACAGTTGTTTTTGAAAATATTGGAGTAAATCTTTGTTATTTACAAATATTATGTCTCCAAGGTTTGAATTGATAACTTGCTTCTGCTGGGGAATAAATAGAAGGTATTTACTCAACACATCTTTTAAAAGATTATTTGTATAAATTTATGAGGTTCAGGTGTAATTTTGTTGCCTAGTGGTGAAATCAGGGCTTTTAGAGTATTCATCACTGGATTAACATAGATAGTGCCCATTAAATAATTTATCATCTTCCACTCCCTTTCCACTCACCACCTTTCTAAGTATTCAATGTCTATCATTCCATACTCTACAATCATGTGTACACATTATTTAGCTTCCTCTTACAATTTTTCAATGGTATTCTTTTGTGTCTGAATTGTTTCATTTAAAATAATAGCCTCCAGTTCCATCCGCGTTGCTGCAAAATACATTATTTCATTCTTGTTATGGCTGAATAGTGTTCTATTGTGTATATAAACCACATCTTCTTTATCCAGTCATCCATTGATGAACACTTAGGTTGATTCTGTATCTGTGCTATTGTGAATAGTGTTGAAATAAACTTACAAATGCAGGTATGCTTGATATCATAATTTCTTTTCCTTTGCGTAGATACCCAGTAGTGGGATTGCTGAATCAAATAGTAGTTCTATTTTTAGTCTTTTGAAAAATATTCATAATGTTTTCCATAAAGGTTGTATAATTTACTTTTCAACCAAAGATGTATAAATATTCCTTTTTCTCTGCACCTTCATCAATATCTGTTATATTTTTTGTCTTTTCAATTATAGCCATCTTGATTGGTATAAGATGATATCTGAATGTGGTTTTAACTTGCATTTCTCTGATAAGTTAGTGATGATGAGCATTGTTTTCATATGTTTGCTGGCCATTGGTATGTCTTCTTTTAAAAAATGTCTATTCATGTCACTTGCCCACTCTTTAATGAGATTATTTGTCATTTTGTTATGTTGTTAAATTGTTTGAGTTCCTTCTAAATTGTGGATATTAATTCCCTGTCAGATGTATAGTTTGCAAATATTTTCCTGTATTCTGCAGGTTGTCTGTTTACTCTATCAGTTATTTCTTTTGCTGTGTAAAAGCTTTTTGAGTTTAACACTCATTTGTCTCTTTTTGGTTTTGTTGTCTGAGCCATTAAGATCTTAGTCATAAATTCTTTGCCTAGACCAATATCTGGAAGAGTTTTCCTAGGTTTTCTTCTAAAAATTTTATAGTTTTATATCTTACGTTTAAGTCTTTAATTCATCTTGAGTTGATTTTTTTATATAGTGAGAAATAAGAGTCCAGTTTCATTCTCCTGCCTTTGGCAATCCAATTTTCCCGTCACCTTTTATTGGAAAGAGAGTTTTTCCCTAGAGTATGTTCTTGTCAATTTTGTCAAAGATCAGTTGGCTGTAATTGTGTGGCTTTATTTCTGGGTTATCTATTCTGTTTCAGTGATCTATGTTTCTGTTTTTATACCACTATCATGCTGTTTTGATTACTACAGCCTTGTAGTATAATATGAAGTCAGGGAATGTCATGCCTCCAGCTTTGTTCTTTTTGCTCAGGAGGGCTTTGACTATTCAGGCTCTCCTTTGGTTCCATATGAATTTTAGAATGTTTTTTAAATTTATACAAAAATGACATTGGTATTTTGATAGAAATTGCATTGAATCTCTAAATTGCTTTGGGCACCATGGTCATTTTAATGATATTAATTATTCTAACCTATGAGCATGAGATGTTTTCTCATTTTTTGTGTCATCCATATTTTCTTTCATCAGTGTTTTGTAGGTTTTTGTAATTGTAAATATCTCTCACTCCTGGGTTAAATATATTCCTATTATTTTATTATTATTTGTACCTATTTTAAATGGGGTTACCTTCTTGTTTTTGTTATCAGCTACATGACTATTGGTGTACAGAAAGGCTATTGAGTTTTGTACATTGATTTTGTATCCTGAAACTTTACTGAATTCATTTAGCAAATCTAAGTTTTTTGGTGGAATCTTTAGGGTTTTCTAGATATAAGATCACATCATCGGTGAGTAGAAGTAATCTGACTTTTCTTTTCCAATTGGGATGCCTTTTATTTACTTTATCTTGCCTGATTGCTCTGACTAGGACTTCCAGTACTATGTGGAATAGGAGAGGTGAAAGTGGGCATTCTTGTATTGTTTCTGTTTTTAGAGGGAACACAATTAACTTTTCCCCATTCAACATGTTAGTTATGAGTTTGTTATACGTGGCCTTTAATATTTTGAAATATGTTCCTTCTGTGCCTAGTTTGTTGCAGGTTTTTACCATAAACTGGTGCTGAATTTTATCAGATGCTTTTTCTGCATTTATTGAGATAATCATATGGTTTTTGTCTTTAATTCTGTTTATGTGATGTGTCACATTTATAGATTTGTGTATGCTGAACCATTCTTGCATCTCTGGTATAAAAACAATTTCATTGTGGCATATTATCATTTTGAGGTGCTGTTGGATTCAATTTGCTAGTATTTTGTTGAGGATTTTTGCATCTATGTTCATCAGAAATATTGGTCTGTAGCTTTCTTTTTTGTGGTGCTTTTGTCTGGCTGTGGTGTCAGAGTGATACTGATCTCATAGAATGAGTTAGAGACAATTTCTTCTCATCAATTTTTTAGAACAGTTTTCGCAAACTTGGTATTAGTTTTTCATTCTATGTTTGGTAGAATTTGGCTGTGAATTCAACTGGTCCTGGGCTTTTGTTTGAGGTGTAGGTATTTTTTATTACTGATTCAATCTTGCTGCTTATTATTAGTCTCCAGCATTTCTATTTCTTTCTGGTTCAATTTTGGGAGATTGTTTGCTTTCAGCAATTTATCCATTTCCTCTAGGTTTTTTAGTGTGAGAGTATATCGTTCATAATAGTCTCTGATAATCTTTTGTATTTCTGCAGCATCAACTGTAATGTCTCCTTTATTATTTCTACTTTTATTTATTTGGATCTTCTCTCTTCTTTTCTTGGTTAGTCTAGCTAGCAGTTTATCAATTTAATTTGTGTTTTCAAATAATCAACATTTGCTTCATTGATCCTTTGTATTTTTTTTTTTTTTTTTTTTGCCTCTAGTTATCTCCTCTCTGATCTTTGTTATGTCTTCTGCTTCCTTTGGGTTTGGTTTGTCCTTCGTTTTCTAGTTCTTTGAGGTGTGATGTTAGGTTGTTAATTTGTGAGCTTTCTACTTTTTTATTGTAGGCATTTAATGCTACAAACTTCCTGTTAGCACTGCTTTTACTATATCCCAGAGGTTTTGCTATGTTGTGTTTCCATTTTCATTCGTTTCCAAATTGTTTTTAGTTTCCATCTTAATTTTTTCATCAGTAAGATCATTCTGAAGCATGTTAATTCCCATGTATTTGTATAGTTTTGGAAGTTCCTCTTGGTATTGATTTCTAGTTTTACTCTGCTGTGATCTGAGAAGATTCTCGATATGATTTCAATTTTTGAAAATTTGTTGAGGCTTATTTAGTGGCCTCACATATGGTCTGTCTCAAAGAATGTGTTATATGCTGAGAAGAATGTATATTCCGCAGCTCTTGAGACAAATGTTCTGTAAATGTCTGATAGGTCCATTTGGTCTACAGTACAAATTAAGTCCAGTGTTTTTTTGTTGATTTTCTGTCTCGAAGATCTGTCTACTGCTGTAAGTGGGGTATTGAAGTCCCCCACTATTATTGTTTTGTACTCTCTGTCTTTCTTTATGTCTAATATTCGTTTGATTAATCTGGGTGCTTTGGTGTTGGGTGCATATATATTTAGGATTGTTATATCCTCTTGCTGACATTATCCCTTTATCATTACATTATGATCTTCATTTTTCTAACTACTTTTAATTGAAAATTTGCTTTATCTAATATAAGTATAGTTACTCTTGCTCACTTTTGGGTTTCCATTTGCAAGACATATCTTTTTCTATCCCTTTACTTTTAGTCTATACGCCTTTACAGGTAAGGTAAGTTTCTTATAAGTAGTATATAGTTGAATCATTTTTTATCCATTCCTCCAATCCATATCCTTTAGGTGAAGTATTTAATCTATTTATAGTCAAGGTTAATATTGATATATAAGGTTTTGTTCCTGTCATGTTGTTAATTGTTGTCTAGTGGTTTTAGACATTCTTTATTTTTCTGTTTGTCTTTGTGGTTTGGTGGAATTCTGCCATGTTGTCATTTGATTCCTTTCTCTTTCTTCTTTGTGTGATTGTTTTATAGGACCTCTGAGTTTTATGCTTTTGTGTGTTTCTATGATGGTAAATATCATGCTTTCATTTCCATGTTTAGGACTCCTTTGTACATTTCTTATAGGGTCAGTCCAGTGGTAACAAATTTCCTCAATATTCTCCTGTCTGGGAAAGACTTTATTTATTTTGCATTAATCTTAATATAGCTGGACAGAAAATTTTTGGCTGGCTATTTTTTGTTTCGTTTTGTTTTAATTTTAGTACTTTGCAAATACTATCCCATTCTCTTCTGGCTGGTAAGGTTCCTGCTGAGAAGTCCATTGTTAGTCTGATGGTGTTTCCTTTCCAGTGACTAGATGCTTTTCTCTTGCTGATTTTAAAATTCTCTTTCAAACTGACTTTACACAATATGATGACAACATTTCAGGCTGAGTTTCTTTTTGCAATGTATTTGCTGGGAGATCACTGGGCTTTCCATCTTTGAATGTCTAAATGTCTTGCTAGAGTTGGGAAGTTTTTGTCAATTATTCTCTTAGATAAGTTTTCTAAACTTATCGGTTTTCCTTCCCCCTCAGGAATACCAGTAATTCATTAGTTTAGTTGCTTTATATAGCTCCATATGTCTCATAGGCTCTAAGCCTTGTTCATTCCTTTTTGCCTTTTTTTTTTTTAATTTTTAATTTTTAATTTTTTTGGTCTGGATTATTTCAAAAGACTTGTCTTCAAGTTCTGAGATTCTGTCTTCTGCTTGATCTAGTCTATTGTTGGGGCTTTTGACTTTATTCTGTAATTCCTTCAATGAACTTTTCAGTTCCAGAATTTCTTTTTTTGTTTTTAAGATATCTATCAACTTGGTAAATTTCTTGTGCTTATCCTGAATTAATTTTCTGATTCACGTGAATTGGTTTCAGATTTCTCTTGCGTCTCCTTGATGTTCCTTACAATCAATATTTTTAATTATCTGGCATTTTAAAGATTTCTTTTTGGTTAGGGCCTATTGGTAGAGAATTATTATGATCATTTGAAGATGATGTTACCTTTTTTCATCTTTTCTATACCTTTACTCTGCTTTATTCACATCTTGAGTAATAGTCACTTCTTCTCATTTTTTAATTTGCTTTTATAAATGTGAAGGGGGATCTTTTTTCACTTGAAGATATAACTATGATGTATGCTAGGTAAGGCCATTTGGCTTTGTTTCTGGGTATATTCAGTGGCAAAGACTCTATATGGTTTCCTTGGCTGTAAATAGCCTAGTGTGGTGGCTTTATCAAATGGCAGGTATAGTAGCAGTGTGCCAAGTGTGTGAGCAGGCTCACAACCTCCTGAGCAGCCAGAAAGGCAATGGTGATAGGGATAGCAGCAATCACTAGAAGCTTTTCTCATTCCAGAGTACTGTGCTATTGTGTCAGCAGTTATAACGGGCTGTGTGGACTGATATCCAGGACAGGACAGTAGGTGGTACTTTCAGGTAAGAGCCAGCTGTGGTGGTGGCAGCAGGTTTCATGCCTACTCTCTGTTAGCCAGGAAAGGTACCCAGGTGTCCCAGGTGGTGAGTTGGGTTGTGGAATGCCCAGGGGCCTGGGTCCCACACTCCATTTTAGAGTACTTGTGTGTGGAGTGGTGGGTGTGAAGCTGGGCAGAAATGGACTACGGAAGACTACATTCAGGCCTCCCAAGGATAGCTGCAAGCACCATCTATGACACAGGTGGCAGGACAGTCCTCGGGCTCTTAGCAAAATGCTTGGGTGAGGGGTAACTGCAGCTGCACCAAGGTCTCAGCATGGGAGAGAGGGGCAGTCCCAGTGACAGAGCATTGGCCAGTGGGAATGAATTCTATTCTCTCTCACACTCCAGACCTGGTTGAGCTTTCTCACTCATCCCAACTGTGGCAGGCACTTGGGATAGTCAGGTAGTCACTGCAATTTGCTTCTAGTCTGCCATAAGCTCTGGTCTTAGGAGTCACTGCCCAGGTCAATATTATACCTCCCCAACAACTCTCCTCCTGATCTAGTCCCAGGGGTTGGGGGAGCCCGATTCTGGTGCCAGTGGCAGGTCCCCACGTTATACTCTTATTTCACTTCTGGCTATGGGAGCTCCTCTCCTGTCTGAGCTCCAGTTCTTCATTCCCCAGACTAAGTCTCTCTAATGCCAGAGACTTATGCTGCTGCAAGCTCTGAGGACCCTACACAGCTTACTAAGAGCTAGGATCAAGAATGAAGTTCTACTCTTGGTGCCCAGGCATGATGGAATTCATGGGACACTTCCCAGAACAGTTCCTTCTCACAGTCTCCCAGACACTCCCCAAGCTAGTTTCAATGCTTAGGAGAGTCAAGCTGCTCTCTTATGGCCTGGATTGCACAATTCTCCAGTGGGAAAGTGAACCACAAAGAGACACTCACTCACCGTCTCCCATATTGAGGATTCACATCCAGTCTTCAGTCAATCCCAACCATGTGGGCTGCATGCCCTTCTCTTTCACAGACTCCAGATTTTCACTTTACTTTTCTGTTTAACTCTCATGTTCTTTCTTGGATTAATGTTCAAAGTGTGATTGTTTACACATTTTGACTCTTCTAAGTGGATGAGGCACACTGGAAAAGCCTCTAGTCATGCATCTTGGAAAAAAACAGTACATCTTAACAGAAGCCAACATTATTCTATTTCCTCAGCCAAACTCTGATTCAATGCAACATGCTTAAGTCAAGTGTGAATCTGAAATAGAGATTAGATATTTCTGTTTTCTACTTTTTTCTTAGTGTTGAAAAACAGGATGTAATTGTTTGCCAAATCCTCTTGATTTACCCGATTCTGATTAAGACCTTGAGATTAGATGCAAACAGAATGTCATTCAATGAAATCAGACTCTTTAGAGTTTGTTGGTTGTTTTAGTCTCTGCTACACTGACTGTAAAACTGGTCCCAATTCTCCACCCCACCCTGAATCCATGCCCTTGGCAATGTGACTGCAGCTACTTCCAATGTCAACACCTATAAACAGGTGAACTCTATTTCTCCTATCCTGGAATCTTGGCTGGCCTCATGACTTGCTCTAGCCAATAGAAAGTGGCAGAATAGATAGTGTGACACCTTTGAGCTAAACCTACTGAGGCCATGCATGTTTTGATTTTTCAAAGAACTCTCTCCACCTCATGAACAAGCCTAAGCTAACCTGCTGGAGGGTGAAAGACCATGTAGAGGGGAGCCTCGTTGCCTCAGTCTAAGACCATCCTTGACCAGTCTACAGACAGTTGTATCCCAAATATATCAGACAGTTCATTCAAGTTCAGCTGAGCTGCCTGCTTCATCTTCAGCTGATCACAAATATATCAATGAAGTCAGTAAAGAACAGAAGAACCTCCCAGCCAACATTGTAAGCAATAATATGTGCTTATTGATTTTTAAGACATTAGGTTTTGCTTTTTTAAAAAAACATCATGGATCAATAGTTACTGATATTGTTTATATGTATAGGTAGTATAAATGAGGCAGGGAATGCAAAACTGGCTCATTGTATGAGGGAAGTTCTTGATGGCATTTGCTTTGGATACTGGAGATCTAACCTAAGAATGAGGTAGGTATTTTACTGCAGAAAAGACTCAGGGGATACCTGATAGCTGAAAGATGCATAAACTGTTCTATGCAGCCATAAAGTATGAAACTGATACCAACACCAGAAAGTTCAAGGAAGACAGATATATAAAACTTCCTATAAGCCCAAGCTATACAGAGATGGGCTAGGCTGCCTAGGAATATGTAGAGCTCTTGTCTTTAGGGGAGACACCTGAAGGGTAAGCACTTCAAGGGGGATGTAATTACTGTGGAATGTGTTAATCACTATTTCTAACTGGTAAAAACATCCAGCTAAGTGATAAAAACATTTCTTGCTTAAGCAAAGAAGACCTAAGATAGAGCTCACTCTCTTCCTCACCCTCACCCTCTCTACCCACGCCCTCTCCCTCCTTGATTTCTCAGACCTTATCTTTTTTCAGTATTGGCTAATTCTCAGGCAAGGTGTCTTCACACATGATGGCCCTAGATTCCCAAATTTATATTTTACTTTATAAATTCTCATCGAAGTACAATTTTTATCAAATAATTTTCAAAAACAAATCCTAGAATTGACTCCACATCATCCCAAACTACATCACATAACCACCCCTGAACCCCAAATGCCCCACTTCCATGTTGGAGCCAAGGTTATGTTCCTGCCTCCAGAGATAATTGAGTTGCAGAAGTCAGCCTCATCTGAACTACATGGAATAAGAATGGAGTGGAGGTGCTTCTCTAAACTAAATATGAGAGCGATTATCAGAAAAAAAAGGATGAGTTCTTGCCAAACAAAAAGAGAATGTAGTCTCTACTAAAGTGCAATTCGACTTCCTAATATGTTATTCTGGCTTTTCTTCACAGAAAGAACAAGGTCAGCCTAAAAGAAATAAATTCAAGAATGCAGGGAAATAAACTTGTCTTCTTGAGGCAATTCAGTTCAATGCAGTTTAATTCAACAAATATTCATCCAGTGCTTAGTATGTGGTAGGCACTCTTGCAGGTGATTTGGCTCTGTCAGCCAGCCAGCCCCCAGGTAGCTCTTTACCTCCAGCCAGGGCACTACCCAAAAAGGCTGTAACAGGTATGCAGAATTCCCTTTTTTACTTTCCTACTTGTTTGTCTTCTCTCCCTCATGTCTTCTTTTCTTTTTTGATTTTGATCTCAGGGGTAGATGGTTGAGTTGATCATATTCTTAATTTCCTGGCATATTAACATCATGACCCCATATCTCTTATTTTTTAATTATTTGTTATATTGATAATCCCCCTTCTCCATCCTCATCCTTTTCACTCCCATAGGCAACACAAGTGTCTTAAATAAATAGCTTTTTGTTTGTATATGTTTCTATAATAACTATTACAATAAGTGTATTTTTATATGTTGCATTTCTTAATTTTTATAAATTATGTAACATATTTTCATGTAATATGCTTATATATATTTGCTAATTATATTTTCTGTTACATATATAACTGTGCATGTATTTATTTCTATATCTTAACATACAAATAGTTTAGTTTTCTACTGCCCCTTCCTGTTCTAGATTTTAAATCCACCCATGTCTCTTTGTTGTCATCTAGAACAGTTTCTTCTAAATGTTGCAGGTGAAATTTTTTACCTCATAATTGTTTAAGGAGCCATAAAATGTAAGTGTCCTTTAAAGAAGGGACTCACTGTTGTATGTAAATGACAGGCACTGGCCCTGAAAGAAGTCTGGGACTACAGGCGCCGGCCACGAGGCCGGCTAATTTTTTGTATTTTTAGTAGAGAGGGGGTTTCACCATGTTAGCCAGGACGGTGATCCTCCTGCCTGACCTCGTGATCCACCCGCCTCCGCCTCCCAAAGTGCTGGGATTACAGGCGTGAGCCACCACGCCCAGCCAAGTGTCTCTGTTTTTATGAAGCTTTGATATAGGACTTAAGAAGAAATTACTTATGCAGAGAGTGAGGGTACTGGAGTCCTTGGTAAGGTTTTCTTTCTTAATGAAAAGCAGCCCCAAATCAGTTTCCTTTCTAACAAAGAGCAGCCTGTAAAATCAAGCGGCAGACATAGATGCCAGCAGTTGTGCCAATCATGTTCAAAATGGCTACTCTATCTTCCCTTTTCTTTGTCAGCTACATGTCCAGTAAGGAGCAGACAAGATGGCCTCAGCCAAGGGGAAAGCCTATCTGCATAATAAGATTAGTGTGTGTGGCTAGCCTTCCCCATGTGCTATGTAAACGTCACACCTATTCCAACCAATCTGTGGGCCCTATGTAAATCCCACAATGCCTCTTCAAGCCTGCTTATAAAATTTGGTGGACTCCGGCCAGGTGCGGTGGCTCAGGCCTGTAATACCAGCACTTTGCGAGGCCCAGGTGGGCAGATTGTCTGAGGTCAGGAGTTCAAGACCAGCCTGGCCAACAAGGTGAAACCTTGTCTCTACTAAAAATACAAAAATTAGCCAGGTGTGGTGGCAGGCGCCTGTAATCCCAGCTACTTGGGAGGCTGAGGCAGGAGAATTGCCTGAACCCAGCAGGTTCACTAGAGAGAAGGGCTTTCTTCTATTAAACCTCCACTCCTAAACTCCTCGTGTGTTTCTGTGTCCTAAATTTTCTTGATGTGAGATGATGAACCCCGGGTATTTACCCCAGACAATATAGTCATTTCAGCTTCATTCTAGTTGAGGAAGAGGAACTATAAATAAGTGGAATTGTGTGCAATAGTTTCAAAAAGTGCTAAGTGTAATAAAGCAAATAGAAGAGGGTAATGAAATAAAGAGTTACTGTGGTAGGGGAGGCAAAAAAAAAATGGCCAAATAGAACCCTCTAACAATCATCCCCACTCCCCACAAGAACACTAAATTGAACAACTACCCACACAAGAAGGCACATTCATAAGAAACAAAATCAAGTGAGTAATCACAGTTTGTGGTTTAACATTATATCCAGGAAAGGGTCCCTGAAGAGGGAAAGAAAGACTGTCTTGAAATGCCAACACTACCCCTCCCCAGTCTCCTGGCAGCAGTCACATGGTGCTGAGGAGAGAGATTTGTGTGACTGGGGGAGGGAGAGCACAGTGATTGTGGGACTCAGTACTGCCCTGTCATAGCAGAAAACAACACAGACCAGAAATTGGCCAGTACCCACAGAGGGAGCTTTTAGACCAGCCCTAGCTGGAGGCAAATTGCCCATCCCTGTGGTCAGAACCTAAGTTCTGGCAAGCCCCACCATCATGGGCTAAAAGGTTCTGGGGTTCTAAATATACTTGAAAGGCAGTCTAGGCCACAAGGATTTCAATGCCTAGACAAACCCTAGTGTTGTGCTGTGCTCAGAGCCAGTGGACTTGGGGTACAAGTGACCTACTGCAATACCAGCTGGGGCAGCCAACAGTGGGCTTACATCAATACCCCCTAGTGCCAGGTGGTGCAACATGAGGAGAGGAGAGCAGTGAGTGAAGAGGATTTTGTCTTACAACTAGGATATCACCACAACTACAGTGGAATAGAGCACCAGGTAGAGTCCTGATGCCTGAAATGGAGGTAGGACCTCCATTTCAGGTCCTAGCTCCCAGACCACATTTCTGGACACGCCCTGTGCCAGAAGGGAACCCCCTGCCTTGAATGGAAAGACCCTGGAAGGATTAATCGCCTACTGATTAAAGAGACTGTGGCCCTTAAATAAGCATCGGCAGCACCCAGGCAGTACTCACCGTGGAACTTAGGTGAGACCCAGGGCCATGCTGACTTCCAGTATAACCCAGGGCATTCCCAGCTGTGGTGGCCATAGGAAAAGACTCCTTCTCCTTGAGGAAGAGAGAGGGAAGAGTAGAGGTGACTTTGTCTTGCAGCTTGGGTATCAACTTGGCCACGGTGAGGTAGAACACCAAGAGGGCTCCTGGGCCCCCTAATTCCAGGCCTTGGCTCCTGGATGGCAGTTTTGGACCTTCCCTGGGCCACAGCAGAGCCCACTGCCCTGAAGGGAGAGTTTCAGGCCTGGCAACATTCACCACAGCTGATTGAAGAGCCTTGGTCCTTGAGTGAACATTAGCAGTAGCTAGGCAGTACTTGCTGTGGGCCAGGGGCAATGGTGGTCAAGGAGAGAGGTTTCTTCTGCTTGAGTAAAGGAGAAGA
This sequence comes from Pan troglodytes, assembly GCF_028858775.2. Taxonomy (NCBI): domain Eukaryota; kingdom Metazoa; phylum Chordata; class Mammalia; order Primates; family Hominidae; genus Pan; species Pan troglodytes. The sequence continues at coordinate 17,998,133 of NC_072419.2, forward strand.
AAGAGTAATAAGAACTTTGTCTTGCATCTTGGGTGCCAGCTCAGCTGCAATAGAATAGAGCGTGAAGTAGAATCCTAAGGTTCCCAACTCCAGGCCCTGGCTCCCAGATGGCATTTCTGGACCTGCTCTGGGCCACTGCTCTAAAGGGAAGGCCACAAGCCTGGTTGAATGTCTTGCCTGCTGATTGAAGAATTTCTCCCTTTGGCCTTGAGACAGCATCAGCAGTAATCAGGCGGTGGTTGCCATGGGCTTTGGGCAAGACCCGGTGCTGTGCTGGCTTCAACCCAGTGCAGTCCTAGAGGTGGTATCCCCTAGAGAGATGCTTGTGTCCTCAGTTCTAGGCAACTCAGCACAGACAGAAAGACTCTGTTTGTTTGGTGGAAAGTAAGGGGATAGAACAAGAGTGTCTGCCAGGTAATACAAGGAATTCTCTCAGATCTTAACTGAGACCACCAAGGCACCTTGATTAGTTTGCAAGAGTCATGGAGTTACTGGTCTTAAGGTGCCCCCTAATGCAGATATGGCTGCAGTGACCAAAGACATAAATCACAACACTCAATTCCCCTTGAATAAATTTGGAAAGCCTCTCTAAGAAGGATGGGTATAATAAACAAGGCCCAGACTGTGAAGACTACAATAAATACCTAACTCTTTAATGCCCATACATTGATGAACATTCACAAGCATCAAGACGATTCAAGGAAACATGACCTCACCAAATGAACTAAATAAAGCACTAGTGACCTACCCTGGAGTGACAGAGATATGGGACCTTTCAGACAGGGCATTCAAAATAGCTGTTTTGAGGAAGGTTGATGAAATTAAAGATAACACAGAGAAGAAATTCAGAATCCTATCAGCTAAAGAGATTTATCAAAGAGGTTTACATAATTAACAAGAATCAAGCAGAAATTCTGGACCTGAAAGATTCAATTGACATACTGAGGAATACATCAGAGTCTCTCAATTGATCAAGCAAAAGAAATAACTAGTGAGTTTGAATACAGGCTATTTGAAAATATACTGTCAGAGGAGACAAAAGAAAAAAGAATAAACAATGAAGAACACCTACCAGATCTGGAAAATAGCCTCAAAAGGGCAAATCTAAGAGTTACTGGCCTTAAAGAGAAGAGAGAGAGAGATATTTGGGTAGAAAGTTCATTCAAATGGATAATAAAAGAGAACTTCCAAACCTAGAGGAACATGTCAACATTCAAGTACAAGAAGATTGTAGAACGCCAAGCAGATTTAACCTGAATAAGACTATATCAAGACATTTAGTAGTCAGACTCCCAAAGGTCAAGAATAAAGAAAAAATCTTGAAATCAGCAAATGAAAAGAAACAAATAACATAAAATGGTGTTCTAATACATCTGGCAGCAGACTTCTCAGCAGAAACTTCACAGGCCAGAAAAGAGTGGCATGACATATTTAAAGTGCTGAAAGAAAAAACTTTTCTCCTACAGTAGTATATCCAGTGAAAATATACTTCAAATATATAGGAGAAAATAAGGACTTTCTCAGAGAAACAAAAGCTGCGGGATTTCATCAATACCAGACCTGTCCTATAAGAAATGCTAAAAGGAGTAGTACTTCAATCTGAAAGAAAAGGATATTAATGAGCAATAAAAAAATTATATGAATGTACAAAACTCACTGCCAGTCATAAGTACACAAACACAGAATATTATAACACTGTAATTATGGTGTGTAAACTACTCATATATTGAATAGAAAGACTGAAAGATGAACCTATCAAAAATGAGAATTACAGCTTTTGAAAGCACAGTATGATAAGATAGAAATAATGAAAAGTTAAAAAGCAGATGTGATTAAGTTAAAGTGTAGAGTTTTTATTAGTTTTATTTTTACTTGTTTGCTTTTGTAGTCAGTGTTGTTATCAGTTTAAAATAATGGATTATAAATGTTATTTTCAAGTCTCATAGTAACCTCAGTTTAAAAAAAAAGCCTACAACAGATATGCAAAAAAAAAAAAAATCAAAACATACCACCAGAAAAAATAATTGAATTTTGATCTTTTTCTAGGTTTGGAAAGTTCTCTGTTATCTCTTTGAATAAAATTCTACCAGAATCTCTCTCTCACTAGCTCTTCTTTAAGGCCAATCACAGCAGAAACAAATGAATTTGAAATAAAAAAATACAAAAGTTTCAAGAAAATGAAAAGTTGTTTGCAAAGATAAACAAAAATGGCAACTTTAGCCAGATTAACTAAGAGAAAAGAGAGAAAATCCAAATAAATGAAATCAGAGAGAATATTGTCTTTACAAAATGGAAGACAGGAAGGAAGGAAAAGAAGACTACAAAACAACCAGAAAACAAATAACAAAGTGGCAACAGTAAGTCCTTACCTATCAAGGATAACATTCAATGTAAATGGACTAAATTCTTCAATCAAAAGAAGTAGGGTGGATGAATGGATTAAAAAATAAAACTCAATGATCTGTTGCCTGCAAGAAACACACTTCACCTATAAAAGCACGCATAAACTAAAAATAAATAAATGGGCAAAGATATTTCATACAAACAGAAACCACAAAAAAAGCAGTATTAGCTGTATTTACATCAGACAAAATAAATTTTAAGACAAAAACTATAAAAAGAGACAAATAAGGTCATTACATGATAAAAGGGTCAATTCAGCAAGAGGATATAACAATTATGAATATATATGTACACAATGGTGTAACACCTCGATAAATAAAGGAAATAGTACTAGAGCTAAAGCGAGAAATAGGCCTAGATAAAATAAAAGCTGGAAACTTCAAAACCCCTCTTTCAGCATTGGATAGATCACCAGCTAGAAAATCAACAAAGAAACGTCAGATTTAATCTGCAATATAGACCAAAAGTACCTGATAGTTATTTACAGAAAATTTCATCCAATGGCTGCAGAATACACACTCTTCTCCTCAATGCATGAATCACTCTAAAGGACAGACTATATGTTAGGCCAAGCAACAAGTCTTAAAACATTCAAAAAACATAAAATCATATTGAGTATCTTCTCTGATCACAATAGAATAAAACCACATAATATGAGGAACTTTGGAAACAATACAAACAGGTGGACATTAAACAACATGCTCCTGAAAGACCAGTAGATCAATGAAGAAATTAGAAAGAAAATTAAGAGATTTCTTGAAACAAATGAAAATTGAAATACAACATATCAAAACCTATGAGATACATTAAAACCAGCACTAAGAAGAAAATTTATAGCAATATGCACCTACAGCAAAAAAGCAGAGAAACTTCACATAAACAATCTAACAATGAATCTTAAAGAACTAGTAAACAAGAGCAAACCAAACCCAAAATTAGTAGAAGAAAAAAAAAAATGTAACAGCAGAAATAAGTGACATCGAAATTTTTAAAAATTACAAAAAACAACAAAATGAAAAATCTTCTTGCAAAGATAAACAAAAATACAAACCTTTAACAAGATTAACTAAGAAAAAAGAGAGAATATCCAAATAAATAAAATCAGAGATGAAAAAGGAGACATTACAACTGATACCAAAGAAATTCAAAGTATTATTAGACAGTACTATGAGCAACTATATGCAATTAATTGGAAAAACTCTAAGAAATGGATAAATTTCTAGACACATACAGGATTGAACAATAAAGAGATCCAAAGGCTGAATAGTCCAAGAATAAATAATGAGATCAAAGCTAAAATAAAAATTCTCCCAGTAAAGAAAAGCTCAGACATGATGGCTTCATTGCTGAATTCTACCAAACATTTAAAGAAGAATTAATACCAGTTCTACTCAAGCTATATCAAGACATAGAGGAAGAGAAAATACTTACAAATTCATTCTATGAGGTCAGTATTATCCTGATACCAAAACCAGACAAAGATGTATCAAAAAAGAAACCTATAGGCCAATATCCTTGATGAATATTGATGCAAAAATTCCTTAAAAAAATACTAGCAAACTGAAGTCAGCAACACATTAAAAAAAACATTCATCATGACCAATTTGGATTTATCCTAGAGATGCAAGGATGGTTCAACATTTGCAAATCAATCAGTGTGATACATCATATCAACAGTGAAGGACAATGATCATTTAAATTGATGCTCTATAAGCATTTGATTTTCAACAACCCTTCATGATTTTAAAAAAACTAAAAACACTTGGTATAGAAGGGACATATCTTAACACAATAAAAGCTATGTATGACAGACCCACAGTTAGTATCGTAGTGAACTGGAAAAAATTGAAAGCCTTTCCTCTAGATATAAAACAAAACAAGGATGCCCACTTTCACCACTGTTATTCAAAATAGTGCTGGAGGTCCTAGTTAAAGCAATCAGACAAGAGAAAGAAATAAAGGGTGTCCAAATTAGAAAGGAAGAAGTCAAATTTCCCTTGTTTGGAGATAATATAATCTTATATTTGGAAAGACCTAAAGACTCCACTAAAAAAACCATTAGAACTGATAAACAAATTCAGTAAAGTTACAGGATATGAAGTCTGTAAAAATCAGTAGCATTTCTATATGCCAACTGTGAACAATCTAAAAAGAAATCAAGACAGTAATCACAATTACAATAGCTACCAATATAATAAAATACCTAGTAATAAACTTAATCAAAGAAATGAAATATCTCTACAATAAAAAGTATAAAACATTGATGCAAGTAATTGAAGAGGACACAAAAAATGAAGCTAGCTCATGTTCATGAATTGGAAGAATCAATATTGTTATCCAAAGTAATTTACAGATTCAATGCAATCCCTATCAAAATATCAATGACATGCTTTACAGAAATTGAAATAATAATCCTAAAATCTATATGGAACCACAAAAGATCCAGAATAGCCAAAGACATCCTGAGCAAAAATAACAAAACTGGAAAAATTACAATACCTGGCTTCAAATTATACTAAAGACCTATAGTAACTAAGCAGCATGGTACTGGAATAAAAACAGACACATAGACCAGTGGAAAAAATAGAGAATCCATAAAGAAGTCCACACACTAACAGTGAACTCATTTTCAACAAAGGTGTCAAGAACATACACTGTGGAAAAACAGTCTCTTTAATAAATGGTGCTGGGAAAACTGGATATCCATATGCAGAAGAATAAAACTAGACCCCTATATCTTGCCATGTACAAAAATCAAATTAAAATAAATTAAAAACTGAAATCTAAGAGCTCAAACTATGAAATTACTAAAACAAAGCATTTGGGGAAACTCTCCAGCACATTGGCCTGGGAAAATAATTTTTAAGAAATACCCTAAAAGCATAGGCAATGAAAACAAAAATGTACAAATTGGATTACTTTATTAAAAAGCTTCTGCACAACAGAAGAAATCATGAACAAATTTAAGAAACAACCCACAGAATGGGAGAAAATATTTGCAAACTATCCATCTGACAAGAGACCAATAACCAGAATATATAAGGTGGTCAAACAACTCAATAGGAAAAAATCTTATAATCTAATTTAAAAATGAGTAAAAGAAATGAATAGAAATTTCTCAAAAGAAGACATACAAATGGCAAATAGGCATATGAAATGGTGCTCACCATCACTGATCATCAGAGAAATGCAAATCAAAACTACAGTGAGATATCCTGTCATTCCAGTTAAAATGGCTTTTATCCAAACAGCTAACAACAAATGTTGGCAACTATGTGGAGAAAAGGAATCCTCATAAACTGGTGGGAATTTAAGCTAGCACAACCACTATGGAGAAAAGTATGTCAGTTCTATGGAGAAAAGTAGGTCAGTTCCTCAAAAAAACTAAAAATGAATTACTATATGATCCAGCAACCCCCTGCTGGGTATGTACCCAAAATAAAGGAAACCAGTATATTGAAAAGATATCTGTATTCCCATGTTTGTTGTAGCACTATTCAAAATAGCCAAGATTTGGAAGCAACCTAAGTGTCCATCAACAGATGAATGGGTAAAGAAAATGTGGTATATATACACAGTGGAGTAATATTCAGCCATAAAAAAAATGAGATCCTGTCATTTGCAACAACATGAATGGAGCTGATGGATACTTTGGTAAGTGAAATAAGCCAGGCACAGAAAGACAAGCTTCACATGTTCTCATTCATTTCTGGGAGCTAAAAATTAAAACAATTGAACTTAGAGATAGAATGATGGTTACCAGATGCTGGGCAGGATGGAGGAGAAGGGGAAATAGTTAGCATGTACAAAAATTTGTTAGATAGAATGTATAAAATATAGTATTTCTTTTTGTTGTTTTGTTTGTTTGTTTGTTTGTTTTTGACATGTGGTCTTATTCCAATGCCCAGGCTGGAGTGCACTGGTGTGATCATGGCTCACTGCAACCTCGACCTCCTGGGTTCTAACAATTCTTCAACCTCAGCTTCCCAAAGTGTTGGGATTATAGACATGAGCCAGCATGCCAGGCCAGATCTATTATTTGATAGCACAGCAGGGTGATTACAATCAACAAAAATTTGTTGTAAATTTTAAAATGACTAAAACTGTATAATTGGAATGTTTGTAAAACAAATAAATGATAAATGCTCGAGGTGATTGATGCCCCACTTACCTGATGTGAATATTATGCATTGTATGCCTGTATCAAAATATCTGTTTTACCTCATAAATATGTACAACTACTATGTACCCATTAAAATTAGAAAAAAATTATAAAAAGAGTTACTGGAATATGAAGTGTAGGTGGTCAGAGAAGGACTTTTGGAGGAAGTCCAGATCTGAAAGGTAAGATGGAGCCAGGAATAGTCTGAAGGCAGGGAGGTCCCATGCAGCAAATAAACAAACACGAAGTATCTGAATCAGAAATACAGTTGGAAATTTTGAGGAATAAAATTGTCAGTGTGTATTGAGCATAGAAAACAAAGGTAGAGAAGTATCAGATGAGCTCAGAGTTAGACAGGTACCACATTATCTAAGATGTTATAGGCTGGAGTAAGAAATTGGAATTTTATTATAATGTCAAAGGGTAGCATTGGCAGGTTTCAAGCAGGGAAGTGACATTACCTCATTGGCATGTTTTATATAAGATCACTTTAGCAGCTGCATGGAAAATGGGTTATGAGGATGTGATATGTAGAAGTAAGGAGAACAAATATGAAACTATTGCAGGTGTCTAGAGACAGACGGTGGCAGGTGAGATGAGATTAGTAGTAGGAATTATGGTATGAAGTAGTCATATCAAAATTTTGGAGGGATAGCCAACAGGACGTTTGTAGACTGAAAACAGATGGATAAGTAAAAAGTGGAATGTTAGAGGAATCACAGAGTTTACGGCCTGGGACATGTGTAAATCATGATTTTGTAACTGATGAGATAGAGGCAGGACAGTGGAGACAGTTCTGTGGGAAAATCAGTTTGTCTTTTGTGTATGTGTTATTTTTGAAGTGCCAATTTGATATCCAAAACTCAACTGTGACAATTATAGGGAAACTTGGATTCAGGAGTTTAATGTGGGAAAACAAGTTATTTGCATTTTCAGTACTAAGAGCTTTTCCCAGAAATATAATTACAATTTTAGTCATCCTCTTTTAAATTCTATTAGATTAATTATTTGCCACAATCAACATATTCATTTAATAAGACTCTAAAAAGCACGTCATGCATCCAGTCACAACACGTAACATGACCATAGGTTATTTTTAATACAGGCCCTACTAACTTTGTCCTAAACTACTAGCTTTGGTGACTGAAAAATGTTTGTCCCATGAAGTGATCTCATGAGTAAATGATGAAGTAGAGATGGAGAAATAGTAGTGAAGGCCTCTGGTCCCTAATGCCCTAGCCATCTCGCCCACTGTCATCCCCGCTAAACACACAGCACAGATTTTGAACTCAAGACTTCTTCCTGTGACTTTATTTAAATATAAGGTCATACAACTTTTTAAAAATTTGTATTCCTTACCCCTAAAGTCTTGCCTTTGTCTGGAATGCTTTATTCTACTGCAATACTTAGCCTTGAGTAAATTTATTTATGCCTTTTATTTTGTATCTTTAGTTCTCTCTTGAGGTAAGATGACTTCAGAGATTATAAGGAATGAAACAGCCCTAGGTTCAGAGGCCTGAGACCGGCCTGCAGCTGAAGGAGAGTTAATAAAGAAAACCTGTTATTAAATGGAAGTGCGGTGGCAAGCATATCTGTCACTTTTCCCAATCAATACAGAAGCCGTGAGAATGAGCTCCCATTTCATACATGTTATGTTATAGGGCTGAAGATCTCTCTAGCATTCATAAAATGACAATGGGATAGGAGCATGCAGTGGCAAAAAAAGAACTATTTATCTGCAGAAGCGCCATAAGCCCTGAGCAGTATTTCCAGAAGCATGTCCTTAAACGTTCTATTAATTTATAAATATTTTGAAGTGACCCTGGATTTCATGTGTGTGTACATTATATTGAGCCAGAGTTTTGATTACTTTCCAAGGAAACCAGTAAGTGTAATAATTTTTATGTAGCAAAACTGCTAGTCATTTCTGCTACACAAAAATCCCCTGGTCACTTTTTGTTATTTGTGTGACCAGGGAATTTTTATGTAGAAGAAATAGCTAGTATCACACACACAAAAAAAAATCATACTATTGTTTCCTTAACATTAGGAAAGTGGCTAGTAGGAAGTGGCTACATGGTTAGCCAGAACCCCCTTGCAGTTAGGTAGGGGCATGTGACAATGTTCTGCTCAATGAAATATTATACAGCAGAAGTGACGGGCACTCTTACAAAACTGACCCATAAACAAATCATACGTATACTTCTCCATGATCTTTCCCCCTTCTGACTGAAATGGGAATATTTCACAGAAAAATCTTGGAAGCCATGTGTTGAAGATGCCAGGGCCTCGGTTAGCCTAGCTCTTTGAATTCCCACAGGAGAAGAGTTGAAGATGCAGACCACCTCTAACATCTCCAAAATTAAACTAAACAGTTTTTACTTACTGTTTTTTTTCCTTACAGCTTTTAATGGCATCATATTTTTTAGGATATAGGGAATCTAAAAAATACTCTATGCAGGAATATGGCTGATCCTCACAAGATTGGATGAGCTCTGCTGTTACCAAGCCCTTGGCAATTTCCAGAACTATCAGGCTATTGAGAGATGACATCTGTTTTTGTGGCCTGCTCAGCATCCTTAACCTCTTATTTGATAATAACATCTTGGATTGCCTCTGGGGAACTACAGATCTCCCACTGCATACATTCTTAGTGAAGTACCAATCATGGTACTCCATTACTCCATTCTTTCTTGGTCAAGGGTTGAGCAAAAAACAAATCTTAGTAAATCAGACCCTCTGTACCTGAAATCTCTAGGGGTGTGTCAGGCAGAATGTAAGAGGAACTGAAAATGGTTGTCACAAATTCATTTTGACAGCTGCACTCTGAAAATCATTATGTCCTACATCCTAGATCCTCAGATTTATCCTTAGAACCTGAGGTGTTTGTTTGTTTGGTATTTCTTTCAATTCTCTGAACTTTCACATTTCCTTTCCATAAATCCCTTTGTATTTATATTGCTTTATGTTAGTGTCATATATTTGTTAGCTATTTCTGAAAAACACATTACCCTAAAACTTAGTCGCTTAAAAACACCAGTAAATATTTATTTCTCACGTTCTGTGGTTAAGGGCTTGGGAGTGTCTTTAGCTGGGTGATTCTGGCTCAGGGTCTCTCATGGGACTACAGTCAGATGTCAGCTAAACCCATAATCATATGGTGGTTTGATCAGGAATGGAGGGTCCACTTCCAAAGTGGCTCACTCAAATGTTTGACAAGTTGGTGCTGGCTATTGGCAGGAGGCCTTAGATTTGTTCTTCATGGGCTTTCTTCTTTTTTTGAATTTCCAATTTCTTTTATGTTAGGTTCAAGAGGTACATGTGCAGGTTTGTTACACAGATAAATTCCATGTTGTAGGGTTTTGGTGTACAGATAATTTTGTTACCCAGGTAATCACCATAATAACTCATAGGTCTTTTTCCAATCCTTACTCTCCTTCCACCCTCTACCCTCAAATAGGCCCCAGTGTCTATTGTTCCTTTCTAGTGTCCATGTGTTCTCATCATTTAACTCCCACTTATAAGTGAGAACACTCAGTATTTGGTTTTCTGTTCCTGCATTAATTCACTTAGGATAGTGGCCTCCAGCTTCATCCATGTTGCTGCGAAGGCCATGTTGTCATTTTTTAATAGCTCCATTCTTTCTTGGTCAAGGGTTGAGCAAAAAACAAGTCTAAGTCATGGTGTATATATGGTGTTTATATATCACATTTTCTTTATCCAGTGCACCACTGATGTGCGTCCTGGTTGACTCCATGTCTTTGCTATTATAAATGGTGATGCCATGAACATATGTGTGCATGTATCTTTATCGTAGAAGGATAATTATTCCTTTGGATATATAAACAGTACTGAAATTGAGGGATCAAATGGTAGTTCTATTTTAAGTTATTTGGGAAATCTTAGGACTGCTTTCCACAGTGGCTGAACTAATTTACATTCTCTCATGGGCTTTCTTGGGAATCCTCATGGCATAACGGCAGGAGACCCCAGAGCAAGTATCTAGGAGACTGAAGTGGATGATTTTTATGGCTTAGCCTCAGAAGTTATAGATAAAGGAAACAGAGATATGAGGAGGCTATTTTAAATTTTCTAGTTAAAAATGGAAGAAAAAAACTGTAATGAGATATTTTCATTTATATGTCATTTATGTCACATTCTATTGGTCAGCCAGTGTGAGTCTTGATTCAATGAGGGAGGGTCTATACAAGGGTGTGATTACTAGGAGGCAAAGATTATTGGAGGTCATCTTGGAGCCTGATGACCACATAGGGTTAATTTCTGTTTCTTGCAACCACAGAAACCTAGCTGGTGCATCAGATTAAGTTGAAAAAGTGCGGGCTGCTTTCACATATTCTTAATAATTTTAAGAGGTCCTCTAGAAAAATTCAGCTTCTGAGAGAAAAAATTCCAATAATTTGGCAGTATTCCTCAGAAAATATGTATTTCTATCAGTTATGTGTTCCTGGCACTGGATTTTGATTATGATGATTATAAAATTTTCAATTGTAAATGTGTCTCCAAACCATGGGAACTTTTAAATAACAATACTGTACAAATCTTGATGATGGTGAGACTAGGCCCAAGACCACTTTCTTAACCATGGCATGTGTCCATAGTAACTAATCTCTCACATTTCCAAAAGATTAACCATTTATCTGAGCATTTGCAGTAATACTTAAGAGATATCAATGCAGATGGTCCCTGACTTACAGTAACTCAGCTTATGATTTTTTATCTTTCCCATGGTGTGAAAGCCACATGCACGTAGTACTTAAAGTACCCATACAACCATTCTGCTTTTCATTTTCAGTACAGTGTTCAGTAAATTACATGAGATATGGAACACTATATTATAAGTAGGCTTTGTGTTAGATGATTTCCCCAATTGTAGGCAAATGTAAGTGTTCTGAGCAAGATGAAGGCAGGCTAGGCTAAGCTATGATGTTCCACAGGTTAGAGGTATTCAAAACATTTCCAATTTATGATGGGTTTATCAGAATGTAACCCATCAATACAGAGGAGCATCTGTATACCAATACAAGTAGTTTTTTTTTTCCCTGTGAGTCATAGTATAAGATTAAAGTAACTTCCTTTAGTAAATTAGAACCAAAAAGAGTTGGGCCCTGTAATGCAACTTTCTTGTTTTAGAATTGAAGAAACTGAAGCCCATAGAAATTATGCAATGTTCCCATAGCCACCCAGTTGATTGGAAAGCCAGAATTTGAACCAAGGTATCCCAAATTCCATGCCAGTATGTTTTTTTTCTATTACATAAGTCTAAACTGTGCTATTTGACTAGAAGCTTACAAATCAGTCTAGTTGTTCCATTTGGTATTTGATTGACAAATAAGAGCATTTCATACTTCCTTCTGGATTTTATCAAAAGTAATAGTACAGTAAGTATATGAAGAAATTGTACCGTATGACTACTTAATCCCTCTTTAAGCAGGATTTGGAGATCTGAGCAGGCAATTCTTTAAGTTTCCAATTAAAACTGAAGAGAAAAAGCATAATGAGATGTTTAAAAGACAATTTATAGGGTGTACAGACTTGTTGTACAGTTCCTTAAGTGAATTACAAAAGCACTTAACTTATACTTGGGATGTGATCTTCAACTCACAGGCAGTGCCCAGTGGTTTTCTGATTTTACAATGGATATACTTGAAGAATACTTGGGAGGCTGTCATTTGGAGTGGGGGAAGATTCTTAAGAGGCAAAAAGCCAAGAGAGTGAGACAGAAAAATAGGTTTTGGTTCTTAACTGGTGAGTTCAGCAAATGGTCTTGAAGATTGCATTTTCTCTAAAGTTCTTGGATAAGCTAAGTTATTTGTAACTGCTTTCCCTGGAACTCTTAGATTGGTAGCAATATTTGGGAGCATAAGGATTCTTTGCCATATACCCTCACCTAAAATTCTAGATCTGAGGATTTCAAGTCTAGCTCCAGTTGAAGGAAAACTAAAGTAGGCTTTCTCAATTCAGCATATTGACATTTGAGTCATATAATTTTTTGTTGTGGGTGTTGTCCTGTGCATTGTAAGATGTTCAGCAACATCCCTGGCTTTCACCCTCAAGATACCAGTAGCAGCCCTCCCCTAATTGTAACAAAAATATCTTCAGACATTATCAAATGTCCCCTGGGGGACAAAATCTACCAAAGTTGGAAATCACTATCCTAAGGGAAGATTCTGAATCATTCACTGAGACCTGAGACAGTCTGGACAAGTATTTTAAATAGCAATACTGTACAAATCTTGATGATGGTGAGACTAGGCCCAAGACCACTTTCTTAACCATGGCATGTGTCCATAGTAACTAATCTGTCACATTTCCAAAAGATTAACCATTTATCTGAGCATTTAATAAAGCACAGATTTATTTTCTTGGACACATAACACTCTTCAGGATCACTGAAGTCACTTTCATCAAATGATTATTTTGTACCTGTTATGCCCCAGGCATTGTGTTAGCCACAATGCCCAATCTATACAGTTCGTGTCCCTGAGGAGACTCCAACTACTTAATGGTGTTACTGTCACTCAGGCTATAGTCAGACTTATTTACTTCTAGAATTTTTCAGTAATGTTTTTGTCAAACTTACAATCCTCCAAGTTTGGAGCCAAGTCCATAAAACAGAAGTATGTCAAGACAATGTCAATCAATTCATTGGTTCAGTGACAAGACTACCAGATGATGTTTTTGGCTAAAAATTAGCACTCAAACTCATAAACAAATGGAAACAGTCTACACTCTAAAATTAGTTCTGATTTTCTCCTAGATTTCTTGAGAGTTTTGTGAAGAGAGACTTTTCTAAAACTGGAATATGATTTTTGCTCAGATAAATTATGTTGTTCACTTTGCCAGCCTGAGTAGCTTTAAGGGTAGAAGCGGTAACACGTGAAGCTCCCTCAAAATTGCTTTCAGGGAGATGAGAGAGATACTAAAAACAGGGATGGAACTGTTCAATTTTTGGATCTGTTGAGCTGGAATCACGAATCTGCTAACAAGTGAAACGAAGGCATTTGTAAAAGGTTCACCTTCCAGGGAGTCCCATGGCAATTTTAAGCCAGATTTCCCATCGAGACCGTAGGATGTCGATTTATGAAAATTGAACTGGATTCCTGAATCACTCTATAAATTTTAACTAAAACAATACTCCCATTTCAAGTATTTATGGCCTCTGCCTCTCTTGGCTTCAGATAGTCAGAAGTACATATTTGGAGGCATTCAGAAACTTACAAAAACAAAAGCATGCACTTAAAACTTCCTTTTCAAATCATCGACTCACCCTCTAGCTAGAGAAGAAAATCCCAACAAATCAACTGGAGACTTAGCAAGAAAAGAAGTACTGGAGGAGGTTTTAAAAGGGAGCAGGAAAACAGAGGTGAAAATAGCTTCTAAGTCATCAGAATAGATCTTTCTGCATGCAGTGAAAGAATTTAGGTGCAACACATATCCTCAAAACCTTGAAAAAACATATATTAATGGGAAAAGGGGTTTAGTTCAAAGAATGTAGATTTTGAAAACACAGTAATGTTCACATTTCAACTTGGCCATTTATTAGCTATGTAACTTTGGGCAAATTACTCAATCCTTTAAGTGTTGGTTCTCCCAATCGTAAAGTGAAGTTTTAATCCACTACTTAAGGGTGTTTTAAGGACTAAATGTGATAATATATTTAAAATGTGTTTTGCATGACCTATGCCTCTTACACTGTAGCCACAAATTTAATTATTGGTTTGCTTGTTTGTTTGTTTTTTTCCATCTGGACTAAGTATGAGGATAAATTGTGGTAGACAAGAGTAAAACTGAAATGTAGAGAGGAATGAAACTTCAAAATAAATATTGGATATATATACATAATAAATATATATATATTGTATGTACACACGTATACATGTATATACATATATTATATATACAATATACATACATTATATATACATATATACATACACACTTGTGTGTATGTATATATATTTGATGCTATGAATACACATATGTAAAGCAACAATGCTGTGTAATCTCAGGAATATAAGCACCAGAATTAGATCATTTCTATTTGAGCTTTGAATCTACCACTAACTGTGTTATCTTGGTTAGGTTATATCACATCTCCATGTCTCAGTTTCTTCATCCTTAAACTAGGGAAATTATATTTGCTACTACATAAAATTGTGATGGGGGCTCTCAAAGGTAATGAAAGTCAAGTAGTTAGCACCTAAAAAGCTCTCAGTAAACAATATATATTATTTTAGAGACAGCGATGTCCACAGCTCATGATGGCAGTACACGTATAACATTTCGTTTCTGTGTATACATCTGTACATCATGTTTTTAGGTATCATCCTAATAAATTTAAAAGTCTCTGTTTATCAAATTATAATAAAATTTGATATGATAATTTCTTCTGTCTGTTATCAAAGTCAAAATTTGTCTTTATGCTGTATTGTTCAGACTCTAGCTTTAAGAAACGCTAAGAAATTGAGCCCAAAGGGATTCCTCTCCAGCATTAGCCCTTAAATGTATCATTTCTGTATGTGGCTGCTGTTTTGTTGTTTCTTGCTGTACATTATCTAGCCTAATGACAAAGCTTAATTAACACATTTTATTCTACTAAGTGCTTTGTCTTGCAAATACATTTGGAGGGATTTTTGTCTTTTACATAAAGAACTCCCATTTATTGTGTATTCTTCCCCCTATAATACACACCCTAAAATTTGAATAAGAAACAAGAAAAACAAGGAGAAAGGCAACTGCCACAGACATTTTATGCAAGCAGAATTGGTTTTGTGTCTGATATGTTGAGTAAAGCAAAGCAAGTAAAAGTGGGGGACAGTGTCATTGGAGAAATGTTTATAGCTTTGGGGATGGGGTGGAGAAAGGTCAAGGGGGTTTATATAATCCAGGACAGGAAGAAAAGAATATACTATTACATGAGCAAAAAAATGAGGAGCACTATTTATCAGATCAGATATTGAATTTTATATGCTTTATTTCATTTAATCTCAAATCAATTTTGTAAGGTAGGAATTATTATTATGACCAATTTATAGCTCAGGAAACTAGATCGTGAGAAGATGAAATACTTGGCCAAGGTCACAGAACTGATTCAATGCAGAATTAGGACTAAAAACATCGTCCGCTGAGGTTAGACTCAGCTCCTCTTCTTAATTTTTTTTTTTTTTTTGACAATGGCACTTCAAAGTTAATGTCATTTTGTCCATTTTCCTGAGAAGAAAACAAGGTTTAGATAGCATAAGTGACTTTCCCCTTACTGACAACTGGGAAAAGCCAAAGTTTTGATCCAAATATGTATCTGGGTTCATATTGAGTCATAGAAAACTACTTGCTATTTTTCTAGCTATGGAGTATCAATATGGTGTGTTGGGTTTCCCTTCAAAGGAGTACACTCAATGAACTGCATTCAACTTGGGGAAAAAAGAAAAGACTAATAGCCAGAACTGAGTGCAAAAAAGTGACATGAGGAAGTTTGTGATAAGACTACTTTTCTCATAGGTGCATGCCTTCCCTTCAGTTGACTGGTCTCCATGTGTCTATAACAGTTAGCGACTGCCAGGTAACAAAATACCATAAAATTCAGTGGGCTTAAATTGATAACCCTTTAGTGTTGCTCAAGAGTCAAGGAGTCATCTGGCCACGTCTTCTGGTCTTGATTGAGCTGGCTTACACATCTGTGGTCAGCTGTGGGTCAGGCACAGTTGTGCTGGTGCACACTGTGCATTCTCTGTGCTTTGGAAAGTCAGCTGTTGGCTAGGATACTTTGTTGCACCTCCACCTGGCCTCTATCTACCAGCTAGCCTGAACTTGTACATAATGGTGACAGAGTTCTGAGAACGCAAGCAGATACCACAAAAACTCTTGAGGCCTACATGCGGACCTAACACACTATGCCTTATCTGCATTTCATTGACTAAAGCAAGTTGTGAGGACATCCCAGATTCACAATGATGACAAAGGGGATCCACTGCTGCATATGAGGAGCTGTAATGTCACATTGCAAAGGAGTAGAAAATTTTTCCTTCTTCGAAGTTAACCTACCACACTGTTCTCATAAAAATGATCAGCCAAATGTGTTCTCACTAAGATATAAATGGATTATGGCACTTGTTGCATGACCGCCTTGTGAATGTTTGCATTTTTGATGTAAAAGTATTATAGAAAGACTTCTACCATTATTTGATCACTTCTAGCAGCCCCAAAAGACATTTTTGAGATTAACAAATAACTCTTTTTAAAAATATATGCCTAACAAATATCTATAGATAAATCTCAAAATCTGAGAATGAGGCATAATTTCTTCTCTCTCAAGGCCTACAATTAAATGGGAAAAACACAACATTTATAAAAGGGTTAAATAAGCTGGTAGGTTTTTCTACAAATAAGGTAAATACATGTTTACCCTTTCTATCCTTTTGATTATACCACCTTACTGAGAACAGAACAGAATAACCAACTCTGGGAAATCCTAAAATAACACTTGAAAAGGAGGCAACAGAGATGAAAAATGGCCACCTAATTTCTTGTTTATGTCTTAAGGAATAAAAACCATGTGAAGGACTGGTCTGCTTATTGAAAGGAAGCATCTTGTGGTGTCAGGAAAAAAAGCCCAACTGGTAGGAGAGGGCTGTGTTGATTAGGGCTACCTCAGAACACATGTTAGACTGATTAGGTCTAGAAAGAGCTGGGAGTTTGTGCTAAGAGTTCCCACTTCCCTTTCCCTTAAGAAAAAAAAAGCTAGCATATATATATGCATATATAGAGCTAGTTTTATATATCAAAAGCTATATATCACTTTTTAATATATAAAAAGTATATCTATGTAGACATAGATATCTTTTTATTCAAAGGATAACCATGTTACAAGGAAAAAGACTGGTAATACCAAAACTTAGAGGATATATGGAGCCATTGCAAGTCATACACTACTAATGGAAGTATAAATTGGTACAACCACTTTGGAAAACTGCTTAATAGTATCTACTAAAATTGAGCATATGCCTTCCTCTTGACACCAAAACTTCTCTTCTGAAAATATGCCTAATAGAAATGTGCACATATGTTCACTAGTAGACATGTACTAGCAAGCATATAGCAGCACTATTTGTAACAGCCCTAAGTAGGAACCAAACCATACCTGTGCAGGTAGAAATCAGGATAATGGTTACCTTTGGTGAGGAATGTCTGGGAGGGAGCCTGTGGGGGCTTCTGAGTGTTGACAATACTCTATTTCTTGATTTTGGAAAAGGTGTGTTCATTTTATGAAAATACATCCAGCTGTTCAATTATGATATGTGTGCTTTTCTGTATGTATATTATATTGCATTTTTTAAAAATAGCCATATTGTAAAGAAGTTAAAAGTCTAATTGAATAAAAGTAAAATGAAAACCCACAGTGCTAAACAAAGCAGAGGCTAGCACATTGCCAGCCTTCAATATCAGAAGCCAGCAGAGGCATCCAAGAGTTGAATTTCTGTGGGTCAACTGGGACCAAATGCCCTGCATAAGTAGCAGAGTACCACAGGCTCACCAACTGAACTTCATAAAACTGGAGCGAGCTGGGTGGGATTTCACTGTTCATGAGGGGAGACTGAAGAAGGCTGAAATTCTTGCCTGAAATGGTGACTGCAGATAGTTGACTGGTTGACAAAGTGACATATACCAGCCATGCACAGAACTTGTGGAAGCCTAAGACTGGCTCACTGATGGAATCACTACTCCCCTAATAGCTATGGAGCAGAAGTTCTGAGACCCAGTATAAGTTCTGCTTCTGGACTGAGAATCCATGGGGACTCAGGTGGGGGCAACTGCAAAACAACCAGGGAGAAATGAGCAAGAGAAAGACAGAGGGAAATTTTAAAAGACCTTTAACATAAATATACAAAATAAGATTTCAAAACAAAGGACAAAAATTAACAAAAGAAAGTGAATAACAGCAAACAAGTAAGAGATGAAATGACTCTTGAGAGAATGAAATGGTAGCCTACTCAACATAATTTTTAAAAGGACCTTTATGTCTCTGAGAGATAGAATAAGAAACAACATCTGTAAAATATATTAAAAGTTTTAAAACAAATAAGAGTGAATATGAAGGAAGATAAGATTGAGAACAGATGAATATAAAACATGGCAAAGGACTAGCTGATAAAAATGTATAAAATACATGCAACACTTTATAATATCCCAAACTGGAAAAATAATCTAAGTATTTATCAATCAACTGATGGATATGTTGCTTATCCATCAAATGGAATTTGAGCAATAAAAGTGAACACATTACTGTTATGTAAAGGTAATTACTACAACATGAATAGCCCTTAAAGCTATTATGCTAAGTGAAAGGAGCAAGACATGAAAGCCTACCTATCATACGATTCTATTTGCTATGGTTTGACTGTTGCATTCCCTGAAAATTCATGTATTGAAACTTAGTCAAAAATATGATGCTAAGAGGTGGTGGCTTTGGGAGGTGATTAAATAATAAGGACAGAGCCCTCATGACTGGAATTGTTACCTGTGTGAAAGAGGCCCAAGAGAAACCTCCCACCACTTCCATAATGGGAGGACTCAGTGAGAAGGTGCCATCTATGAACCAGGAAACAGGCCCTCACCAGATACTGCATCTGACAGTACCTTAATCTTGGAGGTACTGTCCTGGCTTCCAGAACTATGAGAAATAAATTTCTGTTGTTTATATGCTACCCAGTTTATGATATTTTGTTATAGTTTTTATATATATGTTTTATATGTGTTATAGTTTGTTTATATATATATAGTGTGTATATATATATGAATATATATATGGTTTTATATAAATGGTGTCCAAGTCTGTTTATATATATACTGTTTTTCTATATACACTTTTTATGCATATATGTACATACTGTTCATATATGTGTGTATATATATACTCAGTATATATATAGAGTATATATATACACATATATACTGTGTATGTATACTGTGTATCTATGCATATACATACTGTATATATGTATAAATACTGTATATATTTGTGTATATATATACCATATATGTGTGTGCATATACTGTATATATATATGTGTGTGTATACATATATAAATATATATGTGGACTTAGACACCATTCATGTACAACATCTAGATAAAAGCAAATTTACAGAGAGACAGAAACTCTTTCACCAGGATTTCTGATTCTCTTATTATCTCTTTGCAAGTACTTTTGAAAGTCTTCTAAAAGTCTTCTTAGAACATTTTGATATATAAATAAGCAAGAACAAAAATTGGTGTGTATGTATGATTTGTGAGTGATAGGAAGACAGAGACAAATAGAGGGTGAGAGACAGAGGGAGGAAGGAAGGGAGATATTTGTTATTATTTATCTGATAATATTCAATAGGAACTCTGTTGTTCAAAATTCCTCCCATTTAGATACATGGGAGAAAATGTGGTTTAGCCTATTAAGACCCACATGAACAGGCTTACTGCCTTCACTAATGCCAATAGTTTATTGGAAAAGAGGAGGTTTTATCTGAAAGAGGCCAATAGTTTGCCTGCCTGCATTTTTTCCTTATCTGTTTTTGTATAGACAACATCTTAAAATGTTAGATTTGCTCCACTTGGAATAGTTTCATCTGGAGCAAATATATAGTCCCTTGGCTTTAAAGAATGGGACATTCAGAGCTGATCACACCCTTGGATTCAATAATCAAAATAGCCAAATTTAATCTGAATATGATTAGAGACATTGTGTGTCTGCATCCCACGTAAGTCTATTAAGGACTGAGCTTAAGGCGTACAACCTAGAGTTTTCTTCCAGTGATTTTCAGTCTTAGAGTTTAGGAGTTGAACCAAATAGATTTCTATGCAATGTCAATAGATGGAGAATTCACTTTCTGTCCAAGTCAAAGTAAGTCGACTATGTTGATATCTGGGACTAGGACCAGAACCTTGCATGCACTTAATAGTTGAAAACAGAACTTCCTATTTTTAAAAAAAAATGAGACCAAGGAAAAGGTTTTTCTTTGAAGTTTTGTATAAAACCTCATGGGGTGGTTATAAGGATTTGTGAAATATTAAATATCTTTTTTGGAGAATTGGCATTGTAGCAGTACAAAATTGTGTTCCTTTTTTTCTCCTTTTCTTAATAACCCCATTACATGACCTTCTAAAGTCTTTGTTCCCTTAGGAAACATAAGATGATTTGCAATATTCTGTAATAAAACTTGGAAAAGATAGTCATAGCACTACTTCAATAATTATGAACATTGCTTTTAGCTGCAATTTTCCAACAAACCATTCATACAGTAATTGTGAATCCTGGAATAATGCTTTGGCCTAGAGTACAAATGTCCCCTCATGTTGTTTGTGGTATGGGCTCAGCATTCCTGCTCCTTGGGTATCCTGAAGCTTTGTCACTTGGCACATGAATGATCTTAATCTCTAAACTGGATCATGAAAACAAACAAGCATTATGGCCTTATTCCTGGAAGTACAGATCTCTTCCTGGCTAGGGCTTCTCCTTCAACTCCAAGAATCATCCCACCCTCTCCCAACCGGCACAGGATCAGCTTGTTTGCTCACTGAAGACTCATGCTTCAGTGAATACTGTGATTGAAGTTCCCAGTTGGCGCAGTCAACATTCCAGTGTTCTGTGATGATTGTGAGCCAGCATCTGTCTGCTGATGGCAACCTCTCCGTGGCTTTCTCACAGCTCCACCTTCCCCTCCACTCACATACATTCCCCCAACACCAGGGCTCCAAGAGATGTGTTTCTCCAAAGTGACCCATGCACCTACCTGTCATAGAGATAGATTGTTTTCTTGTTAAGAGATGGTCACCAGGTTAAGTCCTCAGATTTCTGGAAGGAAGAATATTTCTCCTCCTTTTTGCTGAGCCAAAGGACTTCTAATTAAGATTTTTTTCTTCTTTTGAGTTTTCATTGTCCTCTTGGCAATCAGACAGAACATAGCCTGCCCACTTAGGTAACTTTACAGAGAATAAATGAAAGCTGGACAGTTTATGAAAAACTAAGAAAAGCTGAGCTGCTTGAGGGATTTCTAAAGAAGAACTGCTTTCATGAAGCAGGAAAGAAAGTACAGATATTTGTAATGAAACCAGGAACTTCAGGGCCATTCAGCCAGAGGCTACAGACCCCCATGACGGTACTCATTTTGGAGACAGCACAATTAATTTCAA
Source organism: Pan troglodytes (assembly GCF_028858775.2). NCBI lineage: Eukaryota > Metazoa > Chordata > Mammalia > Primates > Hominidae > Pan > Pan troglodytes. The sequence continues at coordinate 18,019,898 of NC_072419.2, forward strand.
TTCTACAAATACTGCATAGAGAAACAAAGAGTGAAAAGAGCAAGAAAAAGAGAGCAAGAGAGAGAAAGAAAGAAGGGAGAGACGGGGGAGGAAAAAATAATAAGAGTAAGAAAAGAGGGGTAAAGGAAGATGAGGATTTCTTTTCCCCAATTTGCTTATAGCAGGTGTTAAAAACAGTCCAGGGAATCTAAAGAGGTTCAACAAAATTGTATTCAGGATGCTGAGATGGGAGGATCATTTGAGCCTGGGAGGTCGAAGCTGCAGTGAGCAATGATAGTGCCGCTGAACTCCAGCCTAGGAAACAGAGGGAGACCCTGTCTCAAAGGGAAAAAAAGAAAAAAGAAAACACCTCAAAAACTTACTAAGATGAGATTTGGTGCACCCTTGGTGCATGGAGTGTTCCTGTTTGTTAATCTATGCTCAGGGACTTGCAAATTTCAAGGACAGCATCTATACACTCATGAGGGGTTGCACCCTAGGCAAATAGCTCTCATGTCACCCTAGTATTCTGCCACTTTTGGCCAGGCTGATGACTGAAATGTCATTTTACTTGGTCTTTGTCCTCATCTGGGTGAAAGCCACAAGGACCCTCTTTCTGATGATGTCAGCACAATTTCCAAATATTTTCCCAGCTTAACTCTGGCATTTTTGTCTATCTTTTTGATGGGCTTTATGAGTCAAGAAAATGAAGAAGCTTTTAATGATTATGTTCTCCTTGGATTGGACTGGGTTGCCATTGTGATTTCTCCACACTTGGTGGCAGCGCTGATGAACAAAAACAATGGGCTTTTTTTCTAGGCTTCTTTCAGAACGCCTTAATAGGAAACACATTCTGCATTCCCCATGTGCATGTTTTCAGTGAAAATCTTTATTTAATTTTAGTAGAGAATTCAGTCCAAGGGTTCTTCCACGTAACAAAGGGTAGTACTGATGGGAACACATCCCTGGAGGAAATTTTAGATGTAGATCCCTCAGGGGGCATCTAGGAAAGGAACAATGCTTAGGTCCCCAAATCATGTTGGTATTTCTGAAAAGTGTTCTGCTCCCCTTGGGTATGGATTTTTTTTTTCTAACCAAAACAGATAAACAAGAAAGCAAAGAAAGAAGACAGGAAGGAAGAAAAGAGGGGAAAAAGGAAGGAAGAAAGAGAGGGAGGAAAAGAGAGAGGAAGGGAGGGTGGAAAGGAGGGAGGGATGAGAAAGGGATGGAGGGAGGGAGGAAGAGAATGAAATTCTTTAAAATAATCATTAATCTTTAGGAATTCATTTGCATTCTTACCTTCACTTTCCAAACAATAAGTTCCAATCTGTTCCAATTGATAATTTAAAGGGAAGACTCTGCCAGCTGAGCAAAAACAAAGGGTAGGGCGTGTTGAGAAAAACTTCTTAAATGTTTTGTTGCAGCCAGCACTGGTGCCTTTTGGATACTAGGGATACCAGGGTCATTCAGGGATATCTAACTTCCTGTTCATTTCTGAGAAACAAACTTCCCCTGGATTCCTTCTTTCTCTTTGGCTTCACCTAACTCTCCTCACCTGTTTTCAGCAGTGAGGAAGCTCTTTATTTTACCCAGAGTCACTGTTTCCCCCAGCCCTCTTTGTAATAGAGAATCTGGATACCTCCACCTGCAGCCTGCCACCCTGCATACTCTGATACTATGTGTCTTGGAAGCTTTGCCCTGAGGAACCATCCAGAGAAAGTTCAGCCATCCTTTTAGTGGGTTTATGCCCCATTAAAACTGGGATTGGAAGCATGTTTCCATGTTTCCATCTGTTAATTACCAATACACAGCTTGACATGCCTGTGGGAAGCCAGGAGCCACTTGGAAAGGTGTGGGCAGAGGATTTATCTCATCCAAGCAGCCCCCTAACACATGACTGCTGCTATGTGTCATTGTATATAGTTAGATTGACGTGGGCATAAAGGAGCAAAGGAGAAGCCCAATCCCTACTGTCTAAGGAAAGCACGGGTGCTATTAAGCTATTCGAACTTTCCCTATCACAGCCTTAAAAGCACTCAGACATTTTTATCAACATTCCAAGGCAAAGATTCATTGGATAGAGTATTTTTTTCCCAACGTAATCCAGATCTCCCTTTAGAAGACGCTGGGAATTTACATGAGAAATGGGGCAAGCCATGAGCAAAACAAAAAAATGACTGATATTCTTCTTCGGCTTTCATGAATTTTTCTTTTAGCTTTGGCCCCACCTCTACTACTGATCAAAATTCCAGGGCTTATAAAGTGCTGGTGCTCAGCTAGGATTATGTTAGGATAACAGAAAGTTGAGTCACTACAGGAAGACACTGAAGTTGGCTTAAAGGCTTAATTATCTCCACCCAGACCTACATTTATGCATAAAAAGCTACCAAGCTAGGTAAATCTTTAACAGTAGCATGGCAGGCTGTGCCACACAAAGGATCTTAAGTCATGTAAATCAAATTATAAAGAAGATTTCTGCCTTGATATTTCTTGATCAAAATCTCAGGTGTCCAGTTTTGGAGCTTCCCATGTGGTGAAATATTTGACAACCAGCTTTGAGGGCTCGTTGCTTCCCTTTGAAAACACCACAGACCTGTGGGATTTGAAGAGCTATTATCTGAGTCTTAGAGATGGGGGTGACATCCTTTTCCCACTATTAGCCCAATCTCTAATAATTGGCTCCATATAGACTGAATAATTTCTTAACCATACTTCTTTTTCAGGTTCCTGTCTCATTTCATCTTGAAATCAGAGTATTAGAAAAATCCAAAGTTACTCAGTGTTTCCTGACTAAGGAAACCTCACAATTTCTAAAAGTCAAAAAAGTTCAAATATTCCCCCTATCAACAAGCACACTTGCCAGTGGTATTTCAAAATTAAAATGAAAAACAGTAATGATAGAAGTGCTGCAGCCTCACTCCTGGCATGAACAAAATGCTAACAAAATCTCTTCTTTCTGCTTATCTTCAGATGCAGGGTATATGCTAATGTGTATTTCAGGGCAAACTAATGTCAAGGGAGGGAAGGCAGTTCCTCTCTTTTTGTTATTTTTTTAAGCAATCCTCTCCAATAGGGCTGCTTCTGAAAATGAGTTTCTAATTAAACTTCCCATACTATATTGCAGTTAAATAGGGTAAAATTTGCTGTTTGATGTATTGAGAAAGCATGCAAACATTAGAAGGCAATGTGAAGGTTGCTAGAAGCAATGTGAAACCACAATTTCCTAGGCATTACGAGTAATTATTAGCAGGCAAGTTGTTGAGTTCAACCAGAAAATGCTTTAGTTGTATCTTGTTGTATATCAGGAACAGCCTAGGTTTGCATTCCATGTAAAAGGAGAAGAGACCACTGTTCCAGTTGGTTTTCCAAATAGAAGTGAAGAAACCATGAAGATGTCCCTACAACCAGTCCCTTAGCCAGGACCAGTTCAGTTGGAGCATGGACAGTCAAGGAGGCTGGAGTTCTCCCAGTAAAGGATAGTGTAAGGTTTGGACAGTGTGCCTTTTTACTAATTTTAGCAAGAACATCTTCCAGTAACAGAAAAGATATTATACATATGGTAAGTAGATGGTTAAAATCCAGTCCTGACTCTGCCTTGTCCTTTTTTGAATGGGTCAATGTGTCAATTATTCCCTTCTAATGCCTTCTGGGTTTGGGAAGTGTTCAAACTATCTTTCCTTCCTGCTGCAATTAGATTTTTATAATGAACACATGTAAAGGCCTGCCTGATGATTCAAAGATATTCTATTTTCTCTTGGCCTCGCCTGACTTACATGTCCTAATGATACCCCTGCCCCGGTATCCTTTAGCCTTGATTCCCCATGTGTTTCCTTTTCTGGAGATGGCAGGAAGGCTCCTCATCCTGCTTCCAAACCTTGAGCCTGGAATAAGTTCTCCCAGGTCAAATCTCTGAGGAAGAACTACCCTACCACTCTAAAGAACAGAGTCACTTTTCTTCCAGCTCTTCCTAGCGTTTCCTTTAAAAAAAAATCCTCTATATCTATGGCTGTCAGGCAAAGGACTTAAATAAATGAAACGTATATACTAACACTGTTGCTCCTTTAGCCCAACATAACCATGCCTTTTGGCCTTAAAAGGATTAAAAGGTAATACTCTGTTCCTTGACTCTGGGATACAGATCTATTTTAATAATGACATGTGCCTTCTTATCCCTTGTTCCAGCCTTTTTGTTTTTCCTTATATATTATTGTTATTAAACATACTATTAATTCCACTTGTTTATTTTGTTTCTGTCTCCCCCCCTAAGTTGTAAACTCTGTGAAGGTAAGGATTTTTATCTGTTTTATTCACAGTTGTATATTTAGTACTTAGAACACGGGTGTGGCATATAGTATGCCCTGAATACATGTTTGTTGAATAAGTGAATTCCATAATGTTAAGTATTAGATGTGATATCAAGTAACCAGCAATCATCCACTGTATTTACACCACCAGGTCGAGTGCTCAAATACATCAAAGGAATGTGTGACTCCCAGTGTCAGCCTAAGGCACCTACTTTCCAGAGATAAGAATGGAACCAACTCTTACTCCTTGCTTAAAGGAGGCCCATCATCATTTCTCCTAGATCCTAGGGAGAAGGAGGATCTATTCTCATGGTTGCCTCTCACTCTGAACATCTGCTTCTCCCTTGGCCTTGGGTCATCTTGCCATATCCCCATTCTGAACCAGAAGGATCCAGATTTTGCACTCATCTACAGTCACCCACAGGGTGTTAATGGAAGATTAAGGAGATAATTCAGGACACACACGCAATCCTAAGTTAAATTTTAGAGATAACTACTCTGAACAAATTCTTTGGCAAATTTGCCCTATTGCCAGACAATCTTCCTATTTTTCCTGTTTTGCTCTCTGTTCCCTGATCCCAATTGCAGCTTAATGATAGAACTGGAACAATCTGAGGAGTCAAGTAAAATGCATCTCAAAAATGTCCATCTCAAGAACAGAAAATGGGAGCATATAGGCACTGGATCCCATGGCTCTGTTGGTCAAGTATTACCCTGTGGGATATTAAACTCCCTTCCATTCCAGGCTTGCACAGGCTGAGCAGATTGCCAATGGCCTGCCATGCATAAAGAAGCCCCAGGGCAGACAGCAAAAGAAACTTATCTTGTAGCTAAAAGGAAGTTCTGCCAAGTTACACGTGTGCAAAGTATTTAGCCATGGCAGTGGCTAAATAAAATATGGTCTAGGGAACTAAGAGGGAAGGTATAAGAGATATCCTTTATAAGGGGAAACTGTAATGGCACTTCCCACACCAGAAGAATTAAGACAATAAGAAAAGAACAATTTTTTTCAACCATGATATATATTTATATTTATATACATATACATATAAATGTGTATGTGTGCGTGTGTATATATATGTATTTTTATACATTTTTTTTTAAAAAGAATGCTAAACTTTCAGTTCCAGTAATAGTAGAACAGGTTCATATAAATCCCCTGCTGAGGACCACCACAAAAGCTGGTTGAATTACTAAAACAAACAAAAATGTCTTGAAAGCATCAAAGACCTCAAAAGGCAGGAGAAAAAAATAAAATAAAATAAAATAAAAACCTGTGCAATTTTTGGAGAAGACAATACCCAGAGATGTAAGCACAGTTAATCAAAGTTCCTTTGGCCTTGAGCACAATTTTCTAATCCCAAGAAAGAAGTTATAAACCTAAGCTGAACTTTTCATAGCTTCACAGGGATAGGGACAGAAATCAAAGTCCAGACCCTTCCAAGGCTGGGAAACCTGAAAAATCACCCCTCCTTGAGCAAAATTCATAAGGTTTATTTCCTTCAATGAGAATAACACAGTAATAATGGCCTTGCCTAGAGTACTTCCTTTCACCTGGTGATTTAGAGCACATCAGGCCTTAAGCCTAAATTCAGGTTATCTGGGGCTGGTGAACCTCTGGGGCCCATCTCTCCTTCCTTCCTCCCTCCTTCCTTCTCTCTCTTCCTCCTTCTCTCCCTCCCTTCCTTCCTTTCTGCTTTCCTTCCATCTATGGAGAAATTGTCCCTATTCTAGGCCTCAAACTTTTCCTGTAAATAATACCTTAAATAAATGTCCATCATTTGAAAACTACCAGGAAACAACAGAAATGTGGCTCATGGAGCAAGCAGAAGTAACATACAACAGAAACCAATTCACAGGGACTCCAGTCACAGATAATATCATAAATAGTCACAGAATAGTAATTGACGACTAATCAGCAACACATAAAATGGTCAAAAAAATTAACAGTGTACTTGGAAACTTCAGTAGGAAAACTGGAAACTGTAAAAAAAGATTGGTAGATTCCAAGCGTTTAAAAATTTCTTATCACAGAAATTACTTAAAAGTGTGTTTATAAATGAAGAAAACAATACAAAAGATCAATGAAAAAAAGGTTTTTTTTAGAAGATAAACAAAATGGACAAACCTCTAGCCAGACTAATGAAAAAGAAAGGAAGAAACCCAAATAAAATCAGACATGAGAAAGGAGATATTAGTGTAGTTGCTTTAAAGTCTGTTTTGTCTGATATAAGAATAGCTACTCCTGCTCACTTTTGGTTTCCATTTGCAAGAAATATATTTTTTCATCCTTTTACCTTGAATTTATATGAATCCCTATGTCTTAGCTGAGTCTCTTTAAGACAGCAGATATTTGGAAAAGAAGTTCATTATGTAATGATAAAAGGCTCAATCCAAGAAGATATTACAATCCTAAATTTATAGGTACCTAACACTGGAGCTTTCAGATTTATAAAACAATTACCACTAAACCTAAGAAATGAGATAGACAGCAATACAATAATAGTGAGGGACTTCAATACTCCACTAACAGCACCAGACAGATCATTGAGATAGAACGCCCATAAAGAAACAATGGACTTTGGCCGGGCGCGGTGGCTCATGCCTGTAATCACAGCACTTTGTGAGGCGGAGGCGGGTGGATCACAAGGTCAGGAGATCGAGACCATCCTGGCTAACACGGTGAAACCTCGTCTCTACTAAAAAAAACAAAAAATTAGCCAAGCGTGGTGGCGGGCGCCTGTAGTCCCAGCTACATAGGAGGCTGAGGCAGGAGAATGGCGTAAACCTGGGAGGTGGAGCTTGCGGTGAGCCGAGATCACGCCACTGCACTCCAGCCTGGGCGACAGAGCGAGGCTCCGTCTCAAAAAAAAGAAACAATGGACTTAAACTATACACTAGAAGAAATGGATTTAACATATATTTACAGAACATTCCACTTAACAACTGCAGAATATACATTCTTCTCATCAGCACATGGAACATTCTCCAAGATAGACCATGTAATAGGCCACAAAATAAGTCTCAATAAATTTAAGAAAATCGAAATTATATCAAGTATCTTCTCAGACCACAGTGGAATAAAACTAGAAATCAGCTCCAAAAGGAGGACTCAAAACTATGAAAATACATGGATATTAAATAATCTGCTCTCGAATGATTTTGGGGTTAACAAATAAATAGTAGTAGTGACACAAGTTATCAAAACCTCTAGGATACAGCAAAAGTAGTGCTGAGAGGAAAGTTTATATTGTTAAATGCCAACATCAAAAATTCTGAAAGAGCACAAATTGACAACCTAATGTCACACCTTAAAAAATTAGAGAAGAAGGACAAACTAAACCCAAAGCAGAAGAAAAGGAATAACAAAGAACAGAGCAGGACTAAATGAAATTGAAGAAAAAAATACGAAATACAAATGAAACAGAAAGGGGGTTCTTTAAAAAGATAAACAAAATTGATAGACTATTAGTGAGATTAACCAAGATAAGGAGAGATAAGATACAAATTAGCTCAATTAGAAATGAAACTGGGGACATTACAACCAATACCACAGAAATACAAAAGATCATTCTACATTACGATGAACACCTTTATGTGCACAAACTAGAAAATCTAGAGGAAACAGATAAATTTCTAGAAACGTACAACCCTCCTAGATTAAATCAGGAAGATATAGAAACTCTGAAGAGACCAATAAAAAAGCAATAAAATTGAGTCAGTAATTTTAAAATTGCCAAAAGAAAAAAACAATTCTGGAACCTGACAGATTCACAGGTGAATTCTACCAGACATTCAAAGAAGAATTGGTACCAATCCTACTGAACTATTTCAAAAGATAGAGAAAGAGGGAATCCTCCCTAAATCATTCTCTAAAGCTGATATCACCCTAATACCAAAACCAAGAAAGGACATAATGACAAAAAAGAAAACTACGCACCAATATCCCTGATGAACATAGATGCAAAAGTGTTCAACAAAATACTAGTTAACCAAATCTAATAGCACATCAAAAAGATGATACATCATGATCAAGTGGGTTTCATCCCAGGGATGCAGGGATGGTTTAACATATGCAAGTGAATAAATATGATACATCACACAAACAGAATTAAAAACAAAAACCATATGATTGTCTCAAAAGATGCAGAAAAAGTATTTGATAAAATCCGGTATTCCTTTATGATAAAAACCCTCAACAAAATAGGCATAGAAGGAACTTACCTCAAAATAATAAAAGCGATATATGACAATCCCAAAGCCAATATTCTACTGAATGTGGAAAAGATAAAAGCATTCCCCCTGAGAACTGGAATAAGACAAGGATACCCACTTTCACCATTTCTGTTTAACATAGTACTGGAAGTCCTAGCCAGAGCAATCAGGCAAGAGAAAGAAATAAAGGGCATCCAAACTGGAAAAGAGGAAGTCAAGCTATCGCTGTTCACTGGTGATATGACTGTTACCTAGAAAACCTTGAAAACTTATCCAAAAGACTCCTATATCTGATTTTTAAAAATTCAGTAAAGTCTCAGGTTACAAAATCAATGTACACAAATTAGCAGCACTGCTATACAACAACAAGGACCAGGCTGAGAATAAAATCAAGAACTCAATTTATTTTACAACAGCTGCTCTCTCTCTTTCTCTCTCTCTCTCTCTATATATACACACACACACACACACACACACACACACACACACATGAATATACTTAACCAAGAAGGTAAAAGATCTCTACAAGGAAAACTAAAAAACACTGCTGAAAGAAATTATAGATGACACAAACAAATGGAAACACATCCCATGCTCATAGATAGGAAGAATCAATACTTTGAAAATTACTATACTACCCAAAGAAACCTACAGATTCAATGCAATTTCCATCAAAATACCATCATCATTTTTCACAGAACTAGAAAAAATAATCCTAAATTTCACATGGAACCAAAAAAGACCCCTAATATCCAAAGCAGTTGCTATTGTTTGGCTCTGTGTCCTCACCCAAATGTCATCTAGAATTGTAATCACCACGTGTTGGGGGAGGGGCTTGGTGGGAAGTGATTGGATCATGGGGGCAGTTTCCCCATGCTGTTCAAGTGATAGTGAGTGAGTTCTCATGAGATCTGATAGTTTAAGTGTGGTACTTCCCCCCTCACCTTCTCTCTCTTTCTTGCCACCATGTAAGACGTGTCTTGCTTCCCCTTCACCTTCTGCCATAATTGTAAGTTTCCTGAGGCCTCCCCAGCCATGTGGAACTGTGAGTCAATTAAACCTCTTTTCTTTATAAACTACCAAGTCTCAGGTGGTTCTTTACAGAAGTGTGAAAATGGACTAATACAGCACTACTAAGCAAAAAGAACAAATCTGAAGGCATCACATTACTAGACTTCAAATTATACTATAAGGTTATAGTTACCAAAACAGCGAGCAGTACTGGTATGAAAATAGGTACTTAGACCAATGGAACAGAATAGAGAACCGAGCAATAAAGCCAAATATTTACAGCCAACTGATTGTCAACAAAGTATACAAAAATATAAACTAGGGGAAGGAAACCGTAATTCAATAAATGGTGCTGGGACATGTAGAAGAATGAAACTGGATCCCCATCTCTCACATTATACAAAAATCAACTCAAGATGGATCACAGACTTAAATCTAAGATCTGAAACCATAACAATTCTCAAGGATAAGATTGACAAATTCTTCTGAACATTGGCCCAGATAAAGAATTCATGATTAAGACCCCAAAAGCAAATGCATCAGAAACAAAAATAAATAAATGAGACTAAATTAAACTAAGAAACTTCTGCACAGCAAAATAATAATAATAATAATCAGCAAAGTAAACAGACAAACCACAGAATGGGAGGAAATATTTGCAAACGATGTATCTGACAAAAAACTAGCATCCAGAATCTATAAGGAACTCAAACAAATCAGCAAGAAAAAGAAAACAATACCATCAAAAAGTGGGCAAAGGACATAGACATTTCTCAAAAGACATACAAAGACCAACAAACATAAGAAAAAATGCCCTACATCACTAATCATCAGGGAAATGCACATTAAAACCACAATGTGATACCACCTTATTCTTGCAAGAATGGCTATAATTAAAAAGGCAAAAAACAACAGATGTTGCTGTGGACATGGTGAACAGGAAACACATTCACACTGCTGGTGGGAATGTAAATTAGTAAAACCTCTATGGAAAATAGTATAGAGACTCCTTAAAGAACAAATACAGATCTACTATTTGACCCAGCAATTCCACTACAGGGTATCTCCCCAAAGGAAAGGAAGTCATTATATGAAAAAGACACATACATATGCATATTTATAGTAGTACAATTCACAATTGCAAATAAATGGAACAAACCTAAGTGTCCATTGACCAGTAAGTGCATGAAGAATATATATATATATATATATATATATATATATATACACACACACACACACACACACACACACACACTCACCATGGAATACTACTCAGCCATAAAAAGGAACAAAATAATGTCATTTGCAGGAGCTTGAATGGAGCTAGAGGCCATTATTCTAGGTGAAGTAACTCAAGAATGAAAAACCAAATACTGTTGGCTCTCACTTATAATAGTGGGAACTAAGCTGTGAGGATGCAAAGACTTACAGAGTGATATAATAGACTTAGGGGACTCAGGGAGAGGAGAATGGGAAAGCAGTGAATGATAAAAGACTACGTACTGAGTACAGTGCACAGTGTTCGAATGACAGGTGCACTAAAATCCCAGAGTTCACTACTATAGAATTCATCCATATAACCAAAAACCACTTGTACCCCAAAAGCTATATAACTTTCTTAAAAAGCAAGAAAGGAGACATCACAACTGATATAGAAATTCAAAGGATCATTAATTGCTACTTTGAGCAACTGTATACCAAGAAGTTTGAAAATATAGAGGAAGTGGATAAATTCCTAGAGACAGACAACCTACCAAGATTGAACAATGAAGAAATAAAAAACCTGAACAGATCAATAACAAATAATGAGATCAAAGCTGTAATAGTAAGTCTCCCAGTAAAGAGAAGCCTGGGACATGATGACTTCACTGCTGAATTCTACGCTACATTTGAAGAACTAATATTAATCCTACTGAAACTATTCTGCAAAATAGAGGAGGAGGGAATTCTTCCAAACTCATTCCACAAGGCCAATATTACCCTGATATGAAAACCAAACAAAGACACATTAAAAATAGCAACTACAGGCCAATATCCATGATAAATACTGATGCAAAAATCCTCAACAAAATAGCGGCAAAGTGAATTCAACAATACATTAGAAAGATCATTCATCATGACTAAGTGGGACTTATCCTAGGGATGCAAGGACGGTTGAACATGTGCCTCAATGTGATATATCGTATTAACAGAATGAAGGGCAAAAACATATGATCATTTCAATTGATGCTGAAAAAGCATTTGAGAAAACTCAACATCCCTTTATGATAAAAGCATTTTAAAAGCTGGGTATAGAAGAAATGTCCCTTAACATAATAAAAGCCACATATGACAGAGCCACAGCTAGTATCATACTGAGTGAAGAAAGACTGAAAGTCTTTCCTCTAGGATCTGGAACATGACAAGGATGATCACTCCATGAAAAAAAAAAAAAACTATTAGAACTGATTTTAAAAATTCAGTAAAGTTGCAAGATATAAAATCAACATACAAAAATTAGTAGCATTCTATAATATATACCAATAATTAACAATCTGAAAAAGAAATTTAAAAGGTGATCCCATTCCCAATAGTCACAAATATAATTAAGTACCAAGTAATAAATTTAACCAATGAGGTGAAAGATCTCTACAATGAAAACTATGAAACACTGATGAAAGAAATTAAAAAGGACACAGAAAAAGAGAAATATATTTCATGTTCATGGGTTGGAAGAATCAATATTGTTAAAATATCCATACTACCCAAAGCAATCTACAGATTGAATGCAATTCCTATCAAAATATCAATGACCTTCTTCACAGAAATAGAGAAAATAATTTTAAAATTTATATGGAATCACAAAAGACCAGAGTTGCCAAACTTCTCCTGAGCAAGAAGAACAAAACTGGAGGAATCACATTACATGACTTGAAATTATATTATAGAGCTATAGAACCAAAACAGCATGGCACTGGCATAAAAGCAGACACACAGACCAATGGATCAGAATACAGAACCCAGAAACAAATCCACACACCCATAGTGAACTTATTTTTGACAAAGGTGCTGAGAACATACACTGGGAAAAAGACAGTCCCTTCAATAAATGATGCTAGGAAAACTGGACACCCACATTCAGAAGAATGAAACTTGACCACCATCTCTTGTCATATATAAAAGTCAAATCAAAATAGATTAAAGACTGAAATTTAAGACCTCAAATTATAAAACTACTCAATGAAAACATTGGGGAAACACTCCAGGACATTGCTCTGGAAAAAATTTCTTGAGCAATACCCTACAAGCCCAGGCAACCAAAGCAATGTACAAATGAGATCACACCAAGTTAATATGCTTCTACACAGCAAAGGAAACAATCAACAAAGTGAAAAGACAACCCACAGAATGGGAGAGAATATTTGCAAACTATCCATCTGACAGGGGATTAACAACCAGAATATATAAGGAGCTCAAACAACTTTATAGGAAAAAATCAAATACTCTGATTTAAAAATTAGCAAAAGATTTGAATAGACATTTCTGAAAAGAAGACACACAAATGGCAAACAGGCACACTAGAAAGTGCTCAACATCATTGATTATCAGAGAAATGCAAATCAAAACTACAATGAGACATCACCTCACCCCAGTTAAAATGGCTTTTATCCAAAAGACAAGCAATACCAAATGTGGGTGAAGATGTTGAGAAAAGGGAGTCCTCATACACTGTTGGTAGGAATGTAAATTAGTAGAACTACTCTGTAGAATAGTTTAGAGTTTCCTCAAAAAAAAACCCAAAAAAACAAAAAAACTAAACTAAAAGTAGAGCTACCATACAATCCAGCAATCCCACTGCTGGGTATATACCCAAAAGAAAGGAAATCAGTACGTTGAAGACATATCTGCACTTCCATGTTTGTTGCAGCTCTGTTCACAATAGCCAAAATTTGGAAGCAACCTAAATGTCCACCAACAAATGAATGTATAAAGAAAATGTGGTACATTGTGTACTGTATACACAATGCAGTACTATTCCGACATAGGAAAAAATAAGATTCTGTCATCTGCAACAACAAGGATGGAACTGGAGGTTATTATGTTAAGTGAAATAAACCAGACACAGAAAGACAAATGTCGCATGTTCTCAATTATTTGTGGGATCTAAAAATCAAAACAATTGAACTCATGGAGATAGATAGTAGAAGGATGGTTACTAGAGCCTGGGAAGGGCAGCAGGAGTATGTGGGAGAAATGGGGATGGTTAATGGGCACTAAAAATAAATAGTAAGAATGAATAAGACCTAGTAATAGCACAACAGGGTGACTAGAGTCAATAATTATTTAATTGTACATTCAAAAATAACTAAAAGAGTGTAATTGGATTGCTTGTAACACAAAAGGTAAATGCTTGAGGGGATGGAAACATCATTTTCCATGATGTGATTATTACACATTGCATGGCTCTATTAAAAAAAATTGATGTACTCCTTAAATATATACACCTACTATGTACACACAAAAACTTAAAAATTAAAGAAGAAAATTTATAGTGTGTTTTTTATGACTTAAAATATATAAAAATATTTGGTTTATGTTTCCATTGATTTCTATTTTAATTACATCATGATTAAATATGGAGATCAGTATAAAGCAAAATCTTTGAAATTTATTACTTGAATTATGACCAAGCACTTGGTCATTTTTAAAGATATTTGTTTCCTAATTTTTTAGCACAAAATTACATATTTACATATATATGGGAAGAAAACCCCAGTTAATTTTATTGCTCAGTCCTTTGATTTGCATTGTTAATTTTGTTTGCTTGATTAGTATAGATCTACTTGTGATCAATTCTTTTTCTTCCTATCTCTCTCAATCTAAAAGTGTTTTTATCTTGCGTTTCTTACTGAAAGATCTTTTTTTCTATGTTGAAGTTATTTTCTCTGAGCAGTTTGAAGATATTATTACATCTTCTGGTTTTCAGGGCTGCTAATGAATAATAGTCATTATCAGTATAATTTGTATTCCTTTGTTGGTGACTTTTCTGTCTGGCTGCTTTTCAAAGTGTTCAATTCTTGTATTTGTATATGTTTACCTTTCATTGATTCTGAAAATTTTCAGCATAATATTTTGCAGTTTTACTCTTTCCCCTATTCTTTATTTTTGTTCTTGTACAACAGATCAGACTTACTCATTAACATTAGGTGTTTTTATTTCATCATCCATTTGTGACTCTAATGAAACTTTGAATCACCTGGGAAGCATATTAGACTACAGACGCTCAGCCCGAGCTACTGAGATTCAGAGTTTTCAGGAGGCAGGGCCCTGGCCACCGGCACATAAATGACTCTCCATGTGACTCTGATGAACCACAGAGTTTGAGAACCACTGTAAGTAGGCAACTAGGAACGTAGGAACCAAGATAAGATTGTGCCTCGTGTAGTGAAAGAATGAAAATGTTGGGGGAAACAGTTTGGCACATAGGACAGAGTACACAGGCAGAGAGAATCATACGAATGCTAAAGCAAGGGCTGCTTGTTCCATTTGCAAGCTCAAAGCCAACGCTACCCCACTTCATCCTAGTACAACTTTGTCATGTGGGGGTTTCAGCTGTAGCCTTTCACTTTAACGTGAATTTTCTCAGAAATTGACTTGGAAGAAGACCATGCCTGTGTCCCTGAGACATGTATTATGTTTAATATATATACAGAGAGAGAGAGAGAGAGTTCAATTCACAAATCATAGTTGAAGGTTTCCACAAAAGTACAAGGTGCTATTCTTTTCCCCAAAGCACCACTCAGATAATACGCAGGAGGCTGAGTCCACTAAAGGATCCAGCAAAAACTCCATTATTTTACAGGTACTCTTGGCCTAAATCTTTAAAGGATTCAGGAAAATAAATAAAAATTTTCTCACACAAATTATTTCTTTGGTTTTTGTGATTCATCAATAGGCTAAGTGATTTTTCAAATCAGCTAAAAAATGGACACTTACACACACCCACACTCACATACCCTTTTAAATTCTAAACCAACATAGCCACTTCTGCTATATTTAGCTTTTTTTTTTTTTTTTTTGGCAGCTGATCCTATTGTTGTATGGATTTGTTCCATAAGAGATGTTGGTGGGGCAACCCAAAAAGAGATTAAGAAACTAGAGCTGCCTGTCATTAGTTCCTGACATCTTAGACCTTAGTGATCTTATCTCTGGGGCAGAAAAGAACAGAGTAGACATAAGATTACACAGAAATCGTTAAGTGTAGTATTAGTAAAACAATCACCTGGGAAGAGAACGTACCCCTCTCTGTCACAGTGTGATTCCATAGGAAATCAACACACTAAAAGGAACACGCACTTCAGGCAACATCAGAATTGAAGGAAAAACTTTTCCAAAACTGAGTTTGTCATGTCAGATCTAGAAGACTGCATGGAGATTTTCAGTTGCTTATCTGTATGTGGTCATATTGAGTTGGGAAAAGCTCAGCCCAGGCTCACTGAACTGGAGTGTAACAGCCCCTTCATGCCTATTGCCCCTGGTAGGTGTGGGGCTGCCTGATTACCATGAAAGATCAGCCTGACTGGCCTGTGCCTTTGTCCTGCTTGCAGGGGAATTTGCTTCTACCTTGCAGATATCAGCATTTATAACCATTCCCTGCTTGACCCATATTCAGGATGTGTGGCTTCTGCGACATTTTAGGAACTATTTTTCTGAATTGCTGTCCTGGATCTAAGATATTTGTACACAATCTGTTTGGCAAGCTAACTACTGCTACTGTTACTTCCACACTTGAATGACTAAGTAGAACAGATGATGTACATTAATTTTATGAGCTCTGGACTGATACTTCCTTAAACTTCATTTTAATCTGCATTAGCTCATTTTGTGCTTCCAAAACACTTATTCTTCTAAGAAGCAATTCTTGCCCACAGCCTTAATAATGTGTAGATTAGGTTTTGTGAGATCTCCTCCTTTCTTCTCTGTCTCTACCTCTGCTCTCTCTAGGTGATTATTTACCCTTTAACTGTAAAATAACTTTGGTTTTTCTTAATTCTGAATTTTTAATAAAGGAAAAAGTATAAATTACATAGAAGCATGACAAAGAAAAATGGACTCCAGATCTTTGCATAAATACTGACCTTATATTTTAACTAAAATGCGTAAACCAAATTTTTTTAGGCTATCTTGGTAGCACAGATGATGGAAAATTGTATCAATATCAGCCATTAGATGGCAGAAAGAAGAAAGCAAATATACTATTACTCTAGGGTTGCCAGGTAAGATTCATTTAATATTTGAGGCATACTTATATTTAAAAATATATTTATTGTATATGTGGAATTCAAATTGAACTTGGTGTCCAGTATTTTTATTTGCTAAATCTGGTAACCCTATATTACTAGGATGTACTGCATTTGATATTAAAACCATTCTCAAGGCTTACTTTGTTATCAGTCACAACAAAATATTAAGGGCTTTTCTTCTTTCTTTTTTTGCATATTTCCACATATGCAAAAATGTCTAATGCCTGTGTTGCTCCTTCCTGGGTTTCATAAATTTCTCCGCTGCCTAAGACCAGCAACCTCAAATGTTGGAGAACTTTTAAATCAGTTATTTTCCAATGAAAAGTATTTCAGATTCAAACTGCCATTCAAGTGTTTCCTGTAGCTCTATACTAAAGCTTAATCGTTTTCAGCTCTAGGTTTTTAGAAGTGGAAAGCATGGTTTTGCTAAATACAGCAAAGAGTTTCTGGGGACACTGGGAATTCTATACCTGCAGAAATGTAATATCTTCATTGACCAGTGTGCAGGGGAGCCGCAGGAGTAGCAGGATCCCAGACTTTGATGTCAGATGAGCCTTGCTGGGTTCTTGGCAATGGCAACAATTAATCAAGGGAACTTTGGCAGTTTGTTTATCTGTCATATAGTTCTTCATTCATTAAAAATTAGAGATAGAGAGATGGAGGCATGTTAGTATGCACTTTCAATAAGGCACCAAATGAAAAGTAGTTGTTGTGGGATAAGATTTTGGCGTATTATCCAATATGTTGTTTGTTCCCAGTCAAGTTACCTATCTTGGCCACGACAGCTGAGGCAGCCATTGTCTTAGGAAGAAGGCAGATCCCCAGCAGAAACAAAAACAGTATTGCCTCCATTGCTCAAGTCTGAGTTTCAAAATAGACAACAGTATGCTATGCTAATAAGTGTTTAGCTAACAAGCAACTCTTTAAAAAGAAAAAAGGCCATAATTTGTAGCACTTATGATTTCTGTGTTGTAAATATTCCCATCATGTCTGATTTCAGCCTACCAATGTGACATCACTGAACTCAAAGTTGACAGGACATGCACACAGGCCACTGGGCTCGGAGAGTGTTATTTTGGAACTCCCGGAGTTGGATTTTATTTTTTAGCCTTGGAAGAAGAAAGATTCAGGATATAATGTGATACAGTTTCCTGCTACCCAGCAGTGCATGCAAATTTTTCATATGCTGATAGGAGAATTGTGGAGTGATTCAGAGGAGATCAAACTAATAAGTGGCCCAGCCTATATGCCCTTATGATCTGGGTGCGGTGAGATAATGGAAACCTAGGTAGAAAGAAAACTCCAAACATCTTATTGTGTTTCCTCTTTGAAATTCCTTAGATTGGAATAATTGTGTGCCATTGTTAGGTAGAGAAAAGGCCTGAGGTAAGACTTCTGACTCTCCAAGATCTTCTGGTAGCATGGAGAGGAGCTACAAAAACTTTAAGCCTCCATAGCTAAAGATGCAATATTGACTGGCATGTGGATACAACTCTGGAAGGCCCAGAGACCTCTCTTTTTGTATCTCTTTCTAAGGATCTTGCTAATTTTTTCAGTCCTCTCCACTGTGTTGTGGGAGCTAGAGTCCTGCAAACAGCACTTCCTAGCCTGCTGTGCCTGCAGAGTTCCCACTTGTATTCCACCAATGAGAAGTGCTTGGTGAGGTTTGATAGGTGGAACAGAAGAATATTTCATTATGGTCCTGTGCCTTTGGGCAGAGTGTACACCTCAGCAAACAGCAGACATGAGACAGACCCTTAAGAATCACCCATCTCAGTGCTGCAGGTAGATCCCAACTATGGCCAGATTCTACTTTCAGACCTTCTGATAGACACCCTTGTCCAGCAACTACCTATACACTTCCAGTGATCAGAAACTCAATAGAACTAGAGACAGCCTCTTCTACACTGGACAAATCTAGCTCTTTTTGAAAGAAAATGAAACTTTTGAAAATATTTAATTATTTCTAAATATGTCTTTAAAGGTCACTTTATGCCCACATACTCTGTGTACTCCTTGTATTTAGTTCTGGGTAAGTTGGAAAGACCTATTGTGATTTATTCATTGTCACTGAGTTACAGCATAAGTTATTGTCAAGGTTTAAGAGGAGTCATCCGAAGGTTTAGAATTGAAGCGGTGTTCCTGTCTAGGATAAATACCTGAGTTTCATCATCTCACACCAGGAAAATAGAGGATGCAGACACACAAGAAGTGAGTTTAAGAGCAGAAGCTTAATAGGCAAAAGAATGAAAAAGGAGAACAGCTTCCTCTCCTGCAGAGTGAGACATATGGCGGGGATGTGAAGCGGGGGATCTTCTGGTTCTGTGGTGAAATGCCTGGGGTTTTATAGATGAGCTTGAAGAGGCAGTGTCTGATTTACATAGGACCCAAAGATTGGTTGGACCAGGTGTGCCATTTACATAGTGTTCAAAGCTGGTCACCCCACCCTAATCTTTTATTATGCAGATGGGGTCTCTACCTGGCCGGCACCATGTTGTCTGTTCCTTACTGTACACGTGGTTGTCAAGAAAAAGGAAAGATGGAGCCACCATTTTGAACATGCCTAGTCCCCAGGTAGCCTTTTCCTATTGACACAGCTGCTGACATTCACCCCTGCAAGGCTTATCTATGTCTGCAGCTCAGTTTCACAGGCTGCTTTTTGTTAGAAAAGAAATGATTTGGGGGCTGCTTTTTATTAAAAGGAAAACCTTACCAACGACTCTCTTACCCTCACTATCTGCCTAAATAATTTCTTTTTGACTCCTAGATCAGAATCACCCTCCAATATTTTAGACTAATACCATCATTTACTCCTTCTTTCCTATACTTAGTTATGCAATGCTTATTAAGGCATTGTGCTTACACTGGGGAACCAGTAGTCTCAGGCTTTCAAACAACTTTCAGTCTAACAAGGAGACATACAGGTCAACTAGGACCTAAAATACAGAGAATTAAGTGTTACTACAAAGCTAACACAGGAGTATTGGTAACACATAGAAAAGGCTCTCAACTTAGTCTTAAGGGAATATAGAAAGCTTCCTTCTGTGGTCTTCCAGAAGTATGGGATATGAGAGAAGTGAATAGAAGTTGAATGTAGGGTGGGATGATGGAGCTCTCACAGTTGAAAGCACTTGTTAGAAAAGGGTATGAGCCAAAAAGAATGTAGAACGCTGAGTGAAAAACACCGTACCCAGCGTGGAAAGCCCCTCAGTGTCTGAAGAGGCCAGAGGAGCCACTCCACCAGTTCATAACTCACCACCCAAGGCCCAGTTGACTGACCAAGGAAAACAAGCGAGCAGGAAACAGATGATAGGCCTTGGCCTACACAGAGTAGTTAGAGGAGAAGTGAAATTTGTTGAAGAGCTGAAAAACTACAAGTGACTAGAAAAACAGCACATAGACTACCAGTAAGTTTAAATTGTGGTTCGACACAGAGTAAGGTAAAGTAGCAGAAAACAATTCCAGGTAATCTGAGAGTAAAATTTTTTTCTCAAGGTCTCCCATGTGTTAAAGAGGTCAAATTTTATTAGAGGCACAGATATTTTATGTTGATTAATTATAAATGAATTGAGAACAAAAAAATTGTTATTTTTTTCAGCCATATCCTGTAATATTTTAAATCATTGACCCAACAATAAAGAATACCATTGTTCTTCAGCTTTTTCTGACTGCCAAGAAACTCAGATTCAGGCAATTCATTAGGAAAGAAAAGAAAGGAAAAGAAAAGGAAAGGAAAGGAAAAGAAATATATATATTTTGAAGTTCCTATTAAGTCTTTTGTTTATATACTTGGTTTGCCAGAGCTGTACCTCTTTCTTTATAGAGCCTGGGGCCAGCAAGGAAGGCGCCAACTTTCCAACATTAAGGGAGGAGAACTGGAATTCCTGGATGACAATCCAACTGATTAGTTCAAGAAGATTACTGGAATTCTAAGAACTGAAGAAATGTAGGTTTTCTGACCATAAAATTATTTTCAACACCAGCCTAATACACTCTGTAAAGGGCATTCCTCCATGGCTAGGCAAACTGACCAAGCAAGGGAAGGATGTAGTAGAGACGCTTTCATCTATGTTAACATAGAGTGAGTGTATCACATGCACTTGGCTTGCTCACAAACTGAAACATATATATATATATGTATGTGTATATATATGTATATACACAAATCTCTGTAGTGTTCACATTGTAAAAAGACATCCAAAAAGGGGGTTTATCATGGCAAATTCAAAATCATGAATATATGACACACTGCGTGACAAGCTCAAGAACTTTAAGTGTAAAAATATCACCCTGATGCCATTTGTTCCAAAGACAACTTGGAGAAAGTTTGCTTTAGCAGACAGGACAACCACAAGGTGCACACTGGAGAGTTAGGAGAAGAGTATCCCCTCTACATTGCTGAGCCCACAGCCTGACAGATGGGAAGAGCAATGAAGCACTCTGAAAAGCACAAGGTGATTTTGGTGGATTAGGCTTATATTCCCAAAGTGCAAATAAATATAAGAGTTTTCCATTTTCTCAGAAGAGTCTGCTATATGGAGGACTAAACAAGTGAGATGCTCTATATAGGCTGACCTTAAGACCTTCCTTTCCAATAACACCTCCTTCAACTTTCTTCCACAGAGCCCGGGCTCCCTTCCCAGGTCACCCCTTTGTATTAATACATTTCCCCATGAAGTTCCTTCTTTAACATGCTGACATGTCTTGTGAACATTATTTTTTTTCTATAAGAACAAAGATATATAGGATACGTGATTTATGGTCCATTTTTAAAATAACGTTCTCTTGAGAGAAGTTCATTCAAAGCATTATCAGCAAGATTTTCTTATAAATTTTGGACGAGTATCCAATAGTACTTGATGGATTCATTTTGCATTCCTTGGCCAGAAGCTCTCCAGTGGAGCACCTGTGCTGGGACTCTTTTTGGTGCTGTCCAATTCAGCAGTGAGGCCAGATGAAGTAGAAGTAAGGTCTGCAGGCTGGAGTTTCATCCAGAGAAATCTTCTTGGCTGTGAATCAGTACAGGAGCATAAGGTGGGGACAGTGAGGGATAGCAGTAGGAATGGCAACAGAAACAAAAAGAGGAGAAAGGGTAGCCTCTAGGAATTGCTTAAAGAGCACAAGAAGAATGCGGAAGTTAATAAAAGGAAACTATTGGTGGTGACAGAAGCCAATGATGTTGGAGGCTCTTGTTAATGGAAAGCTACCTTGAGAATTGAGTATAAGCCCTAAGCTTTGCATTTTTTAAAAATGGAAAGCAGCCATTTCATATTTCAGGAGTGTTCTCCCTTAAGAAAATGAATGGTATACGAGCTATTTCTATTGTGGTCTGTGAGCCACAGCTTCCTAACTGTGTAAAAGCAACACTTGACTGAACAGTGACTACAAGAAGAAAAAAAAACTACCACTTTTACAGCACAATGAAAAGAATGAAAAAAAGGAAAATTTCCTTTGCCATGGAATTTCCTGCTGGATAGAATTATTCCCTCATCCTTTTCTTCTAGCTGTCATGACTAGTTAGGGTGTAGAACAGGTACCACCTCTCTTTGGTATAATGCCACATTGAATTAATCCAACTTGGAGTCATGTATCATGGGAGCCTAGAACCTTTAAGCCTGATCAGTCTGCAAACATCCAAAACAACTAGTTTTTCTTCTCTTATTTCTGGTAATATACAGAGTATTTTAAGGCATTATGCCCATATTTCTCTGATATGCTTGACTTTTGAAGAGAAAGCAAAAGGAGTCCCCTCCTCAAATATAATCTTTTTTTTTTTTTTTTTTTTTAGATTTTTTTTTTTTTTAATTATACTTTAAGTTTTAGGGTACATGTGCACATTGTGCAGGTTAGTTACATATGTATACATGTGCCATGCTGGTGCGCTGCTGCACCCACTAACTCGTCATCTAGCATTAGGTGTATCTCCCAATGCTATCCCTCCCCCCTCCCCCCTCCCCACCACAGTCCCCAGAGTATGATATTCCCCTTCCTGTGTCCATGTGATCTCATTGTTCAATTCCCACCTATGAGTGAGAATATGCGGTGTTTGGTTTTTTGTTCTTGCGATAGTTTACTGAGAATGATGGTTTCCAATTTCATCCATGTCCCTACAAAGGATATGAACTCATCATTTTTTATGGCTGCATAGTATTCCATGGTGTATATGTGCCACATTTTCTTAATCCAGTCTATCATTGTTGGACATTTGGGTTGGTTCCAAGTCTTTGCTATTGTGAATAATGCCGCAATAAACATACGTGTGCATGTGTCTTTATAGCAGCATGATTTATAGTCATTTGGGTATATACCCAGTAATGGGATGGCTGGGTCAAATGGTATTTCTAGTTCTAGATCCCTGAGGAATCGCCACACTGACTTCCACAATGGTTGAACTAGTTTACAGTCCCACCAACAGTGTAAAAGTGTTCCTATTTCTCCACATCCTCTCCAGCACCTGTTGTTTCCTGACTTTTGAATGATTGCCATTCTAACTGGTGTGAGATGATATCTCATAGTGGTTTTGATTTGCATTTCTCTGATGGCCAGTGATGATGAGCATTTTTTCATGTGTTTTTTGGCTGCATAAATGTCTTCTTTTGAGAAATGCCTGTTCATGTCCTTCGCCCACTTTTTGATGGGGTTGTTTGTTTTTTTCTTGTAAATTTGTTTGAGTTCACTGTAGATTCTGGATATTAGCCCTTTGTCAGATGAGTAGGTTGCGAAAATTTTCTCCCATGTTGTAGGTTGCCTATTCACTCTGATGGTAGTTTCTTTTGCTGTGCAGAAGCTCTTTAGTTTAATTAGATCCCATTTGTCAATTTTGGCTTTTGTTGCCATTGCTTTTGGTGTTTTGGACATGAAGTCCTTGCCCATGCCTATGTCCTGAATGGTAATGCCTAGGTTTTCTTCTAGGGTTTTTATGGTTTTAGGTCTAACGTTTAAATCTTTAATCCATCTTGAATTGATTTTTGTATAAGGTGTAAGGAAGGGATCCAGTTTCAGCTTTCTACATATGGCTAGCCAGTTTTCCCAGCACCATTTATTAAATAGGGAATCCTTTCCCCATTGCTTGTTTTTCTCAGGTTTGTCAAAGATCAGATAGTTGTAGGTAAGCGGCGTTATTTCTGAGGGCTCTGTTCTGTTCCATTGATCTATATTTCTGTTTTGGTACCAGTACCATGCTGTTTTGGTTAC
Source organism: Pan troglodytes (assembly GCF_028858775.2). NCBI lineage: Eukaryota > Metazoa > Chordata > Mammalia > Primates > Hominidae > Pan > Pan troglodytes. Next base: position 18,043,887 of record NC_072419.2, read on the forward strand.
TGTAGCCTTGTAGTATAGTTTGAAGTCAGGTAGTGTGATGCCTCCAGCTTTGTTCTTTTGGCTTAGGATTGACTTGGTGATGCGGGCTCTCTTTTGGTTCCATATGAACTTTAAAGTAGTTTTTTCCAATTCTGTGAAGAAAGTCATTGGTAGCTTGATGGGGATGGCATTGAATCTGTAAATTACCTTGGGCAGTATGGCCATTTTCACGATATTGATTCTTCCTACCCATGAGCAAGGAATGTTCTTCCATTTGTTTGTATCCTCTTTTATTTCCTTGAGCAGTGGTTTGTAGTTCTCCTTGAAGAGGTGCTTCACATCCCTTGTAAGTTGGATTCCTAGGTATTTTATTCTCTTTGAAGCAATTGTGAATGGGAGTTCACTCATGATTTGGCTCTCTGTTTGTCTGTTGTTGGTGTATAAGAATGCTTGTGATTTTTGTACATTGATTTTGTATCCTGAGACTTTGCTGAAGTTGCTTATCAGCTTAAGGAGATTTTGGGCTGAGACGATGGGGTTTTCTAGATAAACAATCATGTCGTCTGCAAACAGGGACAATTTGACTTCTTCTTTTCCTAATTGAATACCCTTTATTTCCTTCTCCTGCCTGATTGCCCTGGCCAGAACTTCCAACACTATGTTGAATAGGAGCGGTGAGAGAGGGCATCCCTGTCTTGTGCCAGTTTTCAAAGGGAATGCTTCCAGTTTTTGCCCATTCAGTATGATATTGGCTGTGGGTTTGTCATAGATAGCTCTTATTATTTTGAAATACGTCCCATCAATACCTAATTTATTGAGAGTTTTTAGCATGAAGGGTTGTTGAATTTTGTCAAAGGCTTTTTCTGCATCTATTGAGATAATCATGTGGTTTTTGTCTTTGGCTCTGTTTATATGCTGGATTACATTTATTGATTTGCGTATGTTGAACCAGCCTTGCATCCCAGGGATGAAGCCCACTTGATCATGGTGGATAAGCTTTTTGATGTGCTGCTGGATTCGGTTTGCCAGTATTTTATTGAGGATTTTTGCATCAATGTTCATCAAGGATATTGGTCTAAAATTCTCTTTTTTGGTTGTGTCTCTGCCAGGCTTTGGTATCAGAATGATGCTGGCCTCATAAAATGAGTTAGGGAGGATTCCCTCTTTTTCTATTGATTGGAATAGTTTCAGAAGGAATGGTACCAGTTCCTCCTTGTACCTCTGGTAGAATTCGGCTGTGAATCCATCTGGTCCTGGACTCTTTTTGGTTGGTAAACTATTGATTATTGCCACAATTTCAGCTCCTGTTATTGGTCTATTCAGAGATTCAACTTCTTCCTGGTTTAGTCTTGGGAGAGTGTATGTGTCGAGGAATGTATCCATTTCTTCTAGATTTTCTAGTTTATTTGCGTAGAGGTGTTTGTAGTATTCTCTGATGGTAGTTTGTATTTCTGTGGGATCGGTGGTGATATCCCCTTTATCATTTTTTATTGCGTCTATTTGATTCTTCTCTCTTTTTTTCTTTATTAGTCTTGCTAGCGGTCTATCAATTTTGTTGATCCTTTCAAAAAACCAGCTCCTGGATTCATTAATTTTTTGAAGGGTTTTTTGTGTCTCTATTTCCTTCAGTTCTGCTCTGATTTTAGTTATTTCTTGCCTTCTGCTAGCTTTTGAATGTGTTTGCTCTTGCTTTTCTAGTTCTTTTAATTGTGATGTTAGGGTGTCAATTTTGGATCTTTCCTGCTTTCTCTTGTGGGCATTTAGTGCTATAAATTTCCCTCTACACACTGCTTTAAATGTGTCCCAGAGATTCTGGTATGTTGTGTCTTTGTTCTCATTGGTTTCAAAGAACATCTTTATTTCTGCCTTCATTTCGTTATGTACCCAGTAGTCATTCAGGAGCAGGTTGTTCAGTTTCCATGTAGTTGAGCGGCTTTGAGTGAGATTCTTAATCCTGAGTTCTAGTTTGATTGCACTGTGGTCTGAGAGATAGTTTGTTATAATTTCTGTTCTTTTACATTTGCTGAGGAGAGCTTTACTTCCAACTATGTGGTCAATTTTGGAATAGGTGTGGTGTGGTGCTGAAAAAAATGTATATTCTGTTGATTTGGGGTGCAGAGTTCTGTAGATGTCTATTAGGTCTGCTTGGTGCAGAGCTGAGTTCAATTCCTGGGTATCCTTGTTGACTTTCTGTATCGTTGATCTGTCTAATGTTGACAGTGGGGTGTTAAAGTCTCCCATTATTAATGTGTGGGAGTCTAAGTCTCTTTGTAGGTCACTCAGGACTTGCTTTATGAATCTGGGTGCTCCTGTATTGGGTGCATAAATGTTTAGGATAGTTAGCTCCTCTTGTTGAATTGATCCCTTTACCATTATGTAATGGCCTTCTTTGTCTCTTTTGATCTTTGTTGGTTTAAAGTCTGTTTTATCAGAGACTAGGATTGCAACCCCTGCCTTTCTTTGTTTTCCATTTGCTTGGTAGATCTTCCTCCATCCTTTTATTTTGAGCCTATGTGTGTCTCTGCACGTGAGATGGGTTTCCTGAATACAGCACACTGATGGGTCTTGACTCTTTATCCAACTTGCCAGTCTGTGTCTTTTAATTGGAGAATTTAGTCCATTTACATTCAAAGTTAATATTGTTATGTGTGAATTTGATCCTGTCATTATGATGTTAGCTGGAGATTTTGCTCGTTAGTTGATGCAGTTTCTTCCTAGTCTTGATGGTCTTTACATTTTGGCATGATTTTGCAGCAGCTGGTACCGGTTGTTCCTTTCCATGTTTAGTGCTTCCTTCAGGAGCTCTTTTAGGGCAGGCCTGGTGGTGACAAAATCGGTCAGCATTTGCTTGTCTGTAAAGTATTTTATTTCTCCTTCACTTATGAAGCTTAGTTTGGCTGGATATGAAATTCTGGGTTGAAAATTCTTTTCTTTAAGAATGTTGAATATTGGCCCCCACTCTCTTCTGGCTTGTAGGGTTTCTGCCGAGAGATCCGCTGTTAGTCTGATGGGCTTCCCTTTGAGGGTAACCCGACCTTTCTGTCTGGCTGCCCTTAACATTTTTTCCTTCATTTCAACTTTGGTGAATCTGACAATTATGTGTCTTGGAGTTGCTCTTCTCGAGGAGTATCTTTGTGGCATTCTCTGTATTTCCTGAATCTGAACGTTGGCCTGCCTTGCTAGATTGGGGAAGTTCTCCTGGATAATATCCTGCAGAGTGTTTTCCAACTTGGTTTCATTCTCAGCATCACTTTCAGGTACACCAATCAGACGTAGATTTGGTCTTTTCACATAGTCCCACATTTCTTGGAGGCTTTGCTCATTTCTTTTTATTCTTTTTTCTCTAGACTTCCCTTCTCACTTCGTTTCATTCATTTCATCTTCCATTGCTGATACCCTTTCTTCCAGTTGATCGCATCGGCTCCTGAGGCTTCTGCATTCTTCACGTAGTTCTCGAGCCTTGGTTTTCAGCTCCATCAGCTCCTTTAAGCACTTCTCTGTATTGGTTATTCTAGTTATACATTCTTCTAAATTTTTTTCAAAGTTTTCAACTTCTTTGCCTTTGGTTTGAATGTCCTCCCGTAGCTCAGAGTAATTTGATCGTCTGAAGCCTTCTTCTCTCAGCTCATCAAAATCATTCTCCATCCAGCTTTGTTCCGTTGCTGGTGAGGAACTGCGTTCCTTTGGAGGAGGAGAGGCACTCTGCATTTTAGAGTTTCCTGTTTTTCTGTTCTGTTTTTTCCCCATCTTTGTGGTTTTATCTACTTTTGGCCTTTGATGATGGTGATGTACAGATGGGTTTTCGGTGTGGATGTCCTTTCTGTTTGTTAGTTTTCCTTCTAACAGACAGGACCCTCAGCTGCAGGTCTGTTGGAGTACCCGGCGGTGTGAGGTGTCAGTGTGCCCCTGCTGGGGGGTGCCTCCCAGTTAGGCTGCTCGGGGGTCAGGGGTCAGGGACCCACTTGAGGAGGCAGTCTGCCCGTTCTCAGATCTCCAGCTGCGTGCTGGGAGAACCACTGCTCTCTTCAAAGCTGTCAGACAGGGACATTTAAGTCTGCAGAGGTTACTGCTGTCTTTTTGTTTGTCTGTGCCCTGCCCCCAGAGGTGGAGCCTACAGAGGCAGGCAGGCCTCCTTGAGCTGTGGTGGCCTCCACCCAGTTTGAGCTTCCTGGCTGCTTTGTTTACCTAAGCAAGCCTGGGCAATGGCGGGCGCCCCTCCCCCAGCCTCGCTGCCGCCTTGCAGTTTGATCTCAGACTGCTGTGCTAGCAATCAGCGAGATTCCGAGGGCGTAGGACCCTCCGAGCCAGGTGTGGGATATAGTCTCGTGGTGCGCCGTTTTTTAAGCCGGTCTGAAAAGCGCAATATTCGGGTGGGAGTGACCCGATTTTCCAGGTGCGTCCGTCACCCCTTTCTTTGACTCGGAAAGGGAACTCCCTGACCCCTTGCACTTCCCAGGTGAGGCAATGCCTCGCCCTGCTTCGGCTCGCGCACGGTTGGCGCACGGTGCGCGCACCCACTGGCCTGCGCCCACTGTCTGGCACTCCCTAGTGAGATGAACCCGGTACCTCAGATGGAAATGCAGAAATCACCGTCTTCTGCGTCGCTCACACTGGGAGCTGTAGACCGGAGCTGTTCCTATTCGGCCATCTTGGCTCCTCCCCCCCAAATATAATCTTAAAGCTGCTAATTCATTAGCCATCCAGAGGTTGGTAAAAGGAATGTCCACTTATTGTTTTTAAACCTGTAGACTGCAGACCATACTGAAAGCAACGCCCAGCAGAAGTAACAAATGTCATGAAAATAATTAGTGAATCGTTAAGTGAAAGTAGCAATTTTATGCAATTACTTTAAGTAGCTTCAAAATCTTTATTTTCCTAGCATCACATAGAGAGTTTTTCTAATTTTATATCCAAACACTTGTATACAATATCTAAAGAAAAGAAATGTTTAAAAACCCCCAGTAACAGAACCCAACCAGATATTGCTTAAATCTTAACATTTTGACTAGGAGAATATGTTTAAATCCCGAAGAATGGAAAATAGCATGCCTCAGTCTGAGGAATGCTGGTGTTCTTTCCACGGCAGGCTCACTTGGGTCAAGTGAGTGTAATTACTTCTATGGAGCCAGTCTTTGTTCAAAGGCTTGATACTTCTCCATTGCCTCTTGGAATTGCTGAAAGCTACAATGATTCACTTGGGTACAATTATAAGCATTGCTTTTCAGAAAGTCTTATATAAATACTACTTGGAAGAAAGAAGGAGAAGGAAGCTGAAAGGATAAATCAGTAATCAGAAAAACTTTCTGATTTTTTTTTCCATCATTTGTAATTACTTGATTATGGAATTATAGGTAAAAAGTCATGTCCTTCTGTCACCATTGTCCACAGCAAAAACCACACAAAAAATATAATGATCCTAGAGAAACACTTGCACATGCAAACACACACACACACACATACATACATACAACCATGTTTTTGCAAGAAAAAGGGAAGTGAGACACACATGATCATTCCCTTGGCTGGATCTGATCCCCCTGTAGGAACATAGGTATTTTGCCATGTGCAGATTTTGGGGAAGGATGTTGGAGGGACTCCCTTTTCTCCCAACAGCAAGGTGACATCCTGATTTGTGTTATTTTCATGTACCCTGGTGATAATCATTCTGACTTATGAAAGACTACTCTTGGGAGACTATCAGGGCCACACAAGTCAGATTCTGGGGCCAGCAGTCAATTGCTGGCTGGGAAAAGAGCCAGGTTTTGAGAAAAAGAGAAATTCGGTCTGGATTTTCCTACTTTTCTCTGCCGCCAGAATCTACTGTTGGAGGAAAAATCATGCAGATACTTCAGCCTACTCTCTCTAGTTCTTAAAACAAATCTCCACCCCTTTCTCCTTTATTCAATATGCTGTGTGGCAAGGCAAAATTTCACTGGTGCCGTTTAAACATAAAAGCAAAGCCACAAAAATTTGCTGCCTCAATTTGAATTCCGGAACATAAAAGAGATTCTCAAGTTGCCTTCAGATCTGTGCTGTATGTGAACTTTGTGCTATTCGATTGCTGGTTATGGCCAAGCACTGGAACTCTCTTCCACAGCTGAGATGTTTCCTGCTGTCCCCACCTCCTTTTCTCTAGTCAGTGTTCCTGGTTAGGTGCAATTAGAAGCTCAGCTGAGCTAGAAGTATTTCACTGGACTCTCTAAGAGTGAACTGGAGGGATCCCCTAGAGAAGTGGTTCTCGAACTTTAGTGTTCATTAGAACCACCTGGAAGGCTTATTAAAACACACATTCTTGTGTGCTTCACTACTAGAGATTCTTGTTGACTGGAGGCAGGCGGGGGGAGGTGGGGAGCTGGGAGGTGGGGAGCATTTTTAAAAAGTTCCCAGGTGCTTATGCTGCTCAGAAGGCAACACTTTGAGCAGCATCTGTCTAGTGTTATTCATAAACACAAATCTAGGCAATAGGAGAACACACTGGTTCATGTATCCATTCATCTAACATTAGTGACATGTCCCAAGTCCTCTGCCAGGCTCTGTGATGCACACCTGAATAAAGCCCAGAGCAGTAGGGAGGGTGCACAAGCTTAATAATGTGTTATGGGAAGTATACATAGAAATATGCACAGGGAAGAGTAGGGTGCAAAAGAGGGGAGGCTCAAATCTCTCTGGATGTGTGAGTGGGGTCAGGAGCTAGCATGAAAAGTTTGAAGAGAAGATCGATGCTGGACTACATCTTAAAGGGAAGTCCAGTGCCACAGCAGGGCAGCACCATAAAGAGTGGCCTGAGATTGTAGTAGAGAATACTGCATGGAGATCTGTAGTGGCATATAGCCTCAGAAATAGGAAGAGAGGAATGGAAACCAGATATAAGACTTGAATAGTCTTCGATAGTCAAGGCTTGGTTAAAACATGAATCCTAAAAGAAGCAATAGAATAGAAGATAGAAATAATACAATAGTGCTAGTAGGCTTAAGAACAGATTGAATAAGGGGAGTGAAGGAAGGGAGATGATCAATGATGAAGATCAGGATTAGTGGGGAAAGAAAATGAGTTTGTTTCTGAACACATCAAATTAAGGTGCCTATGGAGCATGAAGTTAGACCTCTCTATTGCCTAATTCCATCTTTCTAGATGGACATGCAAGCTCTGGAGCCCAGGAGAGAGATTTGGGCTGGGATTACTCAACTTTGACCTATGAGCAGTTGAATTCTCAGAAGTGAATGAAGCTGCCCATTTGTTTATCCATTCATTAAATGTTTACTGAGCACTTAGTACATGTCAGGCACATGTGAGAAGTATATTAGTATTCTGTGATGACAAATTATGACAAATTTAGTGGCTTAAAACAACACAGATTGAGCATCTGCCCATTGTCTAAGTCAGAAATACAGGTTGGCTGGGCTGGTTTATCTCCTGTAGAGTTAACAAGGCTGACATCAAAGTGTTGGCAAGGCTGCATTCCTTTCTGGAGTCTCTAGGATATGTCTGTTTCCAAGCTCATTTAGGTTTTGGCAGAATTCAGTTCCTTGAGGTTGTAGGACTGAAGGTCCTTGGCTGTCAGCCAAGCTGTAGTTTCCACCTACAGGCTGCCTGCAGTCTTTCTCACTCCTTCCTGAAGATTCCCTTCAGCAAACCTGAGTCTTCAGAAAGGAAGATTCCCTGTGGGCTGGGTCACTCTCACGCTTCAAGTCTCTCTGACTTCCTTTCTGCTATACCTCTCTGCCGCTTCCTCCTCTGAGACACCACTCAGTGAATTTTCTCTGCTTTTAAAAAGTCATGTGATTAAATTCAGCCCACTTATGTAATTCAGGATAACCTCTCCATCTTAGGCCCATAATTTTAATCAAATCTTCAGAGGCTCTTTTGCTACATAAAGTAACATACTCAAAGATCCACCAATTAAGGCACAGGCATCTTTGAAGGTCATTCTTACCATCACAATGAACTGGAAATTCTGCATTTAACAAAACAGACACAATCCTTGTCTTCATTTTTATTTTATTTTATTTTATTTTATTTTATTTTGTTTCTATTTTGCTAACTTTCATTTTACATTCAGAGGCTACATGTATTGGTTTGTTACATGGATAAATTGCATATTGCTGAGGTTTGGTGTATGAATGATCCCTCACCCAGGTACACAATAGGTAGTTTTTCAACCCTTGCCCTTCTCCCAGCCTCCCCCTCTAGTAGTCCTGAGGGCCCAGTGTTTACTGTTCCCATAAAATTTACAGAGTAGGAAGATGTTTAGATAGATATGAAATGACAACCTAAAGAATTATATAATTATTAAATATGTTGAAATCTCTAAAGATTGCACCAGACTGTAAAAGGTACAGTGAAAAAAAATGGCAGCTTAACTGTTCTGTAGAGAGAAGGAATTCTTCCCCAAGAACATGAAAAGTGATTTGAGCTCTGAATGATGGATCAGCACTACATCCATGAAGAGGACTGAGAGAAGAGCATTTCAGAAGGAAGAAACAGCATGTAAGAATGCCTTAAGGCAAACGTGGTACAAATAACTGAAAGAAGGCAAGACAGCTGGAGCAGAGGGAATAAGGGATGTGGGACAGGAGAGAGGGGTTGGGCATGCAGGACAACATGGGGACACAGAAAGGCTTTCAGCAAGGAAATGCCATGTTCAGACTTTAATTTTTAGATGACTATTTAGAGTGTAGTATGAATAAGGTATTGTAGGTGCCAAAAGAGCTACAGTGTTAGGGATGTAGTTCTGTGTTCCCAGAATGAAATGATAAGAGCTTTAGGCTAAGCATATAGTGAAAAGGGAGGAAAGTGAATAAATTTAAGAGCTGTTTAAGTGGTCTATTTTGTCAAGATTCCTTGGTTACATGTAACTCAAACTTTCAAATGAGTGAAATGTGAGGTGAGAACAGTATTACTAGCTCACAATTTCCAACCACAGAAAGACCAGGGATGGCAGTGACAAGTCAGGGACACAAGGGCCCAGGGCCCTCTCACCGTCTCTCTGTGCAGTGGGTTCCTTGCCTCTGAATGCAGTAGACCAGTCCAGTGTGACGACTGGGGCAGGGGTGGAGGGCATGTCCTGCCAGCAATCCCGGCATCCCATCTTTACGCCAGAGGAGAAAGAATCTTTTAAATTTTAACTCCATCTAGCGATAAGCAAGTGATCAAGTCTGGCTAATTCCCTGATTAGTCTAATTAGTCAAGTTTGACTAATTCCCTGGATCATTTGTTTATTCCTAGAAAAACATTAGGTTAGAGGTAAGGTCCTAATCTGGGAGATCTAGATATTTTTTAAGGATATTTTTCAGAAAAAAAAAAAAATGTTCTGAGAAAACAGAACAGTAAGTGCTCAGTACAAAAAGCAAAGGCATAGGTAAGATAGATATGGTACATTATAGACAGTGTGCAGTCCAAAGTACTTTTTATAGCTTGATCATCTAAATCAGTGATTACCGAATTATGCTTGTTTTCTGTTTCCATCAATAAAGTTTTATTGGGACACAACCATGCCCATTTGTTTATGTACTGTCTATGACTGCTTTCACACTGTGATAGAATAGATGAGGGCTGGGCACGGTGGCTCTCGCCTGTAATCCCAGCACTTTGGGAGGCCAAGGTGGGCGGATCACGAGGTCAGGAGATCGAGACCATCCTGGCTAACACGGTGAAACCCATCTCTACTAAAAATACAAAAAAATTAGCCGGGCGCAGTGGCGGGTGCCTGTAGTCCCAGCTACTCGGGAGGCTGAGGCAGGAGAATGGCGTGAACCTGGGAGGCGGAGCTTGCAGTGAGCCTAGATCGCGCACCACTGCATTCCAGCCTGGGTGACAGAGCAAGACTCCGTCTCAAAAAAAAAAAAAAAAATTAGCCGGGAGTGAGGTCACACACCTGTACTCCCAGCAACTCGGGAGGCTGAGGCATGAGAACCACTTGACCCAGGAGGCGGAGGTTGCAGTGAGCTGAGATCATGCCACTGCACTCCAGCCTGAGTGACAGAAGAGGTGAGCAGTCTCAACCAAGATCGTATATTCCACGAAGCCTGAAATTTTTATCTCCCCTTTTACAGAAAAATTTGCCAGTTCCTGATCTAGATGAATAGTTGTGTCTTTCAAGAGAAGGATCAAGTTTGAACAGAAAAGCATACATTTGGTTTTGGACATGTTGAGTTCAAGTGCTTTTGAGATACCAGGTTGAAACAGTGAATACATGGTTGGATATTTGAAGGTGAATTTATTTAAAAAAGAAACAGCTTTATGAGAACTTTAACAATTTCTCATGCTCCTCAGAAACAACTGATTGTTCTGTAGCAACAGTTACAGTTACCATCACAACCAGTTTTAAACCCACTTAGTCAATTCATGATAACTTGCTCAGAGCAAGTTTTTAAAAGCTAACCAATGAGTAATAGTGTTCCTCTTTGGAAGGACAACCAGTTGGCAAGAGCTTGACTCCAGTGAACATACTGGAAAGGCAACCAATCCACAAGGGTCTTCTCCCAAGAAATCATGCTTCTATAGCTGACATCAACCCATTCTCTGAACTATTTATTTTCTAAAATTTCCACGTACAATCAATAGTCTGCTTTGTTTAGAAAGACTGCCTAAAAATCATAACTCTCCCTTGCTTCAGTAATAAATTTAACTTTGTATTTCAGTTAGTAAGTGGTGGTTTCTTCCTTAACCTTAGCCTGAGATATTTTTTTTAAGTACCTTAAGTGGGCCGGGCGTCGTGGCTCACACCTGTAATCACAGCGCTTTGGGAGTCCGAGGCAGGCGGATCACCTGAGCTCAGGAGTTCACGACCAGCCTGGCTAACACGGTGAAACCCCGTTTCTACTGAAAATACAAAACATTAGCTGGGCGTGGTGGCATGCACCTGTAATCCCAGCTACTCAGGAAGCTGAGGCTGGAGAATCGCTTGAACCTGGGGGGGCGGAGGTTGCAGTGAGCCAAGATGGCACCATTGTACACTAGCTTGGGCAACAAGAGCAAAACTCCATCAAAAAAAAAAAAAAAAATGTACCTTAAGTGCGTAGGCAGTTGCGGCCGTGGGAGAAGTGAGTTCTAAGGGAAAGCATACTAAGAAGTCAAGAGGGGCTAGAGTGTAGTCATACGAATGCTCCCATTTAATGACTATGTAAAGAAGGATAAGACTACAAAGGAAAGAGTGAAGGAGGAGCCACAGAGATAAAAAGAAAATGAAGTACATATGTTGGCATAGAAACTGAGGCCAGAAACTGTTTTAAGAATTAAGGAACAGTCAACAAAGTAAAATGTCACTGAGGCCCTAGTTGGGATAGGAAATGAAATATGTCTACTGCATTTGGTGAACAAGCAGAAATTTGTGACTTTTGTGAGATTTGTTTGTGTGCACCAATGAGAATGAAATTAAGATCAGAAGTTGAGATGTGAGTGGAGATGAGAAAATGGGAACAAAATGTATAAACAGTTCTTTTGCAGATAGAGAAACAGATGGCTTAGTGTCAATTTGATTTTTCTAAGATTAAAAAAAAAGATGGAAGAGGTTCAGTAAAAAAGAGATTGAAAATATAAGAGAGAAAAGATATAATCAACAGTATGGTGCATACGTAGGCAGTGACTGGAAGAGAACAGAGTGGGCAGTGAAGGAGTTTGGTTCAAATAAAAGCATATGTGCCTATAAAGCAAAACATAACAAAAACATGGAGCAAGAGTGGGTGGAAATGTAGAATGGGTTATACATTGGGTAGCATAACATTGGAAGAGGACAAATTTCCTTGTTTCTTTCATCTCTTTGGAGGAAGAAAGCAAAATTATCTCCTGAGGGTGAAAAACCCAATAAATGAGGTAGGTTGAAGTCTGAGAAAAATTAGGACATTTAGAGAGAGAAGAGACAGAGACTCAAAAATATAACATTGAGAAAAGAGGTGGGGAACAGAAGAAGAACAAGAAAGCTAGCTGAAAATGATTAAAGAAAAAGGAAAGAGAAAAACTAGGAGAGTGGTATAACAAAAGCCAAGGGATGTTGTACAAAAAAACATTAGATGCTAGTTGCAGAGGACAAGGAAGATAAAAACTGAAAATAGTCTTATTTGACTTAAGACATAGGAAACTGTTGGATTTTCCATAGAGTAAAACCATACATCTACTTACAGTATGTTAAAAGGTGAATTAGAAGATTTCAAATTAAACATCGTCATTTGAACATATTTGTTTCTGTCTCTTTAATAATTAATTTATTAAAATTATAGTAAATAACTTAATATCTACATTATACTTAATATAATGAGAGCAAAGAAGTTAAAAATAATCTACTTATCTACTATAAGAGCAAATAACAGAAAAGACACAACAAGAGATAACAGTTGCTGAGACATTTTAGGAAGATGGAAAGCAATGAAGGAGTAAGCAGAGATGAGCACAGTAAATAGCAACTGCCTGCAAGTGCCCAAGAGAAAAAGCCATTTCAATAGAGAACCATAAAAATATTCAGAATTTAGAATCAACAAGTCAAGATCTGGGCAAAAAGCCCATATATGGAACAGGTAGATGATGCAAAATTCACTATACTAAGTGATGAAGTCTCCAAACCCTTTTGACCACTTGATTCCTAGAATAATAGGGCCTAGACATTTATACAGGTTGAAGAATGAGAGATTTTCTTTCAATAAAATGTCAGATACTGACATCTCAAATTGCTCTTCACTCCAAAGAGGCAGGTCCCTTCCCAATCAATTACCAGTAAACACATGTCTGGCCATGCCATAGAGTTGAGCTGACTGGTGACTCATTTCTTTCTTTCTTTTTTTTTTTTTTTCTTTGAGATGGAGTGTCACTCAGTCACCAGGCTGGAGTGCAGTGGCGTGAACTCGGCTCACTGCAACCTCCGCCTCCCAGGTTCAAATGCTTCTCCTGCCTCAGCCTCCCGAGTAGCTGGGATTATAGGCACCTGCCACCACACCCGGCTAATTTTTGTATTTTTTAGTAAAGATGGGGTTTCACCATATTGGCCAGGATGGTCTCGATCTCTTGACCTCATGATCCGCCCGCCTAGTCCTCCCAAAGTGCTGGGATTACAGGCACGAGTCACTGTGTCCAGCCTGGTGACCCATTTCTAAATGTAAGTGAATAACACAAGACCACCAGTCATTTAAGGAAACACTAACACAGCAGAAAGAGGCCAAAACAAAGAGAAAAAGAACACACAAAAACTAGAAGCAGAAATCCTTCTCATTACCACAAACAACATCACTAGAATTAATATTCCCAGAGAGTTAAAAAAATGAAATTGATAGATATAGATATGCATTATGCCCAGAAAGAACAACAGAATTAGGAAGGGAGTGCTGATGAAGCACGGTTTTGGAGCTGAGTAGCTGAACAAATAGAAGTATTGGAGAACAGAGTCTCAAGGATGTCAAGGTGGGAATTAAGAGAATCTTATTTTACATGATTAAGCATGTATTGCTATTTGACTTTTAAATGTTTGTGCATACATTAACTTTTTATGAATGGGAAATAATAATAATAAGTGTATTAGACATGAGATATGTGAACAAAGGTTATAAATAATCTTTCCAAGATCTTTGTTCTAGTCTCAAAACCACATGATTATATAGAAACTTACTCCTGAATGACTTTTCAGTAAGCAAAACAACTAAGGCAAAAATTAAAAAAAAAATTATTTGAAACAAATGAAACTAAAGACAGAATGTACTTTAGTACATTCTGAATGGGAACCTCTAGAATGGGGAAAAAGCAGTGTTAAGAGGAACGTTTATAGTGCTAAATGCCTACTTCAAAACGTTAGAAAGATCTTAAATTAATAAACTAATGCTGCATCTAAAGAAACTAGAATTAAAGAGCGAATGAATCCCAAAGCTAACAAAGAAAATAAATAACTAAAATCAGAGCAGAACTAAATGAAATTGTGACCCAAAAACATATAAAGGGTCAATAAGGTGAAAACTTTGTTTTTTTAAAGGATAAATGGGAATAATAGACCAGACCACTCACTAGATTAACAAAGAAAAAAAGAGAGATGATCCAGATAAGTATAATCAGAAGAAACAAAGGTGACATTACAACCAATCTTACAAAATATAAAATATCCTCAGAGACTACTATGAACATCTCTATGCACACATGCTATGAAATCTAGAAAAAACTGATAAATTCCTAGAAACACACAACCTCCCAATATTGAACCAGGAAGAAACAGAAACCCTGAAAACACCATTAATGAGTTACCAAATTGAATTAGTAATAAAAAACCTACCAACCATAAAAAGCCCTAAACCAGCTAGGTTCACATCCAAATTCTATCAAATGTAAAAAGAAGAGCTGGTACCAATTCTACTAAAAATATTCCAAAAACTTGAGGAGGAAGGATTCCTCCCTAACTAATTCCACAAAACCAATATCATCTTGATACCATAATCTGGCAAAGACACAACTAAAAAGAAAGCTACAGGCCAATACCCCTGAAGAACATAGACACAAAAATCTTCAACAAAATATTAGCAAATCAAATTCAGCCACACATCAAAAAGATAATCCACTGTGATCAAGTAAGCTTTATTCTGGAATGCAAGGATGGTTCAACATATGCAAATCAATAAATGTGATTCACCTCATAAATAGAATTAAAAACAAAAATTGTATGATCATCTCAGTAGATGCAGAAAAATAATTCAATAAAATCCAACATCTCTTCATGTTAAAAACCCTCAACAAAGTATGAATCAAAGGGAACTCTTAAAATATTAAGAGTCATCTATGGCAAACCCACAGGCAATATCATACTGAATAGGCAAAATGTGAAGCATTCCTCTTAAGAACCGGAATAAGACAAGGATATCCACTCTCATCACTCCTATTCAGCATAGTACTGGAAGTCCTAGCCAGAGCAATCAGGCAAGAGAAAGAAATAAAAGGCATCCAAATAAGAAAAAGAGGAAATCAAATCATCTCACTTTGCTGAAGGTATGATTGTGTATCTAGAAAACCCTAAAGATTCTGCCAAAAGACCCTTAGACTTGATAAACAACTTCAGTAAAGTTTCAGGATACAAGATCAACATACAAAACCATACACCAATAACATTCAAGCTGATAACCGAATCGATAATACAATAAAATTTACAATAGCTACAAAAAATAAAATACATAGAAATACATCTAACCAAGGAGATGAAAGACCTCTATAAGAGAACTACAAAACACTGCTGAAAGAAATCATAGATCACACAAACAAGTGGAAAAATATTTCCTGCTCATAAATGGGAAGAATAAAAAATTATTAAAATGTCTATACTGTTCAAAAGTGATCTATAGTCTCAATGCAATTCTATCAAATTACCAACATCTTTCTTCACAGAATTAGAAAAAAACTATTCTAAAATTTGTATGAAACTGAAAGGAGCCCAAATAGCCAAAACAAACCTAAGCAAAACGAACAAAGCCAGGGACACCACATTACCTGACTTCAAGCTGTACTATAAGGCTACAGTAACCAAAACAGCATAGTACTTGTACAAAAATAAACAGACGAATGAAACAGAAAAGAGAACCCAGAAATAAAGCCACATATTTACAACCAACTGACTTTTGACAAAGTCAACAAAAGTAAACAATGGGAAAGGATACCCTATTCAAAAAATGGTGCTGCTGAACCTGGCTAACCATATGCAGAAGAATGAAACTCTATCCCTACCTCTTGTCATATACAAATATTAACTCAAGATAGATTAAATACTTAAATCTAAGACCTGAAACAATCAAACTTCTAGGAGAAAAACTAGAAAACATTCTTCTGGACATTGGCCTAGGCAAATAATTTAAGTCTTTAAAAGCAAATGCAACAAAAGCAAAAATTGGCAATTGAGAACTAATTAAACTAAAAAGCTTCTGCACATCAAAATAAACTATCAATATAGTAGACAGACAACCTACAGAATGGGAGAAAACATTTCCAGACTATGAATCTGACAAAGGACTAATATCCAGAATCTGCAAGAAACTTAAACAAATCAACAAGAAAAAAAATCCATTAAAAAGTGGGCAAAGGACATGAACAGACACTTCTTAAAAAGAAGACATATAAGCAGCCAACAAACACAAAAAAATGCTTATCATCATGAATCAACAGAAAAAATGCAAATCAAAATCACAATGAGATATCATCTCACAACAGTCAGAATGGTTATTACTAAAAAGTCAAAAAATAACAGATATTAACAAGGTAGCAAAGAAAAGTAATGCTTATACACTATTGGTAGGTATGTAAATTAGTTGAGCCACTGTAGAAAGCAGTTGGATATTTCTCAAAGAACTAAAAATAGATTTATCATTCAACTCAGCAATCCTATTACTGGATACATACCCAAAGGAAAATAAATCATTCTACCTAAAAAACACCTGCAGTCATATATTTATCACAGCACTATTCACAATAGCAAAGACGTGGGAACCAACCTAGTGTCTTGTCAGTGGTGGACTGGATAAATAAAAGGTGGTGCATATACATGATGGAATACTATGCAGCCATAAGAAGAATGAAATCAATCCTATATTTTACAGCAACATGGATGCAGCTTGTGGCCATTATCCTAAGTAAATTTATGAAAAAACAGAAAACCAAATACTGCATGTTCTCACTTATAAGTGAAAGCTAAACATTAGTACATGCAGACATAAAGATAGAAACAATAGACACTGGGGACTCCAAAAATAGGGGAGGAAGGGAATGGGGCAAGGGTTGAAGAACTATTTATTGAGTGCTATATTACCTATTTGGGCAATGGGATCAATAGAAGCCCAAATTTCAGCACCACGCAATATACCCAGATAACAAATCTGCTCATGTACCACTGAATCTAAATTTTTTTTTTAGAAAAGTTGAACATGTACTAACTATATAGCCCAGAAACTTCATTCCTCAGTAGCTTCCCAAGAGAAACAATGACTCATCCTCATTCAAAGACTAAAATGTAGAGACATTAATCAAAGACTAAAAGGTGAAGACACCAATGTTTGTAGCAATTTTATTCATTAGTTAAAAATGAGGGAAGTCCATCAACTGGGGATTGGATAAACACCTTGTGGCAAACCCTTCAATGGAATACTATACAGCAATTTAAAGGAAAAGACTATTGATGCATGCATAACATAAATGAATCTCAAAGCTCTTATGCCAAGTGGAAACATTTAGGCACAAAAGTCACGTGTGATTAATGCCCAGAACTGGCAAAATTATTGAGACCTAAAACAGATCAGTGGTGGCCTAGGGCTGGGAATGGGCAATAAGACTGACTGCTAAGGAGCAGGAAGAATGTTTTGGGGTGAGGGAGGGAACTGAAAACCAGATTGCAGGGATGGTGGCTGTGTGACTAAAACTCATGGGACTATACACTTAAAATGAAAAAAAAATATGCTATGTAAATTATCACTCAAAATAGATGCTTTACAAAGTTAAAAAAAAGACCTTTGTTCTAAAGGAAAAAAGAGAATATGATTCTGGTAATAACAAAGATACAGGATGGTGGAAGGTTTTCTATTTTACTATTTTTAATAGGATATATTCGAGTGTACTTATAGGTTAGGAAGAAGAAGAAGGAGAAAGAGAATCAAAACGCAGACAACAGAGCAAATAATGGAGAAAACGTGGGGTGGGAACAGGACCCACAAGGCAAATTTTAGAGGTGGAGCTTCAGCACAAGATGCTCCCTCCTCTGCACTGAAAGGGATAACATTGATGAAGTTTTTGTTGTCTTTTCAGTAAAAAAGAAGCAAGGCTACCTACTGCAAGTGACATCAGTGATGAGCAGGTGGATAGGTGAGAATGACATTTGAAATATCCTTGTGGGTTACTGAGAAAGCAAGCAGGCTAGTTGTGTAAAATAACTTTCAAACCAAAATGAAGACTCATTGGAGATTGGAAACCACAATCTGTAGCAACAATGGTCTACAGAGTTAAATGATTTTCTCCAGGGGCATTTATCAGCTACATTTTTTGTAAGGGTATAATGAATGGCTAGATTGATGCTAATTTGCAAGGCCATGAGGATGTTGAAGCAACCAAAAACAGAACATAAACACTGCACTCCAGAGAGGTGGGCTATCAAAGGAAGGAAAGAGTGCACTGAAGAAAAAGAGAAGGGTTGAGGAATTGAATTCTCAGGGTATCCAGAAAACCTATGTATAGGGAGCAAGGGAAAAAAAGAAAAAAAAACATGCAGGGATAATTATGGTCAGAAATTGAAAATTGAAATTTAGGATTTCCCAACAAGTGCCCAGGTCTGGAGTATGATCCTGAGAGAGAGTGGCTGAAGGGGTTGAATGGAGATTGTTGGAGTATCATAAGTCAGGAAGCTTTCCACATGGATAACAAAGACAACCAGGATGATTGTTCAGCCTAAAAGGAGTGAAAAGAAAGACAGTAAGTCAGGTACCAATGCTTGAGCAACAATGGAGTACAACAGCTACATGGAGGACCTCAAGGAAGAAATGCTTCCTAAAGGTAGAAGCAAAAGGATCTATAGGTAATAAAAGGCATCAAGACCTTTGTAAACATTTCTCAACCTCCCCTTGTCTCTTGACTCTGCTAGTTATGGTTACCTGGCCAGATCAGCAAAACAATCAGGTGTCACTAAAAAGCAAGTTGAACAAGATTAAGAATTGCTGCTAAACGAAATTATCATGAGAAATACACTGGAGATGGTGCAATAAAAGAATTCAAGTCAGCCACAAAAATGTACCTGCCCAAATGCCTAGGGCCAAGACAAAAATCAGGATGGGCACAACAGAAAGCAATCAAGATACCAGGGCCAAATCAAAGAGAGTAGCTCCTTTTAATTCCAATTTTTATGTACACGTATACTTAGGGGAGCTCCCTATTGAATTGGCTGTGTACTACAAGCTTAATGGCGTGATAAACAGAAAGATGCAAAGAGGCAAGAATGGATGAGCAGGGGTCGTTCTGGGCAATGTAAAGGGACCAGTTCAAAGCCTGTTCCAGAATGACTTGGCCCACTAACCTTGGTAGAGAAGACCATTTGGAGTGGTCAAAGCACTGGCCATTGACTGCTCTGCTTTGCATTTGCCTGTGAGCACAGCACAGAAGTCTTTGCAATAGATGGCTCATCCTCAGTCTCAGAATGTTTCCTGCCTTACTTTCTTCTCTAACAACAAATGTTTAATGTTTTCCAGCCCCTGTTGTGTGTTACATTAGGGCACCATGAAGACGCTTCTTGTTTATTATCTCCCTCCTCTGTCTTCCTGCTCCTTATTCCCCTTTCTTTAAAGGCAGACTCTTTCTTGGCAATTTTTTTATCTCAAAGCTTGGAGCCCCTCCCTATTTCCTCTGCCTCTTTACTCCTCATATGTACTTTTAACAAATCTATAGGGTGCCTTCAAACTAAGATACTTTAAAAAATAATTGCTACATTCCTCTAATCTTCCTGAGCACAAATTCTAGGCATCAGCTGCCTGACTATACACAGAAAAGTTATTTTAGGGTGCAAATTTGGGACCATTGTGAAATTCCAGTGGCTATGGACAGGTTTCCTCACAGCTTTCTGATATTTAAGTTTTTTTAGGCAGGATTGTCTGAAGCTGTGTAGCTTAATGGCCTTTGAGTAATAATTATCATCATGGCTTTACCTCTAATGCCCACTGTAAGAGCAAGATCATCTGAATCTTTCTTTCTATAGAATAGAGAGCACAAAAATAAGCAAACTTGAAGAGCTGTGATCGTAAAAGCTAACTAAATACTGCCATGAAACAGCTAGGATTTGGATGCAGAAACAGAGTGCCAGAGAAACACTAAACAAAATGACATACCACAGTTAGGATCTCAGGAATTGAGAACGTGGACCTGTCTGGCAGCTGAAAACATTGATGTCCATCATTAATGCAGAGTCAGGACTTCCCAGAGATGAAATTCTTCTGCAGGAAAAAGGGTGCAACCATCAGCCTCTGCCCTCCCTCCATGTGAGATCTCTTTCTCAGTCTCCAGGGAAGCAATGTCCTTTTGCTTCCTACTAAATACCTGGACCTCTCCATCCCTATATTACCCACTCCAGAGCAATTTGCACAGTGCTCCACACTTTCCCCTAGTTCCTTCCCTTCAAATTCTATCTGTCTTACGTGCAAACTTCCAGGATTTAGCTGTCTGCTGGATGACGATAGTGAGTGGATTCATAAAAGCTATACTCCTAGCAAAATGTTTTGTTAGATCTCAGTAGCAATGCCTCAACTGTACAAATGTGCAGACTTTCATAATTGCCCTTAAGTACTCACTAATCCTGGAAATTTCAAGCAAAGTAGCTATCTCTCTGTGTGGAGAAAAGATGTTAAGTTATTTGAGGTTTTCAGCATGCTGAAGTTTACATTATAAAAGGAATTGCTAATTCCACCTACACCCTTGAAGGAGGGCCATCCATTAACAAGAGAAAGCAATACCTTAGGGCAAAGTTTCTGCCTATCTGCAAGGGAATATACCAATTACTAAGACAACTTTATCCCCTACATCCAACTAAGCCGTTTTTGATCTTGATCCAACTCCTTAATATTTTAGGTAAATGCAGATAAAGTCAATTTTCAACTATCCATGGGTGGATTATCTGCAAATCTGGATTTTATCTTCTTGTGTTGATCTTGTCATCTGTTTTGTTTATCTAAGCCCTTTAAAAGCACTGCTGTTGCTTCTGTTTACTCTTATTTCCTGCATGCAGTAATGATAATTTCCTATATTTGTTTGGCATTTTATGGTTTGTGAAATATTTTCACATGCATTCTCTCATTTTGATGTAGCCTCCATTAATCCAACGTAGGAAGGAGAGTCTTTGAAATCATAGCATTTTGTCATCAAATTATTTTCTTGGGAAGGTCTATGCTAACATGTTGGAAATTGGTTAAGAAACAAAACAAAACATATCTGAGATCATGTTGGTCGTTTGCACAGGCCTACGTGGTGCCAGTGATTATACCAACATCAAATGGTGTAAAAGGAGGAGATAACCAGATAGAAGATCACGAACTACCAGTTGCTGATAGCACTGTTCTACTGTAAGGCTCAAATCCTAGAATATCAGCCACATTCAAAGGCAAGGCCAAACTCACATTTAAGAGTGAGTTTATACCTCTATATTGATGATCAATTGATTTTTAACACAAACAACTAAGCAAGTCAATACGAACAGCGATTTTTTTTTCTACTATGGTGCTGAGACATCTGCTCTTCACTGATGTCACTTGCAGTAGGTAGCCTTGTTTCTTTTTTACTGAAAAGACAACAAAAACTTCATCCATGTTATCCCTTTCAGTGCAGAGGAGGGAGCATCTTGTGCTGAAGCTCCACCTCTAAAATTTGCCTTGTGGGTCCTGTTCCCACCCCACGTTTTCTCCATTATTTGCTCTGTTGTCTGCGTTTTGATCTTCTTTCTCCTTCTTCTTCTTCCTAACCTATAAGTACACTCAAATATATCCTATAAAAAATAGTAAAATAGAAAACCTTCCACCATCCTGTATCTTTGTTATTACCAGAATCATATTCTCTTTTTTTCCTTTAGAACAAAGATCTTTTTTTTTAACCCAAACATGAACTTAGACCCTTACCTCCTATCACAAACAAAAATTACCTCAGAATAGATCAGAGACCTAAATGCATTAGGTAAAGCTATAAAACTTTTAGAAGAAAACATAGAATAAAATATTTAAGACCTTGAGTTAGATAAAAATTTCTTAGATATGATGTCAAAAGCATAATACATAAAAAACTTGATAAATCGGCTTTCACTGAAATTCAAAACTTTTCTGTTTTAAAAGACACTGTTAAGAAAATAAAAACACAAGCCATAGACTGAGAAAAAAATTTATACATCATATATCTGATAAAAATTTATCCTCAAAATATAAAATGAACTCTTATAGCCCAGTATACAAGGTAAACAACCAATTATGAAATGGGCAGAAGACTTTAATAAACATTTTACCAAAGAAGATACACAAATGCCTAATAGCACCTGAAAAGATGCTCAACATTATTAATTATTAGGGAGATGCACATTAAGACCATTATGAGTGCCATTTCACCTCCACAAGAATGGCTATGATTTTTTTAAAAGATAAATAATAACAAATGTTAATAGGATGTAGAGAAACAGGAGCTTTATATATTAGTGATGTTATGTAACATAAAATGGAACAGCCACTTTGAAAAACTATTAACAGCTCTTACTGACACATGATCGAAGGCTGGAGGTAGAGAGGAGAGATTGGAAATAAAAGGTATCCTGTCCTCCCTGTGACAGACGCTATAAGAGAAGGATGATAGGACTCATCTGTCTATGCTCACTTGGAATTCCCCAAACAAACTCCCTTTATACAACCACCTAGAGGAATGGGTACCCTTTAGTCTTATAGTTGCATAGCTTAAGGGAACAAAGTTGGTGGCTGTTCTTGGAAAAGTTGAGTTTTTTCAACTACATTGACTTGGCGACTTAACTCTAGAAAGAGTAGCCTCTAACAACCTTAAATAACTAAAAATACAATGCAAAATAAACTCTCTGCTTGACTGAACATTCTGATTCTATGATAATATCTCTACCTCCTTAGCTTCACTCCAAGACTTTGTTTCCTAAAGTTCATAGGCAAGGCTTATTCTTGTAGCTTTACAGAAACTAAGCCCAAATGAAGAGCTTCTGAACCATTCCCTACTCTAAACAGCCATTCCTGCCTGTTTGTTCGGAGGAGCTTACAGCCACATTGGCCAGAGCATCCGCGCAGGGAAGGGAGCTATCAGCATGAAGGATGGATGCTGTGTCCTGGCTACAGGACGGCTTCAGCATAATTATCCTGCCTGGGACTTTGCCCATTATATTATAATGAATTGCTTTGGAGGAAAAGATCAAATGGTGGAGAAATCCTCAAGAGGAAGAATACATCTGTTAAAAACTCCCACCAAAAATGTTA
Source organism: Pan troglodytes (assembly GCF_028858775.2). Taxonomy (NCBI): domain Eukaryota; kingdom Metazoa; phylum Chordata; class Mammalia; order Primates; family Hominidae; genus Pan; species Pan troglodytes. Next base: position 18,066,803 of record NC_072419.2, read on the forward strand.
TAAAGTGTTTTTGTTTACTAAATCTTTCAAGTCTGAAACTGGTTCAAGTATAACTTAGCAGCTTTTTGTAAGAAAAGAGAGAAAGGAAGACCACATAATCCACCAAAACTAATTAAAAATAATACACACACATAGAATGGAATTATAGATGATTTTGTGCAGCATAAATGTCTAAAACATGTTTATAAATATTGATACACATGTTAAGATTGTCTCTGTGTACGCATTTAAGACAAAAAGATTCCAACAATGCATAGAAGTGTTTTATACACGAGCACATGTGATCCCAATTTAGGGTTATTTCTAAAAGGTTTTAATTCTTGGCTTTGTACTTGATTACAAGAGATTCAAATGAACAAATTTGGTGGAAGTCCTGGGAATTCTCTCTGCTCTTCAGCAACTACTCTCTAATTTTCAGCAATTACATTTTTATCACCCATTGTGATCCTATAACATTAAATATGCATTAGAAAAGGAGAGGAAAAAGCCTGTAATTTCACAAGCTTTGGGGATCACAGGTTGGGCACCTGCTTTATTACACATACAAGGAATTGATGCTAAATTTTATTCCTCGAAATGATTCTGATTACAGGTAGAATGTAATAGAATTTTCTATCCTGTGACTACTCACAGGATAAAAAATACACATATAATACTTACCATGAAACACCAAATGTGTATTTGCTGGAAGGGACATGCAGAATACACATACAGTACTTAGCGTGAAACACCAAATGCACATTTGCTGGAGTTGAGAAATCAGGCTGGAATTTGTAGGACGTAGAACAATTGCTCTACAAACCCATGACCAAGATGACTGATCCTAAACACGTTCTCAAGAAGCCACAAGAGCCTTCCTTTCCTCTCCTGTGTCTTATCCCTTTCCTCCTCTTGCCCCCTTTCCCGCTATGCAAAAAGACAAATAGTTATTTAGATCTCCCACAAAAGCCCAGGAAACTGGACAAAGGGTGACAGGCTTGGGGCAGGAAGGGGGAAGCCCCTGCCACAGAGTTGCAAATAGGTCTCTTTTTCTTGGGTTTGCATAGAAAGTCCTCTGAATGAGCTTGCTGTGGCCTGCCCCTTACCTTCTCATAAATTGTTAATATAGGCAGTAGGAAAAGTACACACAGAACGGTTTAGAGGGAGAAGGGAGGACTCTGGGAAATTTACTAAAAAATTAATGGATCTCCGTCTGGTGCAGTAAAGGCAATTCTTGATTGTTTGCACCAATGCAGTGAGCAGATTATCAAGGCACAGACAAGGTTTCCTTAGTCCGAAACATAGAGAACTCCGGAGGCCCTTATCAAAACCATTTCCCTCCTGGTTTAGCGACTGATTATGGCTTTAACTGCATTATCTCCATCAGCAACGGCAGGCCAAGCTGCTGCTAGGAGCAAAAGCTAAGGCTGGTTTTCCTGCAAAGCAGAAATACTTGTCATTTCACAGGGGCCTGGTATCTGAGTCTCATTCAGCCATCTTGTTTCCTCTGAGGCCCAGGCTGTATGGACCTGGGCTTATTACTGGGCTTATTTGTGTTTTGGTTTGAGAATAGGATTGAGCGTGTGGTAATCAGATGATGCTCTCTGCAAACCGCCTGGGGCAGAGCAGCTAGAGTTCTGAGGGAAGCCTCCAGCTTCATCCTTCGGGAACTCCCCTTAAGTCCCGTAGCTCCCTCCCTGCTCCTACCTTTGGCCTGAGAATTCTCATGCTGCTCCTTAGAATTCTAAAGACTCATGATGTCTGGCACTCTGCTAGGCTGGACCTTCACTTTTGAGACGGATTCAAAGGTAAATTTTGTTTTGTTTTGTTTTGTTGATATGGAGTCTCACTCTGTCGCCCAGGCTGGAGTGCAGTGGCGCAATCTCGGCTCACCGCAAGCTCCGCCTCACCGCAAGCTCCGCCTCACCGCAAGCTCCGCCTCACCGCAAGCTCCGCCTCACCGCAAGCTCCGCCTCACCGCAAGCTCCGCCTCACCGCAAGCTCCGCCTCCCGGGTTCACGCCATTCTGCTGCCTCAGCTTCCCGGGTAGTTGGGACTACAGGTGCCCGCCACCACGCCCGGCTAACTTTTGTATTTTTAGTAGAGACGAGGTTTCACCTTGTTAGCCAGGAAGGTCTTGATTTCCTGACCTCGTGATCCGCCTGCCTCGGCCTCCCAAAGTGCTGGGATAAAGGCAAATGTTTTAACCAAAAGGAGTAACTCTGTAAGGGTTCCATGTGAGACACTGTGGTATCTTGTAGGTGGAGAAAATTTTATGATATGAGAAGAATAAGCTGCGAATTCTTCTTCTTTTCACATTACCAGAGATACATGTTTTCTCTCTTATTTTAATAAGTCTTATTTTAATAATAAAATTGTAATTGCAAGCCACCTCTAAAGTCTATACATGTCTTATTAGTCATTTTATTTATTTATTTTTTTAATGCTCAAGGGGTTGTTTTGATACAGACACGTGGGATACCAGAATGCCTTTATTTTGCAGAAGAACAAACTGAGGCTGGAAACAGAACTATGCAAAATGATGACTTAAAACATGAATACTTACATGTTTATACGTGTCTTTTTAATAGAAATAGCCATTAAAATCTAGGGGAAAATTACAGAGAAATTCAGAAATAAATGAACCAGAACATCACCCCCAGGTATTTCTGCTATGGACTTATCGATGAATTTTCTTCCAGTCATATTGTCTATGAATTTGTTTTAATTTGTGGTGTTTTGCATTCATACTATTTGCACAATTTTTTATCTTTGTGTTTTTAATGTTATGAACATAAACACGTCAATTACTTGTTTTCACAACAAAGTATTTCCATGAATGAACATGCCTTTGTATGCTAGACAGTTTCCTGGATTTTTAACCTTTAGATGTTTTCTGGTGTCACATTAATATAATACTGTGTCCAAAATCTTTGTACCTTTTTTGCTTTAAAAAAAAACTAGTTAAATTAGTCAACCAATGTTCTGAAGAATATTGTTAGATTCAAACTTTTAAAGTATGTTTGGAAGTTAGTTTTAGATGAGTTGCTTCGAAAATATCTACGTTTTTACCTTGCTTTAGTTTTTTTTCCTTATGTAAGCATATCTAGTTTACATTTTCACAAACAGATATTAGAGGTGTGTTGTTTTATTAACTGTTTAAAAGTCTGTCCAGTATATTCAATGAAGACATCAATCAGAATAAAATTACAAGCTAAAAATAATTCTGAAACCTTTCTTTATAAAATGGTTATCATGTATGTCATCTATGTTGTTGTGTTTGTAAATACCTATGCTAAGTGGATGGGCATAGCTCACCCAATAACCGAAAAGATATTTTGTGGGGACACAAGGACCCTTCTTTTAGGTACAGAAACTGCAACAAGCTATATAGTGGAGCTAAACTTAGGCATACAACAGCCTTTCCAAGAATTTGTGGCACAAAGCAGACAGGAATATTCTACACACACACACACACACACACACACACACACACACACACACACACATTCTGCTTCCTGTCTCTGACTTTCTAACTTGACCTTACTTACTTGCAAACTTGGAAATACAGGCATTCTCTCTCTCTCTCTCATAGAGTCATGATTCTCAAACATTAAAATAGCTTAAAAATTAACATATCTTAATGTCATCTTAAAGAGTGAGGAAATATTTAGCGATCCTGTGAACAATTTTTATTTTCTGTAAACTTCCCCAATCCTCACATTTACCTTCCTAGGTAACTATGTGCTTGACTTATATTATTTATTTTTTCTGCATTCTTTGTAGCCCTTTCTTTCCCCCCATGGACAACTGTGTGTCCCAGCATTACAATACATGTGTGGACAAAGAAGCTTTCTGTCCAGAGAGAAATTAAACATTCCAGTGGCTTTTCTCACCAAGTCCTGACACAGAGTGACCCTTGGCATCTCATTTGTGGGCGAGCGTTGAAGATGGTGGAGAGATAACCTGAAGCAAATCTCAGCCTGTTGTTCAGGCTGCCTTGGGCAGTCCAGAGAAGAACAACATTTAGAACATTTATGACCTGTAAAATTTATCCTCTAGGGTTGAGCCCACAATTTTTGGCCAATAATTATATGTGAGAGTAAAATATAAGGGACATATCTTGGAAGCAGTATTGCTGAGTACTTCAGAAATGAATGACTATTTTAATCAACCTACCTACATTTGGGCGATTATCCAAACTATTTGGCTTTTTACTCCTCTCCCCTTCCAAACTTACCCTCCTAAAAAATGTTTGAGAGTTAATAAAACGATGTATTTAGAGCCCTTAAGCCCTAGTTCACCTTGGTTTTTTTTTTCTTAGTTACCTTCGTGATTACTTCTAATTCTGCCCTGAGGTGCAAATTTGATTCCATTCAAAGGAAAAGGAAACCAAAACAAACAACAAATAAAAAGTAACTGAGGAGTGTCTCCAAAAACTACTGAAAACCTAGTTTACCTACAGTTCAAATATGATCCACTCTCGCCATCTGCTGGCTGTATTTTTGATTTTTTAAAAGGGAAGTACTGGCACAGACACATGGGCTAACGTTATTGTGTTTTGTTGTGTTGTGAATATGTGTGGGGAAGCTGGGCACTAAACCGTCCAACATTCAAATTCAGTATGTTTTTGAGCACCTATATTTAGCTGAGTCTCCCTAGTTTATAATTTGGTGGAGGGTTTTATACGTAGAGAATCATCACAGTCAAGACGAAGTAGAGACTGGGACCAACGGCTGCATCCGTCAGGGAGAACTTCTGTCAAAGAATAACGCACAGACACTGGGTCTCAGAAAGTGGCTGTCTCTGAGGACTCAGCGTGTTTCTTCTCTTTGATGAAACTAATGATGACTCAACTCCATGGATCTAATTGTCTCCCTCTAGAATTACCTTTTCTGAGTGTTCAGGGCTCCCTGATGGTTTTGGGTTTGTTTGTTTGTTTGTTTGTTTTTTGAGATGAAGTTTTGTTCTTGTTGCCCAGGCTGGAGTGCAATGACGCGATCTCGGCTCACTGCAACCTCTGCCTCCCGGTTTCAAGTGATTCTCCTGCCTCAGCCTCCCGACTAGCTGGGATTACAGGCGCAAGCCACCATGCTTGGCTAACTTTTGTATTTTTAGTTAAGACTGGGTTTCACCACGTTGGCCAGGCTGGTCTCGAACTCCTAACCTCAGGAGATCTGCCCACCTTGGTCTCCTAAAGTGCTGGGATTACAGGCGTGAGCAACCGAGCCCAGCCTACCCAGTGGTTTTTTTTTTTAGACGGAGTCTTGCTCTTGTCACCCAGGCCAGAGTGCCGTGGCACAATCTTGGCCCACTGCAACCTCCACCTCCCCAGTTCAAGCGATTCTCCTGCCTCAACCTCCCAAGGAGCTGGGATTACAGGCTCTCGCCACCACCCCTGGCTAATTTTTTTGTATTTTTTTAGTAGAGACGGGGTTTCACCATGTTCGCCAATATACTCCTCCTCCAAAAGGCGTGCCTCAGCTGACAGATCGAGGTTTCCCCAAATATAACATTAACCAACCTATTTGGAGTGTTTTACCCAAACACATGTATTTAAGCCACACAATAACCCTATGAGGTAGCCATTATTAATCGTGTTTTATAGATGAGGAAATTCAAATCCAAAGATATTGATGACAGAACTGCTAAGTGATAGAGTCAGCACAATGCCTGGATGGAAATTCACTTCCAGAACCACACCTTCACCACAAACATTGCTGTCAGGGCTCTCCAGGTAACCCTGTTTCTGTCCGTGCAGTGTGCAGCTAACAGAATTCCCTTATCTCAGCTGGGAAACAGGAGTGATGGAATCATTTCCCACTCCCAAGTCATCGCCACAAAACTTCTCCTTCAAAATTTGTCTCCGGAATCACTTGTTCAAAAAGCCCTTTGAATTTCTCTTTCTCTCTGAGTACTCAGAATATGCCTGTCCTATAAAATTTCATTTGGCGGCTTGTTTTCTTCGTGCCCCTCTAATATTCACCAAGATTATATTTATTTGACTTTACTGTCAGAGTGTACTTTGGTGGGGGGCACAAAAGTGATTATTTTTCCTCTAATGCTGTCGTATAAATGCTATGGCAATCTATTACCTCTCATACGTAGGGATATGCCCAGGTCTTAGGGAAAACTCACTTGTACATATCTGTGTTATTGGGCCTGTGGGCCAATGATGTTTCTATTTCCTGTTCTGCAACTTTGTGTACAACAATAATTTAAAGTAGCTTCCAAAGGATAAAAAATGTTCTCTAAGAAACGAATGAATCTATATTTACTTATGTTGCCCCACATCCTGCACATTCTTTTTCTTCGAATTAATTTTCATTTTCTTTCTATCTTTCCTTTCCTTCAGATTCAATAACCTTTGCTGGTGGGGTTCTCCAGAATCAGCTGCCAAAACAGAGTCTGAGTTTCAAGGTATTTATTAGGGATCAAGCCCTGTGGAAGACACAGGGGAAGCTGAACTGTGAGGGCAGCCCACAGAAGCCTCCCCTGCCCTGCAGGGAGCTCTGGAGTGAATACTGTTCTGTCCACCAGAGCTGGGCCCCAGTGGGCGAACAAGACCAGGCCTTTGCACCCCCACCTCACTCAGCATCAGGCTGTGTGGGTTGTCCTAGGAAGGGGTCGACTCAAAGAAGAAGACACTGAGGAGATGACAGTGGGACCATCTGCCAACTCTACTCCCAGAAACTGGGCAGTGAGGCCTTCCTCGCTGGGATTCTTGATGGAGAATCTCCCTATTGATCACGGTGGCATGAATTCTGCCTATAGCTCACACGGTGCTCTTTCTTTCTTACAATCCATGTCACACAGGCTGTGCTTTTGCATACAAACAGGGACTATTTACTGATGCACATACTCTGTCTTCTCAGTAAAGAATTTACCAAAATACAAAAGAGCTACCTCAGTGTCCATAATATGCAGGTGAATCTGAAACTCCAAGAAACTGACCAGGAAAGAGAAGCATGGGAAATTAAGAGCCCTACGTCTTCATTTCCAGAAACATTTCCATAGGGCTTTCAGATGTTCCTTTAGTTCCTTGTAAGGAGTAAGAGAAGGGCCCATATTTGCATCCTCAGGAAGGGGAGGGTAAGTGTCTGCTTTCCCCACCCTGCCATAAGAAAACTCCCTGACTCTGTGCCTGCATCACTGCAGGTCCTCTGAGACGCAGACACCTACAGGGAAATAGACGTGTGAACAACGTGTTGGAAAAAATTCCTGTGAAGGATAAACAGAGCAGCAGAGAAAAACTTCAGTCTACAATGGAGTTTCAATACCTGAGAAAGACCAGAGGGAAGAAGGGGGACCGAGTGAGCCTGAGAGCACAACATAGCTCTGGGAAAGCCTTGGCCAGGCTGACGCACAGTTCCAACATAGAGATGGTCCATTAGAGGGAGTTGTGGGATAATCCAATTCTAGTTCCCTTACTATGCTCAGTAATAATCTGGAGACAGCCCAGGAATCGTGCATCCTCTGTATGAATGCTGTTGGGGGTCCTGAAGGTGCAGCAGCAGCTGGATACTGTCAGGTGATAGACATGAAAGGTTATTTTCAGAAGGAGACATGAGCAGTGTATTCCTGGGACTGCTACAATATGCTTAGTATTCAGCACCAAATCCTCAAGAATGGGTTCATAATTGTCTCTGGTCAGGCTACCATATAAAAAAAATGCCATAGACAGGGTGGTTTAAACAACATTGATTTCTCACAGTTCTGAAGGCTGGGAATTCCAAGATCAAGGCACTAACACACTTGCTGTCCAATGAGGAGCTGCTTGTTGGTGTTCAGATGTCCGTCTTTCTCTTTTTTGCTTTCTCTCTCTCTTTTTTTTTTTTTTTTTTTTTTTCTTGAGATAGAATCTTACTCTGTCACCCAGGCTGGAGTGCAGTGGCATGATCTCGGCTCACTGCAACCTCCGCCTCCCAGGTTCAAGCAATTCTCCCTGCCTCAGCCTTCCAAGTAGCTGGGATTACAGGCTCCCACCACCACACCCAGCTAATTTTTGTATTTTTTTTTTTAGTAGAGACATTGTTTCTCCATGTTGGTCAGGCTGGTCTTGAACTCCTGACCTCAGGTGATCCACCCGCCTTGGCATCCCAAAGTGCTGGGATTACAAGTGTAAGCCACCACACCCAGCCTGTTCATCTTTCTCATTGTATCCTCACATAGCAGAGAGCAGAGAGACAGAAAGCAAGTGTTCTGGTGTCTATTTACAAGGACAGCAATCCCATTCATGAAGGCTTCACCCTTATGACCTAATCACCTTCCGAAGGCCCTGCCTCCTAATATTATCGTATTTTTGGTTAGGATTTCAACATATTAATTTTAAGAGAACACAAACATTCAGTCCATAGCAATAGTTGACTTAAAAGAACACATTAAGAAAGTTGTTTTTTTTTTTAATTTCTCTTTCATACCTGCTTAATTCCTGATCCTAAAGAAGGGTCTCCAAACACACTCCTCAAATTGATAACTGATACAATTGAAACTTAAATCAACAGATCAATAAAGAAATAGCATCTTTTTTTTTTCTTTTTTTTTGAGATGGAGTTTTGCTCTTATTGCCCAGGCTCGAGTGCAATGGTGCAATCTCAGCTCACTGCAACCTCCACCTCCTGGGCTCAGGAGATCCTCCTGCCTCAGCCTCCTGAGTAGCTGGAACCACAGAGGCACACCGCCATGCCTAGCTAATTTTAAAAATTATTTTTAGAAATGTGGTTTTCCTATGTTTCTCAGGCTGGTTTCAAACTCCTGGGCTCAACAGACCCTCCCGCCTCCCAAAGGGCTTAGATAACAGGTGTGAGCCACCGTGCCCAGCAGAAATAGCATCTTAACCACTGGAATTAGTTAAGCATTTTTAACCACTGTGACTCTAGTGAGAACTCAGCACCACCTCAATTACATAAAATTACAAAATTGTTTAATGTATACCGACTATGGGCCAGATACACTGCTGGATCAGCCAAACCAAGTTAAATCAGGCGAAATCTTGACAGGCCTCTAGGGTTTGACATCCTTGATAAATGAAGGATAATATCTTGTTTGCAGATTTTTGTGCTTCCAAACATTTCTATCTTTTCATTTAGTATGTTACCATAATATTTCTATCTCTCTTTTTGTTTTTGTCAAAGCAATATCCATAGGTCAGGACACTGAAATAATGCATAAAATGCATAAAATCTTGTGATGAAAAGATGCCATCTTCTGCCTTCATTCCATTCTTAAAGTAACTGTTTCTAAGCTTCTTCTTCTGAAGTGATTATTTCTGTCCATTTCTGTGGTACTCTTTTTGGTATTTCATTCAATTCTCTAAATACTATGTTTCTACTAATGTCTCCGGAACTATCTACTATCTCTTGCCTCTTTGCTATGTTGAATTTCACTAACATGCTACCAATCTGTTAGTAATGCAAAGCTGTATTAACTAAAAATTTGAGCAGTTTTCAAAAATACCACCTTGAGAGAGTTTTAGGATTATCGCAGGGGAAAAGTCAGAATGTATCTCTCTAGGGTCTTGGGATCTACACTGGAGTGGTTTAAGCAATCGAGATTGGGCATTAATTGTGACATTGTGAGACGAAGTTCTTAAAATGATTCTGGGTAAGAAATTTTTGTTTGATAAGCAAAATGTTTTCCCAGCTGAGCCAATGAGCCAACTTTTGTCTCAAAATAATTGGTCTGCTGGAATTTCCTGAAGGCAGTAGTAAAGTTATTTATTGATGATTAATCTTATCTTTCTCAGGCAAAGTTTCTCTGGTACGAACAACTATGTCATGTTGACAAAGGTTGCCGTGGGTTTTTGGCCTTAATAGCTAGGTAATGTTGATGCAGGTGGCTGTGGTTCTCAGCTCCATGGGTATTTAGCCCGTGTATCTCCCACTACTATCTTCCTTTTTTACCTCTTCTCTGTAGTTATATCCCTGTTTTTAATTCACCTTGTGGTTATATTCAGCAACTTGAAATAGCTTTCATCACTCTGCCTTTTTTATTCTAGCAATTTTGGCCCTTGACTGTCACTCTGTAAGATGAGTTATTAAGACCTCTACTTTTCTACTTTTCTTCCCCCTTTCTTCCTGCCAATTTCTGTCAGCTGGGCTGTGTGCCAAGGTGTAAAACATTTGCATTATGCTTTTAACCATAATTACATTTTCTGAGCTGTCACTAATGATTGAGTCAACAACTTGAAAATAACAAGTTGTATTTACATGAATGTAATAAGAATGATACATTTGTACAAACATTTGACTATGTGTGGAGCACACATTTAAGTTCTCTATGCATATTAATTGATTTCAACCTAATACTAGACACTATTATTAGCTCAATTTTGCAAATGAGGAAACTGGGGCACAGAGAGGTTTAGTATCTTGCCCCCGGTGGTTTGCTAACTACTCTTTTAAAATACCATGCCTTCGTTCTCTACCCTAGAACAGGCACCCTCATTCTGCCATGCCTCCAATTTGTTCATTTCACAGGGATTTTTCTTACCCCGAGCCATCCCAGAGGCTGTTCTCAGTGTTTTTTGAACTTCTTCTCCCAACTTTACCTCAACAGTTCCTACTTACCATGCTGATATCAGCTAATATCAGTTCCTCAGAGAGATCTTCTCTAACAGGGTATCAGAAGTTTCTTCTTCTTCTTCTTCTACTTCTTTTTTTTTTTTTTTTGACAGAGTCTTGCTCTGTTTTCCAGGCTGGAGTGCAATGGCACAGTCTCGGCACACTGCAACCTCCTGGGTTCAAGCGATTCTCCTGCCTCAGCCTCCCGAGTAGCTGGGATTAAAGGCGCCCACCACCACATCCAACTAATTTTTGTATCTTTAGTAGAGACGGTGTTTCACCATGTTGGTCAGGCTGGTCTTGAACTCGAGGCAGGTGATCCACCCACCTTGGACCAAAGTGCTGGGATTATAGGCGTGAGCCACTGCGCCCAGTCAGAAGGTTCTTCTATTGTCTCTCTCATAGCTTCCATTATGTTATTTCCTGGAAGTCAGCGTAATTTGCAAATACATAATCCTTTTTGTGTGTATCAGTATACTGCCTCTTTTTCCTTCTTGACAATGAGATGCATGATGTCTTGTTCACTCTAGTATGCTCATAGCCTACGATAGTGTTGGCACTTTGGAAGTAATTAATTTTCTTCACAAGTAATGGCCTATAAAGTCTCATAAACGTAATTTCACTTTCTAGTTAAATACAAGGCTATTATCATGAAAATACTATTGGTCATTCAGTGAAGAATGGTGGAATAAATTTGCATAAAATCTAACACCTACAATAGAAATCAATTTTTAATGCAACTGGACATTCATTTGCTTTCCTGAAATTTGACTCACAGAAGCATGATAAATAAAGGACACGTGAATAAGCCTCTGGACCATGGAGCAGAGCAATAATAATCATCCACATTTGTAAAGGTCCTGGCACTTTGAAATGCCTTCACAATGCACTTTATTCCATTAATCCCTCCCAGTGACATTACGATGTCATCAAATACGTTATTCAGGATTGCACAAACAACACGTGGTGGGAAGAAAACACGGTTTTTCTTTTCTATGTCCAGTGTTCTTACTCAAACCTTCCCACCTTCCCCTTTCTAAATTCAAATTCTGAAGCAGCATTCTCTGAAGGACTGTCTTTCCTTTAACAATGGAATTGTTTTTATGTTACCATCAGTCATTTTGCCTTGTCTGTAGTACTTAAAACATTCTCATTTCAACAATAGTAACTTTGATCTCTTAGTCAGGTATTTGATGAAGAACAAATAAATTATTCAAACAACATCATGTTTAGTGATGAGCAAAATCCTTTCAGGAGATTTAGCCAATATCTGGAAGAAGCTTCACAGAAGAGGAATTGGAGTGGAGCCTTGATGTCACACTAGAAAGCTTAGATGAGGGAGCAGCTGAGTTTCTAAATCTGCTTCATGATACTTTCACTGAGGAGCTTTGGCACTCGTGCACACTCTTAGGAAACTACCACAGTAGACTGTTACAGTGTGTTTATATTTTAGGACATTGATTTACTCACTCATTGATGCATTCCATAAAGAGCTGTATAAAAAGGATTTTATTTCTTAAGAGATTCAAACTCTTTGAATCTACCTTTGCACTTATTATCACCCTGTATATGAGACTGTGTTCAATAACTACAGTTTTGCTGCTGCATTTCCTGGTTGATTTTGGACTTGGGCTACAACAACTGGTTGTAATAAACTTTGAAATTCTGTCTTAAGCCACATTTCCTAGAAGTGGAATCTGAGGTGGGAATTTGAGTATAAATGATTTCTTGGGGGGAGGGCTCTTGAGAAATGGAGTGATGGGAGCAAATGGAACAGAGGGTGGAACTCAGTAAGGATGTGTGCTCAGCAGGAAAGCTTCAGCTGATGCCAGAGAAAGCCCAGGAGAACTCACTGTACCATAAAGTCAGTCCCACCTGAGGCAAGGGGGCTGGCCTTTTGCACATCCTTGCAAGTCACTCTTTGGCTACTGGTTACTGGGGGGAGAAGAGGACAGCTGTGAGCCATCAACAGCCAACAATCTCAGCATTTGGGGGGCATGGATGCACAGCCCAGTACAGGGAACTGGACTTGAACATCAACAAAACCTGTTACTCTGTCCATGTAAGTGCAGGCATTCATTCTTAAAAATGTGAGAAATCCACTTACTTCTCTAAAACATTAACCATCACCTTCAGAATGACATAGCACTATAATTATAAATCTAATAAGTATAAGCTAAGTTTAGGATAAGCATCTTCACCCATGTTTGAGTGACAATAAGTCACGTATGTGTCAATGCATTCTTACACAAATTGCCCCATATATTTTTAAACGTTCAAGTTGGCATATCTCTCCTCCCATTTCATTCAGGTATCACATAGTTTTTGTAGTACACTTAAGCAGATTATTATACAGGGATAAGCATTTAGGAGTTCCACAGAAATGTGAAAGCATATGCAATTGTAGGAAGCTGAGGAGGAAAATGGCCCAAATTAAGACCTTCCAGTTATCCCCAGTCATGGGAGCACAGTGTTTATTTGAGATAAAATGAGAGATTCGATTAGGAAATGAAGGCAGAGACTTGATCATGACAGGCCTTGAGTAATATAAAAATACATTTACTATTATCTTAAGAAAAATAAGTGCTAGGTTCCTTGACTAACCTTACAAATTACCAGAAACTAGGTGGCTTGAAACAACAATAATTTATTCTCTTATAGTACTGGGGATTAGAAGTTTGCAATCAAGGTATCAGCAGGGCTGCACTCCCTCCAGAGACTCTAAGAGAGAATCCCTCCCTTGCCTCTTCCAACTTCTGATGACTGTGGGCAATCCCTGGCTGTGACTGCATCCCTCTCAGCTCTGTCTTCAGATTGCCTTCACTGGGAATCTGTCTCTCTCTGTCTCTCTCTTATAAAGATAGTTGTGATGGTATTTATGATCCACCCCAATAATCTAAGATAATCTTCTCATCTCAAAATGCTTAACTTAATGACGTCTGCAAAGACCCTTTTTCCAAGGGTCCCATGCACGGATTTCAGGATGGGGATGTAGATATATCTTTGGGAGCCATTATCGGCCTACCATGGTGGAAAATGTATAAAATTATTTAAATCAAAGGCTCAGTATGATCAAATTTATGTTTTAGAGAAAAAAATACTCCACAAGCATTATAGAATATGAATTAGATGGAGTTAATACTAAGGTGAGGAAACCTTACAGGAGGTCTGGTCAATCGTTCAGATGATTAGTGGTGAGAAATTGTATGAAGACATAGGTCTTGAGGAAGGAGAAATGTGGCCAAGATATAATTGGCAGCATGAAGGGACAGGTTACTATATGGGTGAGAGAGATCTAGGAGGCAACGATGATTCCCAGGCTTCTAGACTGTGCAACTGCAGGATGGTCTTTTGTTCACTGAGGCTGGTCATATACGGAGGAGGAGCAGACCTGGCGAAAAAGGATTATAGCTTCCATTTTGGCCGAGGTGCAGGAGGTATGCAGTAGAAGAGGGAGACAAACCAGTGTGGTCATAACAGATCTGTCCAGAAGATGGCTCTCACACATTTTCTTTGTTTCCAGTTTCCAACTTAGTTGGAAAAATAATTGCTAATTTACAATGAACCAACACATTGACATATGACTGAAATGTTTCTCTATAGAGTGATAAATACATGTCCTAAAATGTAGAAATTATTTTTCCTCCCTAGGGTTTCAGGACATTGCATCTGGGTGCCAAAATTCTACATTAAACAATCAGAGAGGGAGTCATATTGTACATGTAGTGCACATCTGTATTGATCCTTGGCAGCCTACTTACGATTTTTGGATGGTTGAATTGCGGTGTGACTGTAAGATAGGCAAGTGGAGATGTCTAAGACACACCCAAGTGTTTGGTACCTGCCAATGTCATCTAAAGACATTTTTAAACAATGCACATTCCATTATAGGAACTCAAAAGACACTAGAACCCCTGATACATATTTTGAAGAGTTTAAGGAGATAATACAAAACAAAACAATACAAAAAGTACCTTCTGTTCTCCTCCATAACTTCAACTGAGGAAAAAGGCGTAGGGATCAATTGGATAAAAATCAAAATATTGCTTCTATTACCAATAAAGCTGGATTTGATAACATAATTTATGTGTGAATTAACAGACTTTCTAATAATTCTCTGAAGTATACTCCTTGGGACAACCCAAAAACCAAAAGAGAGTTTGGGTCTTGAAGAGAACACACTGGAATCTCCTTGGAACATGAGTGACATGTGTTCCCCTCCCAGCTTTCATGTGTTTTGCTTGGAACCCCCAGCACATGTGGCTCTTCTGCAGGGAACTTCCCTGGGTTGCTGGGGCACTTTGCCTGGTCATACAGAGGCAGAAGTACCCGAAGCAACGTTTGATCAATGACAGAGGGGGAAGAAATAAAAGCCCAGCTTCCTCAGATCCAGAACAACTTTGAGATGGTACTCACAGTCCCTAGTACCCCTGTGGCCACTTCCTTGCTTGGGACTCTACTCTTGCTTGACTTCCTTCTATGTCTGTCCTGCTTCTCCTCCTCTCTTCCTGTCTCCCCTAGGTGCCTTACCTATGTAAATTGTGTGTGTGCGCCTTCCTATCTTAGGGTTTACTTCTGAGGAACCCAACCCAACTCTGAGCTGTAGAATGGATGCAGTTCCTCAGAGTGTTGCTTCAACTTTGGCACCTATAGACAGCTCTACTTTTTCATGCTAGGCCTTTCAATTCCAAAGCCTTCCAGATGTCATTTCTAAACTGGCAAGATTTCCACCCTTTCAAGCTGTGTGCATTCTCTTTTGGAAATCATGAAAACATCACAGATGGCCTTATGATATAAATAATTAGTGAAGAAGACAATTATTGCTCATCTGTGATGAATCAAGCTTCTTTTTATTTAGTCAGCAACAAGCTGGACATAGTCATTACATAGCCCTAGGGTCTACGCAGCCACACAGTTTATAAGTTTGTCCTGTATTTTTGCCTCATGGGGTCATGTGCTAAATAGTTATATGAAATGTCACCATCATATACTCTCAGACTATCAATTTCTATGTTAATATTTTTCTTGGCAATTGGTCACAGGCTCTGCAGGCAAAACTACAGCCTATATTTGTAATAGCTTCACATGTCAGTACTTTTCTTAATGTCTCATAAAAAGAAATTTTTCCTCTGACAATTTAACTAAGATACCCAAAAGAGCCAAACAAGTCTTTCAACATCCTCTTTAATGACTTCTTGTTGTTTTTATTCAGTTTTATGAAAACGTCTAATTTCATCACTCTCTCTGACCTTTATTGATTTAAGCTGGCATGATTACCCTTTATAACTCAATAAGTTGGCTTCAGAAGTACACACAGTCATATGTCACTTAAGAACAAGAATACATTCTGCAAAATATATAGTTAGGCAGTTTCATCGTTGTGTGAACATCATAAAATGTACTTACATAAACCTGGATGTATAACCTATGACACACCTAGGCTATATGGTAGAGTATATTGCTGTTAGGCTACAAACCTGTGCAACATGTTACGTACTGAATACCGTAGGCAATTGTAACATAATGGTAAGCATTTGTGTATCTAAACATATCCAAATATAGAAAAGGTACAGTAAGAACACCGTATTATAATCTTATGGGACCACTATCGTGTGTGGTCCATTGTTGACCTAAACTTCATTATGCAGTTCATGACTATACATAAAGATTTTCTTAGGTAGGATGATCAATAGAGAGCAAACTGGACTAGGAGTCAGAGAACCCAGCTATCTTTCTGTATCTGCTTTAAATTGTTTAACGACCAAGACAAAATTACCAAACTTTTAACTTTGTTTAATCAACTTTTGAAAAAATGATTTTTACATTATGATTTCCAACATCTACTTTAGCTCCAAAGTTTTCTGACTCTGGGAGCTTTAATCATACCTCATTGGACCAAATACACATCTGCCTTTGAAAAAAGATTACTAATTAGCATTTACATTAATCAAAGTGTGATCCTTGAATTAGCAATATCAACATCCGCTGGGCATTTATTAGAAATACAAATTATAGGCCCCATCCTAGATCTACAGAATCAGAAACTCTAGGGATGGGGCTTAGCAATTTGTTGCCTGTCAAAGTTTGAGACCCATTGATTTATACAAGTCAAAAACAATCGTCATGGTAACAGGAACTGAGTTTTACCAACAAGAGCCAGTAGTCCTCCAAATTACTCAATGTGGTTTGCCAATGGCCACCCAAGAGCTTTTGATTCAGTAGATTTGGAACAGCTTCCAGGAATCTATGTTTTAAACAAACAATAGAGAAAATTTCAAGGACCAACTTTAGACAGTGATTACCTAAAGACAGTGACTGAGCTGCTGGTCTGCCTTCCTGGCAGGTGTCACAGAGTGAGTACTCTAGACCTAATTAATGGAGGAAGGAAAAAAACGATGGGGAGGAGATAAACAGAGCAAGAGACAGAGATGCATGTCATGTCAGCGTCATTTCCTCAAGGCTGGGAAGTCTAGAACAGTATCAGTGCCCCCATTTGTTGCATGTGTATTACTACAATATCAACTCTTACTGGAACAAACTACAAAGAGTCCTTGAGAACAAGTGTCCTGAGTATTTTTTATGTTCAGTCAATCCTTGGTATCCATGTTTTCTGCATCCCCAGATTCAACTAACTGTATGTTGAAAATACTCTGGGAAAAAGAAAATAGAAAATAACAATACAACAATTAAAAAACAATACAAATAAAAAATACTGTATGACAACTATTTGCATAAGATTTACATTGTATTAGATTATTATAAGTAGCCTAGAGATTTAAAGTATACAGGAGGGTGTATATAGGTTACATGCAAACGTGATCTCATTTTATTTAAAAACATTTAGTATGCATAGGTTTTGATATCTGCAGGGTCCTGGAACAAATCCCCCACAGATACCATGAGATGTCTGTATTTTTGCTTAAGTGACAAGATGAAACAAGGCAACACTATAACATCCTACTCACTATGGAGCAAAGGATAGGCTATATTGGGTATATAAAAAAGATAAGGGTCAATGAAAAAAAGTGTATAAGCCTCTATTCTCCCTCATCTCACAGAAAGGGACACTATTCCTGAGAATAGCTACTGCACATGCAGTAGGTTTGCATTTTAAGAGAGGAACACTGTTCACCTCATTTCTGCTACTCTATCTTCTTATAGTACAAGTGTGAAAGTGCACATATAATTGAGAAGAAAAAAATTGGAATTTACTCAAGAAAGTATATGAATTTACAGAATGTGATAGTTTTCAAATATGTTCACTAATTGTCATTCCACTTTTTTTCCTTCAACTTTTATTTTAACTCAGGGGTACGTGTGCAGGATGTGCAGGTTTTTTACATAGGTAAACGTGTGCCATGGTGGTTTGTAACACAGTTCATCCTCATCCTGTTAGCTGGGTATTAAGCCCAGCCTCTATTAGCTATTCTTCCTGGTGTTCTCCCTCCCCCCACCTCCCAACAGGCCCTAGTGAGTGTTGTTCCCCCCCATGTGTCCATGTGTTCTCGTAATTCAGCTCCCACTTATAAGTGAGAACATGCAGTATTTCTGCATCAGTTTGCTGCGGATAACTCCATCCATGTCCCTGCAAAGGACATAATCTCATTCCTTTTTATGGCTGCATAGTGTTCCATGGTGTATATATACTATATTTTCTTTATTCAGCCTATCATCAATGGGCATTTAGGTTGATTCCAAGTCTTTCCTACTGTGGCTATATCACTCCCCTTTTTTTTTCTTTTTTTTTTTTCTTTTTTTTTTTTTTTTTGAGACGGAGTCTCACTCTGTCGCCCAGGCTGGAGAGCAGTGGCGATCTCGGCTCACTGCAAGCTCCGCCTCCTGGCTCCACACCATTCTCCTGCCTCAGCCTCCCGAGTAGTTGGGACTACAGGCGCCCCCCACCACGCCTGGCTAATTTTTTGTATTTTTAGTAGAGACGGGGTTTCACTGTGTTAGCCAGGATGGTCTCGATCTCCTGACCGCGTGATCCGCCCAAAGTGCTGGGACTACAGGCGTGAGCCACTGTGCCCGGCCGTCACTCCGCTTTTTAAAATGTGAAACTTAAGATCCCTCTTTTTTAATTTCCAGGCTTAGTGGCCCATTCCTATAAAATAGAATGTGGTGGATGATTGCAGAAATTAGGTCACAGAAAGCATTTCCTTCTGTGAAATACTTCTGTGAAAGGCTTGATTGCTTCTGCAGAGATTTTTCACCCATTTGGGGATGCCAGCTCCGATATTGTGGGAAAATGCAGGCAGTCTGTGGGAAGGTTCTTATGGAGAGGTACTGAGGCCACCTGCCAACAATCAGGCACAACCTGCCATCCATGTGAATCAGCCACTTTGGAAGTGGATCTTCCAGCTTCAGTCAGTCTTCAGATAACTAATAACAAGCCTTCAGATAACTAATAACAAGCCTTCAGATGAACTAATATCTATGACTTCTAGGAAAGATGACCACTTGCCTCCGAAAACCTTTGCACAGTTGCAGCAAGTGGGAGGACTCCACAGGAAGCGCGAGAGGTTAGATGTGGGCAAGCTCTGCCGCCGGAGTACAGGCAGTGCCTGGTCCTGCCAAGCCATTGTCAGGCAGTCAGAAAGAGCTCCCAGGATCATTCTAAAAATCTTGCTTATCACTTCACATATAGCAAGCTTCAGTTCCAAGGCAAACACTACCAAACCCTACTACTTTGCCTTGAAACCACCTGAACGTGGCATATGGTCTGAAAAGAAAAGAGAATAAATAGGAAATTTTAGGAATTTATACTGTGGCTGATTCTCTTGTCTCTTTAATTATAGAGGTATTTTATATATCATGTTTGAAGTGTTTAAAGCAACAAGCTACAAATGGAAGTAAACCACCAAGCCTTAGTCACTCAAAGGCATCACTTGCATTGTTCACAGCAACTTCTTGGCAAGGACATGCCATGCTAGTGGCTCATCAGTGGCGGGATAGAGCACAAGCCATCTGAGCATGGAAGATCCACAAGATAGGATGGGCATCCACGAATGTATCCAGAGCAGTGGGAAATTCTCTAGAAATCAGCAATGGTGACGCCTTTGATTGACAACAGGTGTTCAACAGCACAAAGCAAAAACGAAAACAAAAAACAAATAATCTGATCAAAAAATAGGCAGAAGATCTGAATAGACATTCTCAAAAGACGACAGACAAATGGATAACAGATGTAGGAAAATATACTGAATATCACTAATCATCAGGGAAATGCCAGTCAAAACCACAGTGAGATATCCTCTCATCCCATTTAGAATGGCTATTATCAAAAAAAACAAAAAATACCAAATAATGGTGAGTATATGAGAACTCCTCTTATACACTATTGAAAAAATAATCAGTATCACTAATCCTCAGGGAAATGCAAATCAAAACCACATTGAGATATCATCTCATCCCAGTTAGAATGACTATTATCAACAAGACAAAAAAAATACCAAATGATGGTGACTATGTGCAGAACTCCTCTTATACACTGTTGGTAGGAATGCAAACTAGTTCAGCCATTATTTAAAACAGTATGGAGGCTCCTCAGAAAAATTGCAAGTAAAACTATCGTATGATCCAATAATCTCACACTGGGTATCTATTCAAAGAAAATGAAATCAGTATGTCCAAAGAGATAACTGCACTTCCATGTTTATTGCAGCAGTGTTTACAATAGCCAGGATATGGAATCGATCAATAACAAATAAATTTTAAATTTCATATGTATACACAATGAAATATTATTCAATCATGAAAAGAATGGAATTCTGTCATTTGCAATAGCATGGGTGAACCTAGAAGACATTATGTTAAGTGAAATAAGCCAAACACAGACAGAAAAATACTGCATGATCTCATTCATATGTTGAATCTAAAAAAGTTGATCATGTAAAAGTAGAGAGTAGAATAGTCCTTACTAGAAGCTGAGAAGAGTACGGAGGAGAAGGAATGAAGAGATGTTGGTCAGTGGGTACAAAATTACAGTTAGGAGGAATAAGTTCTGGTGTTCTATTGCACAGCAATGTGACTGTAGTTAACCATAATGTATTGCATATTTCAAAATATCTAGAAGAGAGGATTTTGAATGTTCTCACCACAAAGAAATGACAAGTATTTGAGATGATGGAAGTACTAATTTCCATGATTTAATTATTACATAATGTATGCATTATTGAAACTTCGTGATGTACCTTATAAATACGTACAGTTATGTATCAATTAAAAACAAAATAAAACAAAAATAAACAACTGTCGTTTTGAATGTGGCAATGGGAGACTTCAACATAGCAATTCAGAAGATAAGATCAATAATCAATGCAATTTCAGCCATTGTGCTTCCCTGAGCCTTCAGAGTAGCTGAGCAAGTCCTGAGGAGGGTGGAGTCCTGAGCTGGTTGACTCTAGTGAGAACCAACCACTTTTATGTACCCCAAACCACAGGCGTGTTTGGTATCCTTTAGGATAAACTGGGTAACGCTTTTCAATATTAACAGAGATTAAAACTTTATTGTTTATTTCTTGATTGTGACATATTGGCTGAGCATTCTGGTCCACATCGTTGGCTTTCACAGATGCAAGCTTATAAATCCTCCACCACCTTGCACATTGCTAATTGCTACAGCACAGTTTAGAAAACTTGACAAACCAGGCAATGACTCTGAAAGCTTCAGCCTAGAAGTAACATACTTTCAATGGCTAAAGTAAGGGACATGTGAGGCCTACCTTTAGGAGAACAGAGGATACAATACTTTAATGTGTGCAGAAGGAGAAAAACTAGAAATATTGACCAGCATGAATGATTACCATGCCTATAAATGTTGACATTTTCTATGTGATATAAAAAAGCCTAGGAAGCTCTGGTCTGTATCCCTTGATAAGAATAAGTAACAATTCCCAAAATATACTAGTCATCAGATGGTACCCCCTGGGTGATGGGATATAATTTTTAAATGTTTTCAATGTGGGGTGGGCAAATAGAGATATATAAGAATAAGTACATATCTTGGCCTTTACTGATGTGGCCAAATAAAAACAAAACTCATTGACTATCTACAATGACCACTTACATACTTCTTTGTATCTTTTTTATCACATTTAGGTAAAGTAAAACATATCAGCTTGTAGGCAATGAGTAGTTTAGACATCATAGTTAGGGATAAAACACTTTTTCTTCCCTCCTCTGGTTTCCATGAAGGGGTATTTTCCCTGAACACACCTCAACCCTTGCCCAACTCCTCACTCAGGGAAAGCAGGATGACTTATCAGAATCTGAGCTTGGAATGAAGACTGGTTGTGCATAGCTCAGCCACCTCCCTTCTCTTCTACCTTATAGCCAGATTGCCTGCATAAAATAACAGTCCAATATTCTTCTCCGGAATCTCCTGGAGATTTTACACTGATATATCTGCAATTGGGAAACTTGTGATAGTTGAGATGCCTATGGCTGAGTTTGAAATGTGATTTTGTGGTTCAATAATAGGATGTCCCCTTGTTTCTGGATATTTAAAACAATCTATTATTATCTGAAGTCCTCTTCATATTTGGATTCCTATTTTTTTCAATTTCTTAGACTATCTCTGAATGAGTTTCCAGCTAGGGTGAGCAATATTAAGACTCTTATTTACTGGATATCCTCAACAATTCCTTTCCCCACAAACACCAATACTGAATTCCAAGCAGCTCAGAACATTTCTTAAATCACTGTTATAAAGATATTTCATTGATTTTGATCAGTGATAAACCATTTATTGATCTACTATTTCCTACACATGAGGCAAGAAACAAAGTATAAGACATGAGCCCACCTCATAAAGAATTGGTAATATGGGATGTCTCTCCTTGTAAAAAAGCTGCAATTTCATCAACCAAAATGAAAGCATCACATTTTTTTATTTCCTGTAACTGATTCTTTTTGTTCTATAATTCAAATTTTTGCCAGTGCAAACAGAGACTTCCCATTTGACAATAATGTATTTCCTTGATTAAACAGTCTTTACCCTTTTATTAATGGGGTTATTTGTTTTTTGCTTGGTGATTTAAGTTCCTTATAGATTCTGGATAGTAGGCCTTTGTTGGATGTGTAGTTTGCAAATATTTTCTCCCATTCTGTAGGTTTTCTGTTTACTCTGTTAATAGCTTCTTTTGCAGTGTAAAAACTCTTTAGTTTAATTAGGACCCACTTGTCAATTTTTGTTTTTGTTGAAATTGCTATTGGGGACTTAGCCAAAAATCCTTTGCCAAGGCCAACACTGAGAAGAGTATTTTCTAGGTTTTCTTCTAGGATTTTTATTTGGCCAACAAACATATGAAAAAGTGCTCAGTATCACTAATCATCAGAGAAATGAAAATCAAAACCACAATGAGATATCATCTCACAACAGTCAGAATAACTATTATTAAAAAGTTAAAAAAAAAATAACAGATGCTGGCGAGGCTGCAGAGAAAAAAGAACTATTATACACTGTTGCTGGGAATGCAAATTGGTTTAGCCTCTGTGGAAAGCAATTTGGAGATTTCTCAAATAACTTAAAACTGAACTCCCATTTGACCTAGAATGCCATTTCTTGGTATATAGCAAAAGAAAAATAAATCATTCTATCAAAAAGACACAGGCACACATATGTTCATCACCACACCGTTCACAACAGCAAAGACATGGAATCAACCTAGGAGCTCATCAACAGTGGACTGGATAAAGCGAATGTGGTACATATACACAATGGAATACTAGAATGAAATAATGTCCTTTGCAGCAACATGTATGCAGCGGGGGCCCTTATCCTAAGCAAATTAATGCAGGAACCAAACACTGAATACTACGTTTTCACTTTTAAGTGGGAGCTAAATATTGAGCACATGTGGACATAAAGATGGGAATAACAGACACTGGGGACTACTAAAGGGAGGAGGAAGGGAGGTGGGCATGATTTGGAAAACTACCTATTGGGTACTAGGCTTACCACTTAGGTGATCAGATCCCTACTCCAAACTTCAGCATTGTGCAATATACCCATGTAGCAAACCTGCACATTTACCCCCTAAATCTAAAACAAAAGTTGAAATTATTTTAAAAAATTTTTAAAAAGAATCTTTAGTCTTTTCCATGGTAACATTCTATGAACTTAATGTCTGCAGCCCCTATGACTTTCATTTCCCTCTTCTTTCCTAAGATGGCTTTTCAGTATAGAAAAAGATTCTGTGTGTAGTTCATATACTCTTCTGTGGGTTGTCCTGTGGTCCATATACTCTTGTGTGGATCATCAGAAGCCTCTTCTGAGTTGCTGTTTTCCTGCCTGGTACAGTCTGGGGATTGGGAATGGTTCCATAGCACCTACCACCGTCAACCATAAATATTATCATTTGCCTTTCATCATAAAGATTGTGCATTTTGCAGCCACACCAATCTTCTTTTCAATGCCACACCAATCTTCAGGTTTTGGGGATGGTGAATGGCCATCAACTCAGAAAAGTCAACATGGATTAACCTCAAGATCTCACTGCAGGTATGATGCTAAATTCATGTGGTCCAGGATATCCTTTGTATGAAGTTTCTCAAGACTGCAGGTCTTCTGAAAATCCCCATGCTTTCTCACTTTACCAAACTCTTCTTTTTCAATGTATTCATGGTAAATTCATTCATACCAAAACATAAAAATTATGTTCAATAGTTTTTCATTATGCAAATTACTTTCCAAAAATAATCACTGCCATTATTTTGGTACCATCTTTTCAGATACCTTTACTGGCTCTTTATTTATTCAAGAAATAGTATTTATTGCCTGAAAGGGGTGGCAAAGACAGAGTTGAGTTTTTGAAAAATCAAATGAGTTTCTGGTTGGAACTTTATTTTTCATAGATTGTGAAGATATAGTATTGAAAGCAGAGATATTGGATTGTGAGAGCCATGTTTTTGAGAGAAAAGTAGACCTTTTGAGTTTTAAGCCTGGTTTTGAATATTAAGAGCTAAGGAGGCTGGAGGACTCAGAGGACAAGATTGATACCAGAAGCAGTAGCACAGGGAAGAACGCACAAGACTGTCAAAGTAATTTCTGGGGATAGATTTAGTGTAAATTGTTGTGGGAGCAATGAGAACTGAGAAAAGTAAGTAAGAGTTGGGTGTTGATAAGAATATTTGAGAGGGCTTTGAGCTTTTCCCCACCAATGGTGGGATTTTGCACTGCACCAGAACTCAGCTAATTTCTCAGCTCATATAGGACTCCACTGGTGCCCACCCAGATCCCCTTTACCTGCAGAGGCCCCATCCCACAGCTGCTCCAAGTTTTATTTGCTTAGGCCCTTAGCTAGCCCCTTCTCAGAGAATTGCCTTCACCCAATAGGAATTGCCTCTCCTGCGACAGCACACTTCTCCACCCGTGCTTCCAAGAAGCAGCCTACAGCCAATGATTGACGGATGAAGGATACTTAAGCCCAGCCCCCTTGCCTGGAGGTGAAAGAAGTCTGTGGTGCTATTCACTTTCCACAGCGACTGTTGGAATCGCAGTGAGGCTGGACTTTAGCTAAAACCACACCACTTTTTTTTTCTAAGTTCTTTCACTTCTCGTTGCTTCTCTCACTCCCTCATAGTAACACTTCAGGGTTATTATAAATTCAAAAAATTAACTTTATTCCTCTGTAACTAAATTTGGCTTTGCATCAGTTTCTACTGTTATCAGAAAACCTAATCTTGCTCAAAGTAAATTCAGTCACTTCTGGTTTAAATTTCATTAGGATTCCACTTCCATCTCTGCTCCTCCCTGTTCTGAGATTGGAGAATGGTGGTATTGGATATAAACTTTTGTTGGCTTATATTTTCTTCCATGGACCCACTTGGGAAGCAGTACAGAAGTACTGTACCACACAGGGAGTCGGGTGCCTGTGATTTGATGGTGCACTGCTTCTCATATGCCTTGGGGTAGAATGGGTTGAAGGTGGCTTAGCCCCAACACAAATTCACCCTTTATCTTCTGAATCCCTGAGTGTCACCCAGATTCCATTCCATTAATAATGGCTAAGTTACATGAGTTTCCCAGTCAGCCTCTACCCATCAAAAGCATTCCTATCTCTCTTCCCACCTCTCTGTCACCTGGAATAAAAATGCTTGTTTAAAATTGGAAAGCTTTGATTTATGAAAATCTATTTCTTTGACTCTGCTTGAAAATGCACGAAAGATAATCTCATGTATTTGCATCAAATGCTCCATCTTTTTTCTTTATGAGATCTCTTGCTCATCTTCAGGTGAAAATTTTTGATTGCTTTTTTTTTATTGGTGTGGAAAATAGAAAAGGGAGACATGTTTTCCACACTGTCAGGTTTCAAAGCTCTTAGTTATGCTAGTCAGTCATAGAAATAAACAGCTTTAAACTATTTTCATGCATATTTATATCCACACAGCAAAAAACACAAGTCAAGGAAGTGTTTTCTGTGTGACTGTCAGGTGAATTAATTAATAGCTTCCTAGATATTGGCGAAATTTCATTTGACTCTTTATTAAAGGTTGTAAATGGATCCCCTGTTATAGTACTGCATTGGATCGTGATGATGAATCGTCAGCAAAATGCCTGACTGGACCCTGGGATTAGGGGACTGGAAAATTGACAGGAGTTTCAATACTGTATCTCAATGCCTTCTCGGGTAGCTGTTCAGGAAAGCAAGGCAAATCTTTGCTTTTGTCTTGGGTTGTTTGGTTTTCTATTGTTTTAATTATTAAATAAATCAGAGGGACAGAACTTATAAAGGAAAAAAACAGTGGTTCCTTGTGTGGCCACCAACAAACTTAGGTTATAAAGTTTTAAATATTCATCCCTCATCCCATTTCCCAAATGTTTTCTTCTTCCAAAGAAGCTACCAGCTTGTGATGTTTATCACGTCTACTCATTGGTAATAATTCTACTTGTGTATGTATCAATCAGTAACATACAGGATTCTATTTTATGCTTTTAACCTTAAATGGTATCTACATATGGTGTTTCCTTCAACATTATAATATTTAGTTGTGTTTTTTTTAATTCACACCACTAGATCCAGCACTCATATCCACTTCTGTATAGTGTTTCATCATAAGATGAATCCATCCTCTTCTTAAAATATTTTTTATTTTTAATTTTTACAAATACATAGTAAGTGTATATATTTATGGAATACATGAGATACTTTGATACAGGCATGCAATGCATAATAATCATATCAGGGCAAGTAAGGTATCCATCACCTGAAGCATTTATCATTTCTTTGTGTTACAAACAATCCAATTATATACTTTCAGTCATTTCTAAATGTACAATAAATTGTTAACTATAGTCCTCCTGTTGTGATATCAATTATGACCTTATTTATTCTATCTAACTATATTTTTATATCCATTAACCATCCCCCGCACTCCTCACTACCCTTCCCAACCTCTGGTAAGCTTTATTGAGTTCAATTGCTTTAATGTTTAGCTCCCACAAATGAATGAGAACATGCAAAATTTGTCTTTCTGTACCTGACTTATTTCACTTAATATAATGTCATCTAGTCCCATCCATGTTGCAAATGACAGGATATTATTCTTTTTTATGACTAAATAGTACTCCATTGTATATACATACATTTTCTTTATCCATTCATCTGTCGAAGGACACTTAGATTGCTTGCAAATCTTGACTATTGTGAGTAGTGCTTCAATAAATGTGGGAGTGCAGATATCTCTTCAATGTACTGATTTCCTTTCTTTTGGGTATACCTAGCAGTGGGATTGCTGAGTCATATGATAGTTCTAGTTTTAGTTTTTTGAGGAACCTCCAAACTGTTCTCCATAGTGGTTGTATTAATTTACATTTCCATGAATGGTATATGAGGGTTTTCTTTTTTCCACATTGTCTCCAGCATTTGTTGTTGGCTGTTTTTGGATAAAAGCCATTTTAACTGGGGTGAGATGATATCTCATTGTAGTTTCCATCTGCATTTCTCTGATGATCAATGGTGTTGAGCATCTTTTCACACATCTGGTTGCCATTTATATGTCTTCTTTTGAAAAATATCTATTCATGTATTCTGTCCAGTTTTAAATCAGATTATTAGTTTTTTTTCTCTTGAGTTGTTTGAGTGCCTTATATATTCTGTGTATTAATTCCTCATCAGATAATTTGCAAATATTTTCTCCCATTCTGTGGGCTGTCTGTTCACTTTGTTGATTATTTGTTGTGCAGAAGCTTTTTAACTTAATGTGATCCCATTTTTCTACTTCTGCTTTTGTTGCCTGTGTTTTGGGGTTATTACTCAAAAAGTCTTTGTCCATGCCAACATCCGGAGAGTTTCCCCCAATGTTTTCTTTTAGTCTTAATAGTTTTATAGTTTGAAGTCTTAGCTTTCAGTATTTAATCCATTTTAACTTTACTTTTGTATATGTTGATGGATACGGTTCTAGTTTCATTCTTCTGCATATGGATATTCAGCTTTCCCAGCACTATTTATTGAAGAGACTGTCCTTTCCCCAAGGTATGTTCTTGGCACCCTTATCAAAAAAGAGTTTGCTGTAAATGTTTGGATTTATTGCTGGGTTCTCTATCTGTTCCATCAGTCTATGTGTCTCTTTTTATGTCAGTACTATGCTTTTTTGTTTACTATAGCTCTGTAGTATAATTCGAATTCAGGTAATATGACTCCTCTCGTTTTGTTCTTTTTGCTCAAAATGGCTTTAGCTATTCTGGGTCTTTTGTGATTGCATATACATTTTAGGATTTTTTTTTCTACTTCTGTGAGGAATGTCATTGGTATTTTGATAGGAATTGTATTGAATCTGTAGTTTACTGTGGGTAGTATGGATATTTTAACAACATTGATTCTTCCAATCCATGAACATAAAATATTTTTCTATTTTTCGTATTCTTTTCAGTGTCTTTCATCATTGTTTTATACTTTACATTGTAGAGATCTTTCAACTCTTTGGTTGAGTTTATTGCCAATTTTTTTTTTGGAGCTATTATCAAGGGATTGCTTCTTTATTTCTTTTTCAGATTGTTCATTGTTGGTATATATAAATGCTACTAATTTTTGTATGTTGATTTTATATCATGCAATTTTACTAAATTTGTGTATCAGTTCTAAGGTTTTTTTGGTGGAGTCTTTGGTTTATTCCAAATATAAGATCGTATTATTTGCAAACAAGGATAATTTGACTTCTTTCTTTCAAATTTGGATGCCCTTTATTTTCTTCTCTTGCCTGATTGCTCTAGCTAAGACATCAAGATTTATTCTCTCAATGATTACATTGAGGCTGTTTCCATTTTTTGGTACTGTAAATAATGCATAAATGATAATTTTACATCTCTCTCCTTATGTTTATTGGCAATATTCTTTCCAGAATACGTATTGTCAATTTTACTAGTTACTGCCAAAGTTTTCCAAAATGATGGCACCAATTTATTCCATCACAATTAGTGTAGGAGACTCTCATCATTCCATCTTCTTAGCAAAATTTGCCATACACTACTTTTTACTGAACTAATGGGTATTAAATTGTTTTTTATATCTGTTTTAATTTCAATTTCTTGGATTATACCTAATGTTAGGCAACTTTTCATATATTTATTGGGCATTACTTTCTTCTTGCTTGGGAATTGCTTGTTTATATATTTTCATAATGCTTAATTTAATTTTCTTCTGAGTTGTCAACATTTATATATCTATTATATATATATATATACACCTTTGTAGTAAGTCTGATAATTTATATTCATTCAAATATTGTCTTGATCTGTGGCTTACATTTTACTTTGTGCAGAGTATCTCATGAAGCATTTATCTGTTTTTATTTATTAAGTTTTTATTTATTATATCAGTTATATATTGCCTTATAACAAATCACTCTAAAAATCAGTAGCATAGATTATTTGTTTGCTCCATTCTGTGGATTGGCAGTGTGGGCAGAAATCATCCCTGCTCTCTGTGGCTTTGGCTGGTCTTACTCGTATTTATGGTCATGCGGCAGGTCTGCTGGGGAACAGCTGGTCCCAAATGGCCTCACTCATATGTCTAGTTGCTGGCTGGAACATTTAGATGAGGTACCTTTGTTCTCCTCCATGTGGTACCTCCCCCTGATTGGCTCAGGCTTTCTTCTCTCTTAGCAAGGTGGTTGCCAGAGGGTGGCGGTGCAAGCTTCATGTCTCTTGAGGCCTCAGCTTGGAAGTCGCCCACATCAGTCCCACTGCTTTTGATTTCTCAAAGCAGCCGCAAGGCCAGCCCAGATTCAAGATGTAGTAAAGCTACAGATTCCCTCTGCATCTGGATGGGCAAAGCATTGACATCACACTGTAAAAGGAGATATGCCAGAATAGAAAGAATTTAAAATGTAACTTAGTCATACTTAAAAGGTATGTATCAATGTTTTACTTTAAATTCTGTATCTTTTGTATCTTGAATACAAATTCCCCCACTCTAATTTCATAAAGATCTTACTTTTTTTTCTAAATTTATTAGAGTTTTATTTTTTACCTTTAGGGCATTTAATCCAGCTGAAATTGATTTCTGTGTACGATGTGAACTAATCTCATGTTTTCTTCATGAATAACAAGCTTTGTCAGTAGCATTCATTGACTGTTCCATCATTGCAGTGCTGGTTTGCGATGGCACTTCTGTCATATTTAGCAATAACATTGATTAAGCAGAATTCATGAGGCACCAGCAGGTAAGAACTTTATAATTTTCTTCCAATGTGCTTTCAAACACATTCACTTCCCTACCTGAGTTTGGAACCAGCTATGGAAATATCAAGAACTGAAGCAGATAGATGTCAAAATATCAGCCTTCTTGCTAGATAAAAGCAGGATTAAAGGACATGACCTACATGTTTAACATCAAGGGGCTTGTTAACCCTGAGGTCCCAAATCGACCTGCCAACCTACCCAGAGCTGTGCTGAACAGTCACATTAACTCTGAAGGAAAATTGCAATGTACTGTCTTGCTGGACTGGGTGTACTAACAACTGAATGGAAACAGTGTGAGAGACAAAAAATGTCTGGAGAAAAGTTTAATGCTTGAGTATAAACAAGTAAATAATGAGACTTTCTAAGATTTTTATCCAAGGGACAGGTTAACTTCATTCTGCCCTACATTATTGGTACCACTGTAACTAATAATCACAACAGCTAACCGTTTCAAACACCTTACCATGTGGCAGGTACATTAAAAGCTTTTAACCATCAAGTAAAATGTATAGGGTGTATTAGTCCAGGTGCTTTAAGGAGAAGACACTAAAACAAGATTAGGTGTGCAAGAGATTTACTAGGGGAAATTGCTGTGAAGGAAAATTAGGAAGAGTTACAGGAGGCTGGGAGAGCCATCAGACTCCAGGTAAAGAAAGGAGGAAAAAACTGAAGATTTCATGAAGAGTCTTTGCAGTGTCCATGCTAAGGTATTTTTCCAAAGCTAATGTGGAGTCTATCACTGCTATGTGACCACAAATGTAGTGGCTGAAAAGAAAACAAATGTATTATCTTACAGTTCTGAGGTCGGAATTTCTAAAATCAAGGCACTGGTGAGGTTACACACCTTTTAGGGGCTTAGAGAATCCCTTTCCTTGCCTTTTCCAGAGTCTAGGAGCCACCTGCATTCTTTGGTGTGTAGCTTCTCCATTCTCAACTCCACCCCTCCCTGCACCATCTCTGACCTCTGCATCTGTGATCACATCTCCTTTTTCTGATTCTGACCCTCTTGCCTCCCTCTTAGAAGGACTCTTGTGACCATTTTGGGCCCACTGAGATAATCCAAAGTAATCTTCCTATTTCAAGATCCTTAACTTATTCACATCTGCAAAATTCCTTTTGCCATATAAATAGTAACAGGTCCAGGGGATTAAGACATAGGCATCTTTCAGAAACCATTATTTTGTTTGCCACAGAATCTTCAAGCTAAAAATTACTCATCAGAGAAGCCCATGAAATGAGCTTCCTTTAACATTCCTGGTGTTCTCATTTGTCTGGGAGCAGTTCAGGGGAGGTGATGCCCCCACTGAAAACACAATCAGAAAACTGGGAGGCTGATTTTCATGACCACCACAAGAGGTTAGCAGAGGAAACAAAGACATACTGAGGGTGAGTAACTTATGTACGAATACAGAGCCAGTGGAACAATCTCTCTTTCTCTCCCACATGCTCCTTTTCTCCTGGTCTTTCTCTCTCTCAATCTCTTGGTCCCCTCTTTGTCTATATCTTAATCTCTGACTTTTTTGTTTTTGAATTTTCTATTTTGGAGCCTGAACACAGTGATTGCTTTTCGATGGTGTTATAAAACTTGCTAAGTTTTCTCTGATTCTAGTAACTAGTTTGCCAAATGGGAAATTATCAAAAATAATCTAAAATTATGAGGAAGTAGAATAAAGTCCCTCCACAGATCTGATTTGCCTCCTTTCACCAAGAGAATGTTACAGATTGGATGGATATGGAATAAACACTGTTGGTCCTGTATCAATGGCTAGAGTTTAATTTGAATATAATAGTGAATTATGCTTAATGACATTAAAAATTGGCCAGGAACGGTGGCTCATGCCTGTAATCCCAGCAGTTTGCGAGGCCGAAGTGAGTGGATCACTAGGTCAGGAGCTCAAGACCAGTCTGGCCAAGATGGTGAAAGCCTGTCTCTACAAAAAATACAAAAAATTAGCTGGGCATGGTGGCAGGTGCCTATAATCCCAGCTACTAGGGAGGCTGAGGCAGAGAACTGCTTGAACCTGGGAGGCGGAGGTTGCAGTGAGTTGAGATTGCACCACTGCACTCCAACCTGTGTGACAGAGCAAAACCCCATCTCAAAAAAAAAAAAAAAATTAACAACTAAAATCTTGGTAACCAGGTAGCCCTGGCCTGTTCCTCAGTAGCTCCCTGAGTGCACCATAGACAAGGAGCTTTGAAATTCTACTCCAAACACCAGAGAGCACACATCTTCGAATGCAGTACTGGGGACTCTTCAAGGGTCAATATGTATGGGCATCAAAAATATGTTGGTTCCTAACCCAAATGCCCATCAATGACAGACTGGATAAAGAAAATGTGGCACACATACACCATGGAATACTATGTAGCCATAAAAAAGAATGAGTTCATGTCCTTTGCAGGGACATGGATGAAGCTGGAAACCATCAAAATAACACAGGAACGGAAAACCAAACACCACATGTTCTCACATATAAGTGGGAGTTGAACAATGAGAACACATGGACACAGGGAGGGGAACATCACACACTGGGGCCTGTCAGGGTGTGGTGGGGAAGGGGAGGGAGAGCATTAGGACAAATAACTAATGCATGCAGGGCTTAAAATCTAGATGATGAGTTGATGGGTGCAGCAAGCAACCATGGCACAGGTATACCTACATAACAAACCTGCCCGTTCTGCACATGTATCCCAGAACTTAAAGTATAATTTAAAAAAAAATGTTGGTTCCAGAAGAATTTGACTTTGACATCAGCTATTGAATATAAATAAACCTACTTACATGCTATATCGTAGTAAATATATTCATTCTATTAAGCCTAAATGGTTATATACTAGCATGACATCAATGCTAGTGATTGTCATAATTCTAAAGAAGAAATTATTAGAATTCTAAATAATAGCTGTATATGAAGCCATTTCCTCCCAAGAATTCAGGGAGTTTCTAAAATAAAGCCTCAGACAGACAAATCCAAATCAAAAAACTTTCCCTCCTTCATCACTAGAGAAAGACTAAGAGGATAGTTTGTCAAGAAAAGACTCTACGGAGAGATAAAATGCTGAAAGTTATGAACATATGGTACCCAAGGGTTGAACATTTTTAAAAAATGGCCTTACCATTAAGAAAATTGGCAGGAGACCTTACCATATTATTACACTATACTTTCTAATATTTTCTTCTTCCAGATTAAACTCTAACCAATAATACAAAGGTGTTTTATTTCATTTCCATCCTTTCAATAAAAATCTCCACAAAATTTAAACACGGTAGCCAGTTACGTATCTAGCTCGTTAGACACACTGCCGTTCCACATAGTGAAAAATGATATTTTTGGATGTTTATTTCATTTCAGAAGGACAGAAATCTCAGAATCCGAATGACCCCATTTTGGTCTTTTTTTTGGAAAGTTCCAAAGTAATGAATCAGTAGAAATGTTTGTAAAGATACCAAAAGGTTGATTTCCCATTTTAAATAAGTACCTCTATTATAAAAAGATAGAGATTTCAAAAAATACAAATTAGGAGAGAAAAATCAATTTCATTTCTGGGAAAATCTGCAGTGTGTTTCTCATGAGAAAACAACAAAATATGGATTTTGGCTTTCCTCCTCTTTATTCTCCACAGGGATGCAATTTATTTCTTTACCCCCAAGACCTTTCTCCCCTTTGATGTTCTTGCTGTCTGACCTCGACCTTTCCAGATGGAAGGATTGCCTGAGGCCTGAAAGGATTCTATTTCCCAGTTGAGGCTGCAGCATCTGCCCTTCTTTCTTAAACCATCAATGAGGCTAGAGTGAGAAGAGGAAGGAGAGGCGCTGTCGGTGGCATTCATCTTTACCCTACATGGCTCATGCTTTTTTTTTTTTTTTTTTTTTTTGGTACACACAAATTGCTCCTTTAGAACCTGAAGCTGAAAAAAAACATTTTTTTAAGGGGTGTGCTGAGTTTTACAAAAGCTATTGCTTTGCTTCATGTACCATTTACTCTCAGGGCTGAACAACATTCATTAACAAATATATCCTGTGCCACTTTTCATGCAGTGATTTTTTTTACTAGTTATTTCAGTCTGATCTCCTATGTCATGCTGGAGATACATCAGAAAGAAACTTCCGGTCACAAATGTTGCTGACCTCAAATAAGGAATTAAGAAACCTAAATTTAAACTATTTGGTGAATGCAAAATTTGATTCTCAAAATGAAAGGCTATGTGATTTTTATATCAGAGTGATCAATATATATTATCTTATATTTTTAAAATATTTATTTTGACATATTTATCTGATCATTTTATAACTGAAAAATCTCTTGGGACAATATATCATATATTAATATTTATTGTAACTGCAATAGTAATAATAATAGCAACTAACACTGAGCACTTAACATGGAAAGAACATGGTATTATGTGCATTATATGAATTCCCTTTTTAAATCCTTTCAGCAATTCTATGAGGTAAATACTGGGATGCTGCTTATTTTACAGGTTAATAACTGACACAAAAGAGATAAACTTGGCCAAGGTCTCCCGTTTTGTAAATGGTAGAGTGGAAGTTGACATCAGATCTTTCTTTCCAGGTACTAAACCATTATTTTATACAACTCTAAAGAATGTTATTGAATTTCTTCACAGACATTCACAGAAAGTTTATGCAAGGAGAGGGACTATACTAATGGTAACCAAAAAGAACATGTTCACAGTCTGTTCAGATATGTGCCAATCTTTCTGTATTCCTCGGTCAAACATACAACAATGTTTCTGCCATGGATGATCAATTTCAGGTCCTATGATATCCCAATAGCAGAGCAAAGTCAAAGAAACCTGACTTATTACTAAGAATATCACTGAGTGCTCTTCAGTCTCTTTCAGCTCAGGGCTTTTCAAACATTAGCACATGTAAGAATTATCTAGAGAGCTTATTAAAAAACACATTCCTGGGCATCAGCCTCATATATTCTCATTCAACAGGTCTTGGGTAGAACCAAGAATGAATTTCTCTACTCCAGAACCAGTTGAGGCTGATGCTACTACACAGTCTCACTTTGAATAGCACTGGTCTAGTGGATAACAATAACCTTCTACCTGTAAGTTCAGTTTTGCCAAAGGTGGAGGGTCTAGATCTTTAGTAGACATCACTAGAAAGCTTGCTTGAAGTGAAAACTGCAGAATGCCAACACCAGAAATTCTTGTTTATCTGGTAGTTTATGGGAGAAACTTTGAGAATAAGTGCTGGTCTCTAAATCGGTGAATGAGAAGCTTTGATGTATAGTTGAAGCATTCCTGCTTTTTCCAATGAGGGTCTAGAAAATGTCTGAAGTTATATTACCTCCTGTCTCATAAGCTTGATAATTTAGTCCTCTAGTTATATCCTCATCTTTATGACTCAACAAATATTTACTTCATGTCCACATGTATCAGATATTGTTCAAGGCAAAAAGCAAAACAAAACAAAAAAACAAAACAAAACAGGAAATGTCCATGCACACATCAACTTACAATTCTCTTCCCAATTTCCACTCAGGAAACCCCAGTTAGCCAGGGAACTGCAAACCTCTACCCTCCTGCCTGCAACCCCTTTTCCTAGCATAGATCATAGGGTTAGCTCCCTTGACATCAACCACAGGGCATTATGCTATGATGTAGGCATCCCACCTGAGGACAAAGATTGTCCTGCTTAGAAGTCACAGTCTCATCTCCCACTCTCTTACAAGTGTTGACCCCTTGGAAACAGAGTTTATTAGGCCTCCTTGGACCTGACGATTTGGAATCCTGCCCCCTCAGATGGTAACCACTCCCTTATAAAAGGTTAATTCCAAGCAGTCAGCCCTTCATTCCCACCAAGCATTCCCAGCATGAGCCTTGACAACTATGGCAATCTCAGACCATATAACCTCACCTGACTCTTCAGATTCCTGCTGTGGTAGAACTGATTCTGTTTCAAGTGGTAAACGACTGGGGCACCAGTAATTGCAGGAAGCAGTGTGAGAAACAGTAGAAAGAAGTTATGCTTTATAGAGCATCAGAACTACTACCTGAATTTACCACTTAATATCTGTGTGATTGTACACAAGTTTAATGTCTCCATGTCTCATTTTCCCCATCCAGTAGAATTTCTCTGATCATTGATGAGACCAAGTTGGTAAAGTCCCTAGCACAGTGCTTGCTATAAAATAGGGATGGAAATGGTTGGTCACTATGGTAATGTTATTGCAAAAGTGACCCAGTATTCCTCCTTTCCCTGTGTCCATGCTCCTGTGCAATGTCACCTGCAGTTCCTCCATCAAGAAGCCAAATCTACTTCTCCAACTCTTGAATCTGGGCAGGTCTCCAACTTGACTTGGCCAACAGAATGTGGCAAATGTGGCATAAGCCAGTTTCAGGCCTTGGTCTCAAGAAGTCCTGTGTGTTCTGCTCATTCTCTGGGATTCCTGTCCATATTGCCATATGAATATGAATAAACCCAAAATATGAAAAAAGCCCAAAATACGAATAAGCCCAAAATAGCCTGGTGGATGATACAGACCTCATGAAGCCCACTTGTCTTGTCCAAGTCCTCAGGTATATGACTGAGCCCAAGTGAAACTGCAAATTGACCTTGTTGATCTGCAGCTGACAACAGAGGCATGAGCCAGCCCAGCTGAAATCAGATAACTGGGCCTCTACCAGCAGGACCACCAAGCCAACCTATAAACTCTTGAAAAATAATAAATAGTTATTGTATTAAGCCATAAAATTTTAGAGTGGTTTCTTATATAGCATTATGGTAGACATAGATAAACTTCACTGTTCTTTTCCCCAATTCCTTCAAATATCTTATTCAATGTTATACATCAAAAATCAAAACTAAAAACTTCTGTGTCCCTTTTAACTCCTTTCTCTCCCTGTATCCCAACACAAGGCCAATCAGTCACCAACCCAAAATGACTTGGATTCAAGTGTCCTGCAGATCTCCTGGCAAATTTTCTTCCATGGGAAAGAAAGCTCTTCCCCATTCGTTTTTCCAGAGAAATCAGTTACATGAAAATTTCCTAATACCGGTTTATATCCAGCCTGCCTCGTGGGTTGGACAATTATCTGGAACAGAACTTCTTCTGGGTCAGATCACACAATAGCAATGGTTTCCTACTTCTCACTGAAGCTGCAAAGGTCTTTGGATACAATGTTGTTCAGTGCTAAGCCCCTTATTTTGTTTTATTTTGTTTTGTTTAGTTTTGTTTTTAATCAGCTTTCTCAGGTTGAAGAAGCCCCTTGTTTCTGAACTAGACCCTGTCTCATGCAGAGGACTTGGTCTCTATCCCGCCCTAGTCTATTTCTTCCTCCTGTCATGCCCAGTAGCCTGACATCATGACTGTGCTCTTTACCACTATATCACTAACACTGGTTCATTGAAAGTACTTTTAAAATGTGTGTTTGATGGGAAAATAAATAAAAACTGGATAAATTAATATTCTTCCCACTGAAAACAACTTTCTCCCCTTTTCCATCTATTAAAATCATACAATTTATGTAAAAGGCAGATTAAGTAACAATCACAATGTATTATTTGCACCTCTCCAGGTGCAGATTACTTTTCTGCGTTTTTAATAGTTTATTGTCTATCTGTCTGATCCTTGAAATATATGGGTTAGTGCAATTAAAATATCGCAAAACCTGCAATTACTTTTGCACCAACCTGTAGTATAAATGCTGAATCATATTCTCAAATGAAAATTGTTCCATGTTGAATTGGAGCCATAGTATAGAAACATCTCTTAATTCTAGGCCAGGCACGGTGGCTCACCCCTGTAATCCCAGCACTTTGGGAGGCCGAGACGGGTGGATCACGAGGTCAGGAGATCAAGAACATCCTGGCTAACACGGTGAAACCCCGTCTCTACTGAAAATACAAAAAATTAGCCGGGCTTGGTGGCGGGCGTCTGTAGTCCCAGCTACTCCGGAGGCTGAGGCAGGAGAATGGCATGAACCTGGAAGGCGGAGCTTGCAGTGAGCAGAGATTGTGCCACTGCACTCCAGCCTGGGCAACAGAGCGAGACTCCGTCTCCAAAAAAAAAAAAAAAAGAAAGAAAGAAAAAAAAAAGTCTCTTAGTTCTAAACAAGGAGGAATAAATATAAAAGGCTAACTAACCTTAATATTCAAAGCATCACAAGGAGCTTGGAGATGTACTGAGCAAAAAGAATGAAAAGATGCCTCAGTCTGCTGTATACAATATAATGCTGTGTAACAAACTATCCCAAATTTAGTGGCTTACAAGACACATTTATTTCCTGTTTATATGTCTTCAGCTCAGCTGAGATTTGGCTGATCTAAGCTGGGCTCAACCAAGCTTAGATTCAAGCTGCAGTTTGGGTCCAGATCTTATCTATAGCTCTCATCCTTCTTAGACCAGTAGTTTCCAGAGGCAGGCTTTCCTCATGATAAAAGGCAGGAGCACAAGAAGTCGAGTTCAACCATATATCACATTTAAAGCTACTTTATGCAACATATCCACTAATGTTCCATTGGCCAAAGCACTTCACATGGTAAAGCTCAACATAAATGACTTGAAGTATACTCTGCCTACTCTAATTGGAGGAACTACAGAGGTACAAAGAGTGTGACTCTGGGAAGTGTTCAATAGTGGAGAACACAAATAATAACATGGTTGGAAACTTAATGAATGACAAATAGAAGTATTTTGAGCTTACTAGAACTAAGACAAGTAATTCAATTCCAAATTGCTGTTTCCTCACTGAATATACATGAATCTTTCATTTTATATACATTATAGGCTAAAGGTCACTAGAAAAGAAATGTGGTATTATAAATAAGCCAATCAGTAGTATGCATTTTTAGATGACAACACAGGACATACATTTCTACCCTCTTTTCTTCTGTTCAGCTGAATTATAACCTTCAAAAAGACTATTTAATTTGGAAATGGCACTAGTAACTAGAAACAGCTTTGATATTAATTTATTATTGATAGAAAATTTCTGTTTGTGCATGAATTTTCTGCTTTCAGAATTGCCTCTGAGATCAAAAAGAGTCTTCGTTTTGTTTAAAAAAATACATTATTGGTTAACATACCATATAGTATAAATAATCTTATAAACACATAGGAGGTATGAATTTGCTGCTACTATGATTCAAAGTCAAAGAAATGTCACATTTCTTTATGCTCGTTCAGTCATATTAAATCTAACTTCAAGTCTGGGAGGAAATTGAGTCTTAGTCATTATTAGGTGCTATCCCATGATTTCCCATTGACCTTACCTGATTCCCTCTTCCTCCACTCTGCAATGCCTTGAATTATAACAGGGATCTCAAGCAGAACAGAACCCTTGGGGAAGACACGTTGATCATCTTCCAGCTAGCCTAACAACCCCTGAAGCCTCAGAGCTCTGCAGTTTTCAAGGCATCTTGAGACAAGAATCCTCATGAAGCATGGCATTTCATCACCACTCTATCCAACTTCCTAGAATTACCACAGAACTATCTTTTTGCGGTCCTGATGACTTTTGGAGCATCCGAGACAGGAAGGGAATATTGGGTTACTACTTCTTGCTAGACCAGCATATTAGACCAGCATATAACCTTCCACTCTTGTTATAACTTCTTTTCCCTCCACTTATTTATGATTCTCATATTTGACAATCACTCATCTCCCTTCCCTCCAAATAAAATAAAGGTCTACCTTCTTGGAAGTGCCTCACATAATCTTATTGAGATTTAGCTTTTGAAAGATCAAACAAGAAAAGGGATTTTCTTAAAGATATTTGCTTTTGGCTCTAAGGCAAAAATTTTAACTGAGTCAGAGGAATAAAGAGGTTGGGTTGGGTGGGGTGGATTGGGTTGGGATGGGGAGTGGTGGAAACAGAGAATAGAAATCACGAATAGCCCTCAGTCTACTGCTTATTACACAGCAGGAGATTCAAAACACAAATTAATAAACCTATAATTTTCCTGCCACAAAGCTATTTATTTTATTATCATTTTATGTCAGCTTCAGAATGAAATTATTCCCATTTCTTCCATGCCATATTATTCTATTCAGTAGCATAGTTAATTAGAGGACTTCATTAATATGGAGACATGCTTACTTAATTAGTTACAATATATATTTCTATTGTCTATATATTTTTCCTTTTAGCAATTGAAGTCTAAAGGGTAGAGTTCAGAAATTAATTTTAGCAGCTTCTGGGAAACCCTGTACATAACAAAAACTAAAATGTCAATATCCCATAAGAGGATACTTCACAGCTTTTCAATTTATTTTAATATAAACTAGTGGGCACTAACAAATTAAAGCACATGGATCTTCTTGAAATAACTGGATTTGTTGTAGAGGAAAATTTTACTCTAATTCATTCTTGCAATCACTTGCTAATATTTTGTGCTTATTTCTTTCATTACTGTAATCCGATATATGAAGTTCTGAGAAGTTTTCTTCATCGGTCAAACAGAGAATTAAGCTTTTTTCAATAGTATTCTATGTCAGTCACTAATTAAAATTTATTTAGGACTTATAATGTACCTTTATAGAAGATACATATATGAGTTCAATTAAGTGAAGAACTGCATGTTTTTACTTCATTTATAATCAATCATATAAAGCAACATAAGATATGGTTATTTCCATGTATCCACGGCAAAACAAAACAG
Source organism: Pan troglodytes (assembly GCF_028858775.2). Taxonomy (NCBI): domain Eukaryota; kingdom Metazoa; phylum Chordata; class Mammalia; order Primates; family Hominidae; genus Pan; species Pan troglodytes. The sequence goes on from NC_072419.2 coordinate 18,107,667, forward strand.
TCGACTAGAGCTTATAAAATTCATTCTTTCAAAAAGTACTTCTTTAGCCCTTACTATGTTCTCAGGTAAGCATTTTAAAACAACAAGATTATACATAGTATGGGACAAAACTGCTGTGTAATTTCATTTGTATTAATTCAAACAAAGCTGAGATATAAAATAATGTATTTTAACTACAAAATGAATAGACGTACTGCTATGTCCATCTTTAAATGCAATTAAAAACCCTCTTCTTATTCTTTACGAACCAATCAATCAGTTATTTCCAAATCTTCTTGATTAGATTAAATTTTATTAAATGTGTACCACTGTATTAAATTCTAGGAATACAGCCAATAACAAAGCAGTCATGGTCCCTGCCTTCAGGATACTTACAGTCTTTAAATTATATGTGAATACAAACTAATAAAGTACAAATACCAGAATATGTAATTCAAACATAGTTATCTCATTTTAAAATATCCACCATGGAATTTTATGTTGGGGAGACTTACCTCCTTTGGGATTTCTTTCAGAGTTAAATTATGCTTAACCAAAAACAATACTGCCCAATTAAATGCCACAGCACGCTGCCCAGATTTTTGCATTAGTTAGGTAAGTAGCCCATTTTAGCAATTCAGCCTTCCAAAAAGTCTCTCATGCCATCCATCCCAAAAGGAATGTCTGATTGAATGGCAGGCTTGCATGCCCATTCAGGGCCCAATTCTCTTCTGTCTTCCTCTATTCTCCCTCTAGAGTGTTAAATGGGAAAGACAGAGCACAGAGGATTGTGGGAGGTTTCCATGGTCCAGGCCAAGAAGTACTGCAGTTACTGCTGGTCACATCTCTTTCACCAGATGCAATCACGTGACTGCAACTGACTGCAAGAGAGGCTGGGAAATGTAGTCTAAGGTTGAGTCCAGAGGAAAGAGGAAATCGTTTTGGGGAGCACATAGCACTTCTGTGTCACAACTTGTGTCTGGATGCATTTTAGCCGTTCCTGGGGAAAGAAAGAAACAAACAAAAAAATAAACAACAACATAAAACCTGCTTTTAAAGAATATTTATTCTATGGAAAGTAGAAGAGTGACAGAAATAGCACAGTTATTGTACATCCTGTACCCAGCTTCCTCTAATGTTTAAATCTTACATAACCATAGTACACATAGAAAAAAACTAAGAAATTAACATCGGCACAATGTTATTATAGATTTCACCACATATTTTTGACTTACGTCTTTTCTTCTGTTCCAGGCATTTCTATCTACTTTTAACTCACACACACACACACACACACATATGAACACATCCCTAAGGCTTTATTTCTTCTTTGAGTTTTCTAATTTCTAGAGTAAAAGACATTTTTCCATTCTCATAAGTAATCATTATTCAAATATCATTGGTTTTCCAAAAGTGAAATCTTACATAGACTATAACCATTGCCAGGAGTGTGGCAGTCATCAGAGGAAAGATGCTAGCACATGGTAATAATGATAAGAATAATGACATAATTGAGGTCTACTGAGATGTTACTACATCTGGCAAGTGCTAGTATGACTCACTTAATTCTTGAAGAAGTTGTATGAGAAACAAACTATTTTAACCCTCTTTTCCTGGTAAGGAAACTGAGGCTTCAAGAGGTTACACAATTCATCAGTCCCACAGCTAGTGAGGAAAAAGCCTAGGTTCACTTCAGTCCATTTTAACCACAAAACTTCAAGGGAAAACTGAAACTAATAAGGACAAAAGCATATCCAAGGCATTTCTGGATGGGGTTATATCCAAGCATTCACAAGAAGTATCCATTAGAAGGAGCATTTAGATGTAGGTTTTTGAGGACAAAAAGAACAAAAAATGAGCCTAATGATTTAATTTTTTGCCTTTATTCCTAGTAGTTCAGCATTTACCTAGGACAACAATCCTTCTTCCCTCTCAGTTGTCAGGGGTCATATAGGAATTAAACTGGTTGCAAGAGCAAGAGCTGAGGTTCTGAGCCTTGGTACTTTCTGAACTTAGCATTTCCGACCTTGAGTCATGTTTGCCACCTGTGGCCCTTTCTGATCTTTGCAAATCCGATTTCTCTAGTCAGCCTAGTTTTGAGACCTAATTACTTGGCATTTCACCTCTAACGGTCTCTGCGCAGGCCTGAATGCTAAGCCCTGTGATTCTAGCAATAAGATGCCCCTGTGTCTGCCAGTGAGTCCAGGCTCCTTGCATGAGTACCATCTGAGATCCATCTTAGAAAAAATATATTCCATTAGTGCAATCATTCCCAAAATGTGAGCCTTGGGCTACCAATATCAGCATCACCTGGGAACTTGTCACAAATGCAGATCCTCAGGGTCTTCATGCCAGCCCTACTGAATCAGAAATTCTAGGCAACAGGGAACATCAATCTGTGTTTTAACAAACCCACTATGATTTTGATGGATGCTAAAATTTGAAATTCCTGAATTAGTATCTGTGTCTCCTCATTCGCTATGATGCCCATTGGTACAATGGATTAAGACAGGGAGGACTTAGTGTCTGACAGCTCAGCAACTTAGCTGGTTGCATGCCCCTGGGTCCTTGCTCAGCCTCTGTGCTTTTCCATTTTCTCATTTTTAAAAATACACCAAAGAGCTATAATCTAGCTCTCGTTTTTCTGTGTTTGCTGATGAGTAACTAATGGAGGGTTGTGCTATCCCATGTTAATCTTAACTGCCTGACTAATGCTTAGCAATGGCTTTTGTACAAAGGTTGTCCTTGCGATTTCTGAGCCTCTTCTCCTGCTTGGATTTAAGCAGCAATATCCCATCACATTTTTATTACATAAATCATTGGGGCATGGGTTGAATGTTATATACTCATAACTATGTGTAATTAAACATAATATGGATTTGACCATTAGTTAAACTCTCACGCTTTGAGATTAGCTATAATTGAGGAAGGCATGACCTTTATTCTAACAGGGTAGAACTTTCTCTTGGAGCATTTAAGGTTAAGGTATGAGAGGACTTTGCTGTTATACAAAAATATTCTACATAGGAAGTTCATGTAAAATACTAAACCTTTCTAGGCCAGAGTTCTTTAAGAAATTAATCCAGATAAAACCATGAGATAGAGATAATTGCCACAGAAATTAGCAATCCTGCCAAAAGAACTGACCATGCATAGGCTGACCTTTTAGGAACACTGAAGGGACCTTAAAAATGTCACATGGAAACCAGTCTTTGGGAGTTGTTTTTTGGATCAGAACAGAAATTAAGAAGCTAGATAGAAAAAATTCATTTTTGAATTTTTTTCCAAAAATCATTTATTGTGCAAACTACCTTTCACCTCCTGCTTTAAGGTCCATAAATACTCCTAAGGAAAAATCCACTGTGGGCACTCAGTCCTCTGTCGCTGTGGTGCCCGGCTGCACTCTTCTGCAGTGTTCTTTGTATCTAATAAAACTTTCCTTCTCAAATATATACTGTTGTTAGTAAATTCTTCTTACCAACCCATGAGTCAACCACTTCCCTATGCAGGAACTCTGACACCTCGCCTGATACCTAGGTTTACACCTGAAGGACCTAAGAAATATATAAAAACAAACTAAACCCAAAGTTTGCAGAAGAAAATAAATTGTAACATAAATAAATAAAATAGAGACTAGAAAAACAACAGAGAGCATCAACAATACCACTAATTGGTTCTTCAAAAAGATCAACAAAATTAACACCTTGTAGCTAAGTTGACAAAAAAAGAGAGAAGTTTCAAAGAACTAAAATCCAAAATGAAAAAGAAGACATTATTAATTACTACTAATTTTTTTTTTTTTTAGATGAAGTCTCACTCTTGTCCCCCAGGCTGGAGTGCATGGCACAATCTCGGCTCACTGCAACCTCTGCCTTTCGGTTTCAAGCGATTCTCCTGCCTTAGCCTCCCAAGTAGCTGGGATTACAGGCACCTGCACCACGCCGGCTAATTTTTGTATTTTTAGTAGAGACGAGGTTTCACCATGTTGGCCAGGCTGGTCTCGAACTCCTGAACTCATGTGATCCACCCACCTCGGCCTCCCGACATTACTACTAATTTTACAGAAATAAAAAGAATTATAAGAAAGTCCTGTGAACAACTGTACCTCAACAAAATAGATAACCTAGATGAAAATGGACAGATTTCTAGAAATGTACAATCTACTAAGACTGGATCATGAAGAAATAAGGAATTCCAACAGATGGATAATGAGTAAGGAAATTGAGTCAATCATCAAAAACCTTACATGAAAGAAAAGTTCAGAATCAGATGGCTTCATCAGTGAATTCTAACAAATGTTTAAAGAAGAATTAACATCAATCTTCAAATTGTTAAAAACATTAAAGAGGAAAGAATACTTCTGTAGTCATTCAATGAGGCCCGTATTATGCTGATGCCAAAGCCAGAAAAAGATATGACAAGAAAACTACACACCAATATTACTTATGAATATTGATGCCAAAAATTCTTTGGTTTACTAGGAAACCAAATTCAATTGCATATTGGAAGTATCATATGCCAAGATGAAGTAGGATTTATTCCTGGGATGTAAAGGTAGTTTTAAATACAAAAATTAATTTGCCATACCACATTAACAGAATGAAGTTGGGGAGCGTGATTATCTAAATTGATGCAGAAAAAAAATGCCAAAATACACATTTTCTCGTGATAAAAACACTCAGCACACTAGAAATAGAAGAAAACCATCTCAGCACAATAAAGATATATGTAGAAAACCCATAGCTAACATCATACTCAATGGTGGAAAACTGAAAGCTTTTTCTATAAGATCAGCAACAAGGCAAGTACGTTCAATTTTACCACTTTTATTTAACATAGTGCTAAAAGTTGTAGCCAGAGCAATCAGGAAAGAAAAATAAATAAAAGGCATCTAAATTGGAAAGACGGAAGTAAAATTATCTCTGTTCTCAGATGACATCATCTTATATGTATAAAATCCCAAGAATACACACAAACATCCCCCCCAGCACACACACAGGAACAAACAAAACCTGTTAGAACTAATAAACATATTTAGCAACATTTCCGTATACAAAATCAGCACACAAAAATTGGCTATATTTGTGTCCTAACAATGTGTAATCTGAAAAGAAATTTAAGAAAACAATTCCATTTACAATAGCATCAAAAGAATAAAAAACTTAGGAATAAGTCTAACCAAAGAGATGAAAGATTTATACACTGAAAACAACAATCCACTGCTGAAATTCAAGAAGACACAAATAAATGGAAAGAAATCCCATGTACATGAACTAGGTGATTTACTACTATTGTTATGATATCCATACTACCCAAACTAATCTACAGATTCAATGCAATCCCTTTTAAAATTTCAATGATGTCTTTTGCAAAAATTAAAAAAACAATCACTCCTAACATTCGTAATAAATCTCAAGGAATTCCCAATTGCCAAAACAATCCTGTAAAGGAAAAACAAAGTTAGAGGTCTTATATTTTCTGCTTTTGAAACTTACTACAAAGCTATGGTAATCAAAACAGTGTAGTAGTAACATAAAGACACACATATAGACCAATGGAATAGAATAGAGAGCCCAGAAATAAACCTTTACATTTATGATCAAATAAACAATGGTGCCAAGATGGCTTAATGGGGGAAAAGACAGTCTTTTCAACAAGTGGTACATAGAAAAATACATATTCACATGCAAAAGAGCAAAGTTGAACATTTTATTGTCTAATATTATTGAAAAAAATTAACTGAAAATGTATCAAATATCTAAACCTAAGAGCTAGAGCTATAAAACTTTTGGGAGAAAACATAGGGGAAAAGCTTCATGACATTGGATTTGGTAGTAATTTGTTGGATATGACACCAAAAGCACAGACAACAAAAGAAAAAAATACACAAATTGGACTCCATCAAAATTTAAAAGATTTGTTCATCAAAGGATGTTATCAACAAAGTAAAACAAGTAACACAAAAAATGAGAGAAAAAATGCAAATCACCTATCTGATAAAGGAATAATATCTAGAATATAAAAAGAGCCCCTACAACTCAACACCATAAAACAAACAGTTCAATTCAAAAATGAGCCAAGGGTTTATAGACATTGGTCCAAAAATATATACAAATGGTCAATAAACACATAACAAATACTCAACATCACCAGGAATCAATAGGAAAATGCAAATCAAAACACAATGAGACACCACTTCTCTTCAAAAATGCATGGGGGATTTGTGGTAATTGAGTATGTCAAGATATATAGACACAGAAATGACGATTGTGAAGAACTTTATACTCACAGATTCCCCAGAAACAGGAGGCATAGCAGCCCACACAGGGCCACATGAGAGAAGCAACAAGGTCAGTTAGGAGGCACAAGGGGAACATGGGAAAACATGGCCTGGAGCCTTTATTCGGGGTTTCCTGGGAAGAAATGGGCAAGGCAGGATAGGTACACCCAGTATATTTGGGATATGTTTTAACAATTTTGGTGAGCTGTAGACTATAGGAGTCATCTCTAGTTGTCTGGTGTCTGGCTCCAGGGTGATTTAGGACAGGAAAAATATTGGCTCGGTGTGTGAAAGTTTGATAAAGGAGATGGTTGGGGATGTGGACTCTGAATTGTTTTTTTTGTATATCAAAGACAGGCTGAAAGGGGAGTTGTTTGCTGTCTGAAATTAGTTAGTTACCCTTGGGAAAGGAAGTTTATCTGGTATCAATGAGGCCCCAATTTCCAGAGCATCAAGAGTGTGGAAAACTTAGTCAATACAACTTTAGGATGGCTATTTTTCAAAACAAAACAAAACAGAAAACAAGTGTTACAAGGGTCTGAAGAAATTTGAACCATCAGTATTTCTAGTAGAAATAACAAATGCAGCAGCAACTGTGGAAAACAGTATGGCAGTTCTTGAAAAATTAAACAGAATTAAACCACAGGATTCAACAATTCTACTTCTGGGAATATTTTTTTTTAATTAAAAAAATAAGTTTATGAATATTTGTACACTAGTGTTCATATCAGCATTATTCACAATAGCCAAAAGGTGAAAACAATACAAATGTCCATCAATAGATAAATGGATAAATTAAGTGTGGTCTATAAATACAAGTGGAATATTATTCAGCCTTTAAAAAGAATGAAATTCTGATACATGCTACATGGGTGAAACTTGAGTGCATTATGCTAAGTGAAGTAAGCCAGACACACACACACACACACACAAATGCATGATTCCGCTGATATGAGATACCTACAGCATTCAAATTCATACAGACAGAAAGTAGAATGGAGTTTTACAGTAGCTAGGGGAGGAGAAAATGGAAAGTTATTATTTAATGTGTATAGAGTTTCACCATGGTATGATGAAAACATTATGGAAATGAATGGTGGTGATTGTTAGACAACAATGTGAAACTTAATGACACAGACATGTACACTTAAGAATGGTTAAAATGGTAAATTTTATGTCTTGTACATTTTAACACCATTTAAAAAATTAAATTAAATCTAACAATAACTAAACAAAACTAGGCAGTTTTTCTCCATAAGCTGTGCTTTTAATCATTTTGTTGAAAGTAATGATATAGAAATGTTTTAACCAACAAATAAGTTCATGAATATATGCAGACATATAGATATATAAAGCACCATTAACTTAAGGTTAGGGTAAAAGCATTTGGGTATGATCATAGTACAACAGCTCATAAAGCAATATTTAATAATAACCTAGACAAGACAATACATGGTACAAATATATTACGAGAGAAAAATGTCGTAATCCATTGTTCAGTCTTTCCTCAATTAAAATAGAGCTTTATTCCTTAGTTTACCTTCATCTTTTCTATTCACTTACATCTTTCTTCTTCTTCTTCCTCTTCCATTTTCCATGCCATTCATGGTAACAGTCTCTGCTGTAAGCATGCAAAAGGAAGAAGGTATTGGCATTTCCATACAACAAAGTTCTTGAAAATTTTCGATGAATTCACTAAATGTTTCTGTTACAAAGATATTCAAGAGAAAACTGAAGAAGCAGCGTAGGGAAGTGTCTTTCCATAGAGAGGGCATGACTTCTAGAACTTCCAAGTGAGACTAGGAACTCAATTTTGATTTCTACTTTGAAAAGACAGACTTCTCACAGGTGAATTTTCCCAAATACTGGAAGCCTATCCAAAAGGTTGAAAACAGCCATAAATATAATTCCTGGCCGGGCGCGGTGGCTCACACCTGTAATCCCAGCACTTAGGTAGGCTGAGGTGGGTGGATCACAAGGTCAGGAGTTTGAGACCAGTCTGACCAACATGGTGAAACCCCGTCTCTACTAAAAATACAAAAATTAGCCAGGCGTGGTGGCACGCACCTGAAATCCCAGCTACTCAGGAGGCTGAGGCAGGAGAATCGCTTGAACCCAGGAGGCAGAGGTTGCAGTGAGCCAAGATCATGCCACTGCACTCCAGCCTGGGCAACAGAGTGAGACTCTGTCTCAAAAATATATATATATAATTCCTGCTCCTCAAATGTCTGGCTTCTCAAAAGGTCTTAAAGGAAGAATTTACTCTTTAACCTATTAATCCCAATTAATAATTGAGTAACATACTCAGGATTAATAGCTGAAAGAGCAAATTGTGTTTTATCAGCTTTGAGTATGTTACTCAACTGACTTGAGATCTCAACATAATGGTGATCATGCTAGCTTTGATTAAACAATCACATGTGATGACTATTTTCCTATGTTAATGCATATTAGTCTGTGCATCAGTCTGGATGCTCTAGATTATAGGGCTGTAACAAGTAACCCCCAGAGCTCTGTGGCTTAATACAACAAATGTTTATTTGTTGCACATGGTACAAGCCCTGTGTGTTGGGCAGAGGGCATTTTTTACCATAGTCACTTAGGAATGCAAGTTGAGGGACACTTCTTCTTGAAGTGTACTTCCATAATTATCAAGGCAGAAAAAAGGGACATGGTGTATTGTGCATTTTATGTTAAAACTTCTATAAGAGAGTTCACAGGTTCCTTCTGCTCACATTTTGCCAACCAAATATAGGTCATTCTTAGATTCTGGAGAATATGGCAAGTGTAATCTAACCATAATTTTTGAAGAAACACAATGTTTGTTAACAACCTTCTTTTTTTTTTTCATTCCCGGTAAGTCTTTATTTATTCACTGTATTTTCCCAGGGAAAGGAGAAGGGAAGGGAAGAGTCAGCATGTGTTACAAAATGATTAGAAAATGGGAAAGGAAGTATCCAGTACAGCAAATTCAACCACAAGTAAATACACCCCAGTGATGGGGTCACCAAAGCCCAAAGGGGCTCAGTCTTCTGCAGTTCAGGAATGAGGGGAAGGGATCAGGAAAAGAACAGACAGCCTCAGGCTTTCCTACCCTCCCCCCAATAAACGCAAAATTTCACACAAAGCTTTGGTTTCTAGCAGCAAACATGGAGTTACATTCATTCGTCTCCTATTAAACAATCTTGTGGCCACTTTGACAAAAGTTTCTTGCACCTGCATAACAGTTCCTGAGTGCCTTGGATATACATTCATATTCCCTTTCTTGGCCTCCTGACCCCACTTCCCATATGGAAAGCCCCCAGTTGCTTCTCTCTACTTTAGGATTAAAGATTAACTAGGTTTGATCCATCCAAAGTACAGCAGTGTCTTAAGAGTTTGGCATGGATACATCAGGAAATGGTCTTGACTCAGGAAGTTGGGAACAGGCAATGGAGGGTTCCTAGTTTCTTCAGGATGTTTGCACAAATCATTTAAGAGTTGTGGAGACACTCCGAGCATTAAATGTGTATGTGTCTGGGTGTGTAGGTTTTCTTTTGGGGATGAACAGAAAACAGGGCAGGGTAAGAGACAAGTTTTTAGGACAGAAGATGTGGTCTAATAGGTAATGGGGAAGGGGAACACAAAAGAAAGGATGGTTCAAGATCTCCACTTTAATAAGAGGGCACCCCAAACTAATGTTTGAGATCTTTTTGCTTGGCGCAGAACCTTCTGTCAAAGATGGTCTCAATACAAAAAGAAGTTATAAGTAAACAAGTAAACAAGAAGTAAACAAAACCCCAAAAGAACATGGAAAAAGACCAATGCATTGTATTTACATAAAGTAGGCCCCCTAGCGATCACCAACTCGGTGAAGTCCTACAAAGCCCAGACAAATACAATAACTGGGGGAGTGGGGAGGGCAGCATTTAGGGAAGATAAGAACCCATGATCAGACACACACCACCCAGTGCGGTCTATTTCATTTGTCCAGTTTCAACACAGTGAGGTGGGTTTGTGGTGATCTCAGAGCATGTAAACGAAACCCTTTTCTCCTTTAGCTACCGATACTATTAATCACTACTGCAGCAAGCAGGGCATGGGCTCCAGGCACCACAAAGAAGCCCTCGCACCAGGAGATCGAGACCTTCCTAGCTAACATGGTGAAACCCCGTTTCTATTTAAAAAAAATACAAAAAATTAGCCGGGCATGGTGGCAGGCGCCTGTAGTCCCAGCTATCCGGAAGGCAGAGCTTGCAGTGAGCCGAGATCGCGCCACTGCACTCCAGCCTGGGCGACAGAGCAAGACTCTGTCTCAAAAAAAAAAAAAAAAAAAGAAGCCCTCGCTTATGGGTTTCCCTGGAACCCCAAAATTTTGAAAGGTTAAGGATTTTAGACCTTGCTTCATATACCCAGCCCTCGACAGCACAGGATAAGTACAGAGATATTGGTCTTAAAACTTATCCCTACCAACTCACATTTTTTTCCAAACACACATACCCTCTGGAACATGGTAGACCTAATCTGGTGAAGAATGGATCTCGGATGTAAAGCATGTCCTGTGCCCTAGGATTAGACAAGCCTCACCTAATCTTGGCTTCCTCTCTGGGCCTTTCACCTGGCCCAACCTCTCCTAATCTGTCTGCACCACCATTTCCTGTTTAGACTAATTTCCAATCTTCCAGTAGTTGGCGATCAAGTCATGAGGCAACCCAGTTAAAACCTAGTCTCCCATAAAACATTTTCAAGGCAGAGGGGGTTTCAAGAGGATATTATGGCAGAAAAGCCAGCTCTCATTAGCAAAAATGAGGTAGTTCAATAGGCCAGGCACTCCAAATAGTTGCTCTCCCTGGTTCCAAAAATGACAAAAAGTATTTCTGCTGTGCAAACCTGGAGTTGCTGCCGGCTTGTTCCTGAGACCGCTCATGTACCTGAGAACACAGTGCAGGAAATGAGGGCCTTAGGTTAAAATATACAAAAATACAAAAGCAGAATATTTACATTAAGGAAAAAAACATTAAAATGCACAAGATGACGTCAGTCGCACACAGCTAATGCAGTTGGCATCCTGCAGAAAGTGAGACCTGAGGTGCTGTATCCAAGGGAGCAAATAAATAAAATCACATTGGCCCAGAATGGGGTGGGGGTGAGCATAGGAGCAGCAGGTTTGCAGCTGTTCCCCCAAACACCCTTTTTGCCATCATCTGTAGTCATTGCTTGGGAGAGTTCCCAGGACCCTAACCCAAAAGTGGGTATAAGGATACAAGATGTGAAAACAAAACAAAAACACTGCCTTATTCCTGAGAGATTCCCTCCCACAGAATGTAGTGGCTTGGCTCCATGGATCTGGTCTTGTACTTAATCACTTCAGTCTGGCATGGGAATTATTACTATATATTCTTCTTTAAAAGTGTCGGAGGCGTTTGAACCAGAGTAACTCCATCTTGAATAGGGGCTGGCTAAAATAAGGCTGAGACCTGTTGGGCTGCATTCCCAAGAGGTTAAGGCATTCTTAGCCACAGGATGAGATACAACACACAACTCATAAAGACCTTGCTGATAAAACAGGTTGCAGTAAAGAAGCCGACCATGTACCACCAAAATCAAGATGGCGATGAGAGTGACTTCATGTTGTCCTCACGGCTACACTCCCACCAGCACCATGACAGTTTACAAATGCCACGCCAACGTCAGGAAGTTACCCTGTATGGTCTAAAAAGGGGAGGCACGAATAATCCACCCCTCGTTTAGCATATAATCAAGAAACGACCATAAAAACGGGCAACCAGTAGCCCTCAGGGGCTGCTCTGCCTATGGAGCAGCCATTCGTTATTCCTTTCCTTTCTTAATAAACGTGCTTTCACGGACTTACCCTGAATTCTTTCTTGCGCCATGTCCAAGAACCTTCTCTTAGGGTCTGGATCGGGACCTCTTTCCGGTAACAAAGGAAAACAACTTCCCTATCTAGGCCACTTTCAAAAGCTGGAAATTCCCGCCGCCATCCCCCACCGCCCCCAGAAGCCCTCACTTGCATATGGACAGAGCATGGTTGGAGTTCCTTTGCCTCACCTTTTCCCCCCACCTAGAGGGAAGAAGGGGCGATGGTGTGAACCCCAGCCTGAGATACATGGCAGTGCCAACTGGCCCAAATGCACCCTCTTCCCACTTTCTCCACTTTGCCTGCTCCATGAAACTTCCTGCTCTTGGGAAACAGGAAGCTTCACCCTTTGTGGCTCAATTCTTGGAACCCCAGGGTCAGGGCAGGGCTGTGGATTTCTTCTTCTTCCCTTGGAGAGTAGGTTGGCTTGCCTTGTGCGCTAGGGGCCTGCTGGGCCTTCAGCAGACACGAGGCTACCATATGGCTGATGCTCTGGCAGAAGTGGCACTTCTTGGGCTGGGGTGGCAGCTTGCATTCCTTAGCATGATGGTCTAGACCTCCACAGTTGTAGTACCCGTCTCCTTTTGATGTGCGTTTCTGCGTGTTCTTCCCCTTTGGCCGCCTCTCACTCCCAATGCAGAACACCCCACCAGGTCCGGTGACACAGATAGTTTCCACACCCTTGGGTGACTCCTCCACTGTTTCGTCCTCCTTCAGGCTCCAGGAAGCCCTCCGTGTGCAGCTTACTCTGGTACACAAAGACGTCCACTGGGGGATCGAGCGCGACCCTGGCGAGGGCGGTCATGGACAGGAAGACGAACCCCAAGCGCACGTTGAACCGTTTACAGATGCCCGCATCGTGCAGCAGCTGAGGCTTGTCCGCCGGCGGGGCCGTGTCCTCCGGCACCTCTTTAGGCGCCTCCTCTGCCACCTTGGCGCAGCCACCTGCTAACTGCTGGTTGGACACGGAGCCCAGGGTCGTCAGCTGAGCCCGCAGCCCTGGGTCCCTGGTTGGGCGGCTGCTGGCCCCAGAGAAGTCCGAAGGCCTCAACCTTCTTCACTACCTATGTTTTCAACGGCTGTGTAAAAGAATGCATATACTTCACCTTTAAAGGGTTTACTTGGTGGAAATAAAAAAGGAATTCATAAATTTTAAAGTTTCCGCTTACATAACAGCAGCTAGATCTGGTAGGGAGTCGGAGCATGACAATTCCATGGTATGCCTGCTGCAGAGAGGGCCCAGGGTAAGGTACCGCTTCCCCACCTGGGAACACACAGAAAGATTTCTAGGGCAGTATAATAATTTCTAGAATGAGAAATCATTCCAAGAAAATAAAGAGGTTGAAAACACCTGTCTGGCTTCCCTTCTTAGGGGAGATCACAGATGGTTAAAACGGGAAGTAGAGAAAGGAAATTATCTCTATATATGTGTACATAATCATTGGAGAACCTGAAAATATCAGGAGATAGATGAGTAGATTCATTTCATAGATGCAGCCTTTAGCGGGAGGGCACTTCACTAAAAGAAGCCCCAGCCCCATGTTCTCCAAACATGCATTGGGAAAATAGCATTTGCACAGGGTACTTCTGAAGAAGATCTGTTTTCTCATGGTCTTCAAGGAGGCATTTCGAGATTTCAGAAATCCCTCTGTGCCTCAGAAGGGAGGGGGGGACTCACAGATGTGTGGCAATGGCCTGAGTATGTAATGAAGAAGCCACAGTGTGCAGACTTAGAGCAGAGGCAGAAGGGTGGACCCTGAGACATTATCTGTGGATACCTGAAAAGCAAGTCAGAAGGAAAGGCAGGACCAGTCATGCGTCAGCAGTCACCAGTTCAGGGAACAGAAGAGACACGTCACCTGTGGCAACAGCCATTGATGATCTGAAGACAGTGAACATCTTTAATGGTTCTGTGGAACTTCACAAACCTCCTGCCCTGATGCGCCATCTCCAGGGAGAGTAAAGAGAGGCTGGAAAAACAAAAAAGGCTGAATTATCCAAAATCAGGAATTTAAGCCAGAAGTAAGTGAAAGTTGGCAACTGGAAGAATGAGTCCACAGGAGGAATATTAGGACTGTTATAGAATATAAAGTTTATTTTATGTGTAGAACTCATTATCATTTTATATAAATGTATAATCCAATGACAAATACCTTCAAATATTTAGCAAACTTGGGTCTATTTCCATGAAAAAGTTGAGCATTTATGAAAGCTAAGAAATATTTAAGAAATTAAAAATCTTTCAAGTGTTCCTTCTTTTTTTTTTTTTTTTTTGAGACGGAGTCTCACTCTGTAGCCCAGGCTGGAGTGTAGTGGTGCGACCTCGGCTCACTGCAACCTCTGCCTCCTGGGTTCAAGCAATTCTCCTGCCTCAGCCTCCTGAGTAGCTGGGACTACAGGTGCACACCACGGCTAATTTATTTCGTATTTTAGTAGAGACAGGCTTGCCCAGGCCGGTCTCGAACTCCTGAGCTCAGGCAATCCACCCGCCTTGGCCTCCCAAAGTGCTAGGATTACAGGCATGCGCCACCATGCCCAGCCAAGTGTTCTTTAAAAATTGTGCTTTGTGACAACTCTAAAGATAAGCCTATTCTAGAAATCTCTCCATTGAATGCTTATTTTAATTTCAACAAACTTGGGATAATAGTGTAATAAAGTGTCATATGGTTATTCTTCATCTTTAATAATTATTAATACTCTACTATATGTGCTTCATTTTTCTTTTTCATTTTTTCTTTTTCTTTCTCCACCTTCCTTTTTAATTTCCTCCTTCCTTCTTTCTTTCCTTTCTTCCTTCCTTTTTTTCCTGAAGTATCTTAAAATACAAATACACTCAATAGATGTTTTCTAAATAAATAAATTACACACGTGTGGCTTTAAATGTCAATTAAGAAGTTATTGTGGGCCAGTTAAAATTACAAATTGTTAACTCTTTCCCCTTTAGAAGTTTTGAGTCATGAAGAGAGGAAACAGATAAACAATTATAATTTAGTGAACTAAACACAATAATAAGAGTATGAACTGGGATAGTATGTAAATGAAAGGATATAAATTAATAGGAGGAGCATAATAGGAAGAAAAAAGATGATAGAATATGATGGAAGAAAGGCTACTACGGGTGGAAGGAAGAGCATTGGGCACCAGGAACACTTGTCTGTCCACGGCATGTAGGAGGATGGCGTGAACAAGGGCAGTAATTCACCTGAAAAAAATTCAGGTTTTTACTTCTAGATTTTCAGGAAAGGTAAAAATGAGAATCAAACCTGTTAAACACATTGTGCCAGAGACCAATAGTCCCCTTTTTGATCCTCTCTTCACCTACCCCTTGAGGGAGGCGCTTAAGGTAGTTTGCATGCATGTGGAAATTACAAACATATGTACATGTGAACATATGCATACAATATATAGACCAATATGTATATGCTATGTATATTTATATGGTGTATCCATAATGTAAGATATATGTGTGTATATATGTGTGTACAAGTTTCATTTGTGTATGGAAATAAAACAACCTTTGATGGAAAAAAAAAAAAAAAGACGAAGAGGCATGAGAGGAGAGCATGTTACCTTCAGAAACTGCAAGTGATGAAGCCTCAATGGGCCACAGATGAGATTTATGGAGAAGTGGTGGAAGACGAGCCTAGGGAAAGCCTATAAAGGAACAGGCCTTTATATCCTTGTATATATGTTTTAAATCCTTAGATTTAGGGGGTGTTTTTCAGTTTTAAGCTGAAAGGAATGGATCAGATTTAGTTTTGGAAAAATCAATGTGAAGGATAAACACAACCTGGTATAAGGTAAAGACTAATGAGATAGACAAAATAGGCAAGAGTGATAAAAAATGAAACAGGAAGGTTACAACTAAAACATGTTAGGGGTAAAAGAAATACATAACTGAGCTCCAGGTAGGATTTGAAAAGAAAAATAAATTATAGTGAATAACTCGAAGCCAGTGCTATGAAAAATCAAATAGTGAAACATTTTTAGGCAAAAGATAACATCAAAACTAACGAGAAACATGACAGTTTTATAATATTTCAATAAAGAAATTTAATAGTTAGGCCAGGCGCGTTGGCTCGTGCCTGTAATCCCAGCACTTTGGGAGGCCGAGGCGGGCAGATCATGAGGTCAGGAGATCGAGACTATCCTGGCTAACACGGTGAAACCCCGTCTCTACTAAAAAATACAAAAAAATTAGCCAGGCATGATGGCGGGTGCCTGTAGCCCCACCTACTTGGGAGGCTGAGGCAGGAGAATGGCGTGAACCCAGGAGATGGAGGTTGCAGTGAGCCAAGACCGCGCCACTGCACTCCAGCCTGGCCGACAGAGCAAGACTCTGTCTCAAAAAAAAAAAAAAAAAAAAAATGAAATTTAATAGTTAAAAAATTCACCTCCCCCCCAAACAAAACAAAAACATAAAAAACCTAGTTTCATAGTTCTAGCAGATTGTTTCATAAGCAAATACTAACACATATTCAAAAATCAGTAATTTTTTTACTATTCAAGAAATCACATCCTCTTCCTTTCCTTCCCTTCCTCCTTCCCTCTCTCCCTCCTTTCTTCTTTCCCTCCTCTCTTCTTTCCTTCCTTCTTTTCCCTCTTTTATTCTTTTCCTCTTTATATATTTTATTTTTAAGGGTGACATAATCTTGATATCCAAATTTATAGATGATAGTACACGAAAAAAAGCTTCCTTAGAGCATCACTGATGGCCATAGGTACAAAAAATCCAAATAGAATATAAGCAAGAAAATCCAGCTTCTTAATACATAGACACATATACACACATATATAAACACCATTAGGAAAAGTTGGGTCTATTCTAGGAAAGCAAAAATATTTTCATTAGAAAAATCTATTAATGTAATTTGGTATAAACTGATTAAAAGGAAAAAATTGTAATTTTCAACAGAGGCAGAAAAATCATTTAATAAACCCATATCTATTCATTAAAAATAAATAGTTCCAAATTAAGAATAGAAAAAACCTGTTAAAACCTGATTGAGCAAATTGCATTCTTAAAAATAAATGATAGGAATATTTTCTTTGAAATCTGCAACAAAATTAAGACACTCACTGTGAGTGTTACTTTTAGTATTGTATAAGAGTTTCTAAAAGGAGTTCATTAAGATGAGAAAAGGGAATTTTAAAATATAAGTATTGTAAATAAACAAGATACTCATTATTTAAAAATGTTATGACTATTATAATTGTCAACATAAGAAACAAAACCAATAGAGTTAATAAAGAGTTTAAGGAATATTGCTAAGTACAAAACCTTTATTTAAAAATGTATCTCTAGATATCAGGAATTAATACTTAGAAAACACTTTTTTAAAGGTATCATACAAAATGTTCGTAAATATATAAAAGTATAATGCAGTATTCAAAATCATAAAAGAGAACATCAGTAATTGAGAGATAAACCAAGTTCATGGATGGGAACACTCAAACTCAATATTATAAAAATGTCAGTTCTCTCAAAATTAATCCATAAATTCAATGCAATCCAATCAAAATACCAACAGGGTTATTAAGAAACTTGAAAATTTATTTTAAAATTCATAAGGAAGAATAAAGGGCTCAGACTAGTCAAGATAATTGAAGAAGAACAGTGTAGGGGTTCTTAGTCTACAAAATAACAAACATTATTATAAAAGTGCTATGATTAAGAGACTGTAATACTGGTTTAAGAATAGACAAAGAGACAAAGAATTCAAACAGAGAACCCAGAAACTGAATCACAAAACCAGGTCAACTTGATTTATGACAAAGACAAAGATTAGTGAAGAAAGGGTATGCTGGTCAATAAAAGGCACTGGGGAAATTATCATCCACTGAAAACAAATAGTATTCCTACCACAAACCATATGAAAAAAATTGCAGTTGAATGAAATGTTTCAATGTTGAAGGCAGAAAATCTCTTTATGACTTTGGTGTATTGGGAGGATTCATTTTATAACACACAAACAATAGGGAAAAAAGAGAAGATAAATCCAATCTCACATTGTATTAAAAACTTTTGTGCATTAAAAGACACGATTTAAAAAGTGTAATGACAACCTACAGATGTAGAGAAAAGGTTTGCAAGGTATACACACAACAAAGGAGGAGTACAATACCTTCTTTATGCATGTAGAAAAGTTTTCTATCTCTGTCATAATAAATTACCATGAATTTGTCCGCTCAAAGAACGCAAATTAATTATCTTACAGTTCTGTAGTCAGACACAGGACACAGGCCTTGCTAGGCTAAAATCAAGGTGTTCTATTAGAATGGCTTTTATCAAAAAAAGAAAAATATTGGCAAGGATATGGAGAAAAGGAAACCTTTGTACATTGTTGGTGGGAATGTAAATTATTACAGCAATTATGGAAAATAATACAGATGTTTCTCAAAAAATTAAAAATACACTTAACATATGATCAAGTAATCCCACTCCTAGGTACATACCCAAAGGAAATGAATTCAGTATGTTGAATAGATATCTGCACTGCCATGTTTATTGCAGTATTAGTCACAGTAGCCAAGATATGGAGTCAACCTAAGTGTCATCGAGTAATGAATGGATAAAGAAAATGTAGTGTGTGCATATTATACACATACACATATACATACACAGTGGAATACTATTCACCCAGCCTTTAAAAATAAGAAAATCCTGTAGTTTGCAATAACGTGGATGTACCTGGAGAACATTATGCTAAGTGAAATAAGCCAGGCACAGGAAGGAAAATATTGCATGATCCCTTATATATGAACTCTAAAAAAGTTGAACTCATAGGAGTAGAGAGTAAAATGGTGGTTACCAGAGACTGGAGGTTGGGGATTTAGGAAAAGGTGAGATGTAAGTGAGCGAGTACAAAGTTTTGGTTAGACAGGTGGAATTTGTTCTGGAGATATATTGTACAGCACAGTGACTGCAGTTTATAATAATGTGCTCAAGAGTTGAAAATTGCTAAGAGAATACATTTTAAATGGTCTCACCACAAAAATGATAAGTATGTGAACTGGTGGATATTTTAATTAGATTGATTTAATCATTCCACAATGTATGCATAGATCAAAACTTCATGTCATACCCCATAAATATATATAATTAAATAAAATGAAATAAAATTAAGGTGCTGTCAGGGCTGCATGCCTTTTTAGAAACTCTAGCAGAGATCTCTTCCTTTGCTTATTAAGGTCATTGACAGAATTCAGTTCCTTGTATTGTAGGATTGAGATCACCATTTCCTTGCTGGCTATTAGCTGACGGCTGTCTTCAGCTTCTGAAAGTCATCCACGTTCCTACCTCCAGCTTCAGAGCCAACAACGATGGGTTAAGTTCCTCTCATGCTTCGAATCTCTTCTTCTTCCATCTATCTCATCTCTCTGACATATATTTTTTTTTTTTTTTGAGCCGGAAGGTCTGGGTTCCATTTGTTGACAGCAGTTTATACACATGGATTTCCTTCCCATAGTTATTTCCTTCCCAGCGCAGACACAGAGCCCTTGAGAAGGGTAGTCTCTGAACGAGGGAGCCAGGAACGCAGGTAAGACACATCCTTGGCAGGCACGTTCAGTCCCAGCAGGATGCAATCCTTCAAGTTGGAATTCCAGTGGGTATTTGAGAGGGACCAAGGTGGGGGGTAGAGAGGGAGTCTTCAACAGGACTCACATCTCAGTCCAGGCCTCCTCTCTCACTATCTGAGTCCATCCAAGTTTTAGGACCGTGGGGGACAACAGTCAGGCCCTTCCACCTCAACAGGGCAGATCCTTCAATCTGTGCCAAGTTCACACACGCCTGCTTCTACTGGTCGCACAGTTAAAGAGGATCAGCCTTATGGTCTCTGACCTGAAGAGGTCTTCTGCTTTTAAGGACTCATGTAATTACTTTGGGCCCACTTGGATAATTCAGGATAATATCCTTATCTCAAAGTTCTTTAATTAATCACAGCTGCAAATTCACTTTTTCTATGTAGGGTAACATATGCAAAGGCTATTATTTTGCCTGTGGGTATATCCATCTCTACCTATGCATGTATCTTAAGATGAATATAATTAAAATTACCCAGTTTTTAAACATGGGCTCAAAGATATGAGCAAGGAATTTAAAGAAGTTCAAATTGAAAGACGTATTAAAAGATTCTTCATATCACTAGTAAACAGTGTGAATAAAAATTAAAACTGTGTATCATTTTACCAGACAACAGCTGATGCTGGTAAAGCTGTGAATCAGTGGAAACTCTCACATTATTCTGATAGAACTTAAATGTAGAAAACCACTTAGGAGAGCAATTTCATAATTCTGGTTAAGTTAATAATTCTTACCTCTCAATCCAGTGACTGCAGCTTCATGTAAGCATCCCTGAGATAGTCTCATGCACAGCCAGAAAGGAGACAGGAACAAAGATTATTACTGCAACATGATTTGTAATATAAAAATAAGAGAAATAAATGTCCATCAATGAAACATTGTCTAATTATTTTGTTTCATTTCATTTCATTTTAAAGCTGTGAAAATACGTGATCTAGAAATATACTCACGTAGATAAAAGAATCTTGGAAGATATTAAGTGAAAAAAATCAAACTACAGAATATACTCAGAACAACATAAATTCTATAAGACTTGCAAGCACACAAAACAAAAACATATACTGTTTTGTGATACAATCATATGTAGTAAAAATTATGAAGATATGTGTGGAAGTTCTTACACGAACATGGGAGTCAAGAATTTAAAATTCAGGAAAACAGTTTCAAGTGGGGGATCAAGGATAGATTAGGAGAATGCAGCTCCATTAGTACACATTTTAAAGTAAAAGATGAATAGATAAGTACTTGTTATTTTTAAATACTTCATCAACATAAAGAATTTTATAGTTTTATAAGAAAAACATCACTAGGATTGAGATGAAGGAAAATTTGGAATGGGCAGGTAGAGATGCCATAAAGCTAGAATGGCTATTGCCACAATTACATGAAAGATACTAAGATGCCAAAGCAACATGGTGGTGAAAAAATACAAATGAAAAGATAGATCCCAAATATATTTTGAGATTTAATATGCAAAACCAATTTAACAGAAAGGCTTTAATAGTAGATTCTAGGATGCATTCAACTTTTTGATTCTGGTGACTTTGTGAATATTGGCACCATTGACCAAGATGTATGGGGAGGAACAGGTTGCTAGGGAAGATAATAATTTGAGTCTACACTTTTTTGGCAATACTTGAGATGAAATTAAGGTGACATTGGGTTAGCTACTCAGTAATACCCAAATACAGTCTTCATGTAATCATCCCTCCCTAAGAGGGTCTCAAGAAAAATACATGTACAAATGGCATAGTAGTAAATAATACTCTCTGGTCCGTATTTGAAGAAAACTCTAAAAGACTGGACATGACTCGAACTCCTGTGATCCAGACTTGAAGTCATGGCCAAACTTCAAGTTGTAACAGTGGACTTTGTTACTTCAAATGAGAGGAAAAATTAATTCAGAGTCTCCCAGCATAGGAATCGGAACACAGGTTTCAATGCAGGGCTACAGGTTTATAGAGTAAATACAGTGGAAACAACAACAAAATGTTGGCAATGTCTAGGCAAAAAGGTGCATCGGGGAGAAGCTTCATCGTTTGGGAGAAAAAGAAAGTCCCCGGGACTAGCAATTTTCTAGTCTAGGGAAAAAACAGTGTGGTCCATAGTGTAGCCCTTGCCGTTAAGTTGCATCCATACCCGTCAGCCCCCACCTCTGCATTTTCAAGGCTCCTTACTGAAAACAAGTCTTCTCTGCCTGAGGATATTTTGTGGTTTTGTTTGTTTGTTTGTTTGTTTTTCTCTGACCAGCGAGCCTGCTCCACTGGCATAAAAGGGAAGATACAACAGGTCCCAGAAGCAGCCATTACTGTTGAGTACAGGAAGTTGATGTATATGTACCGCTTACTCAATCCTTGGTTAGGATCACTCTAAGGCTTGTACGTCACTGTCTCCTAGAGTTTCCAATGCAGCTCCAGTTGCCTGCAGTGCTGACTTTCTTGATAACACATCCACTTTCCTGTATTGACTTTCTTCTCTGTCCTATCTCCTGTTCTTACTCTGCTGGTGCATGTCCCAACTAAACAACGTGCACTCAAGCTTCATGGTTTGCTCCTAGGGAAACTCAAATGAAGAGAGCAAGACATTCAAAATGGCAGTGGGTAATGGAATAGAGAGGGTGAATCCCGGCAGCCGTCTCCCTCAGATTTTGTCTAGTTAGCTGGCGAAAGATAGCTGAAGACTCCCAGCATAGCTGGTACTCCAGTGCACAAGCTCCTGGCATGTCATCAGCATTGCACCCCAACACCAACACTGACAGAGACCTTCCCAAGGGTGTTCCGTCTGTGTTGTTCTGTGACAACACCATAGGTGGCTGGTAAAGTTTGCTTAGTAAAACAGAATAACACATTAAATTTTTATTGCCATTACTCTGGCTAAAAGAATTACTACCGTATAGGAAGAATTTCTGCTTGCGGAAATACTGTTAATTGACAGCTGGGAAAAATTGTGGTGATAAAAGTTAACTAACTTTACCAGGTTTCTCTGGATTTTACAATACCTGCCGTTTTTAAAGGCCACTGCCAGCAATCTTGGCAAAACAAATGGAAGAACTCTGCAATAGTAACTCAAACTTCCTATTTCACAGCAAAGTCTGAAGTGAACCAGAGGCACTAGCAGGAAAAACATTCAAACAGTTCAAACAGCTCTTGGGAGAAATTGACCATCACCAGCTTTCTTTCAGATAGCTGGAGCTTCCAGTTCCGTTTTGCAAAATATAATGCATGTATGACTTGTATCAGAACCCCTAGTGATTTAAAAATCACTTCTAAAAATATGCGAACTTGGGGTCAACCTCAGATTTACTGACTTTGAATTTAGTGACATAGAGCTCAAGACTCTACATTTTTAGCCGGCTCATAAGGTAATCCTTCTATAATCTCGAGGTGAGAATCATTTATACTTCCTTCAGTGCTACCAATTTGAGCTGTATTTAAGTTAGCAAGCATTATTTTTAAAATAAGAAAATTAATGTGTTTTCAACCATTCACATATCAATATTGAATTTGAACTAATGGGAGCTGAGTTGCTCTAAAGCAATGGTTATCAAACTGCATTCAGAATATGCAAAAGCAAGCATATGTTTGATTCAAATTCTGTTTTTAAAATATTTTAAAGCTGTATTTTAACAACCCACATATTCAAATGTGTCACAGCCCAAATTTTTAACACATTAGAGACAACCAACTTAAGCCATGTTACCACTTCAACTAGGCTTTGTGCTGACTTCTAATAGTTTTCCACTATACCTCTGCATCTATTGAACTTGGAAGAAGGTCATAGACAAGAAAGATTTAAATTCTGCTCCGATGGCTTTTTGCAGGAGTAAGCATTTCTGCACACATAAAATTGTACACCTGAGTTCCAAACAGAAGCTCATACTCATCACGTTCAATTATGTGCCAGGAAAGTCCATGAATAGCAGTCTCTGCGCCCAGAACATGAAATGATTCAGTAAGTGAACACAGAATACATTTAAGCATGCTAATGTCAGAGTTTTAATCTTTAT
This sequence comes from Pan troglodytes, assembly GCF_028858775.2. Lineage (NCBI taxonomy): Eukaryota > Metazoa > Chordata > Mammalia > Primates > Hominidae > Pan > Pan troglodytes. The sequence continues at coordinate 18,131,374 of NC_072419.2, forward strand.
AAATGTTAAGTGTTTGGTCTATCATTTATACTCATACATTTTTCATAGTATTTCAGGTAAAGGTGATAGGATTACTCAAAACAAGAAATGGATCAAGGGTTAAAGAAAGAAAAAAGCCGAAATAACTGTGCTGATAGAATGGAGAGATTGAGCAGGCACAAGAAAAATTGACACACTGTGCTATGTAAATAGCAACTGGTTTTTCAGCCAAAGGGGGTCCCACTGGTGAGAGTATGAAACAAAAGTCTTGTGAAAATTCTTGGGATGAGTCTCTCAGAGACAGTAGAGCACAAGAATAATTATTAGGCATTTGGCTTCACCTTTATAAGGCAAAAGTGCCCAAGTGCTCCTGTGTTTTATGCAGTGATATTTTTCCACCTTTTCTGTATCCCTTTCCAACTTACAATGCCATATTTAAAGCAAACATAGTGAGTATAAAAATAAGGATCTTGGTTTCTTTCAGCATAAAAATTACAGGGCTTTATATAAAAACTGTATGCAAGCAAAGTTTAGATCCAAAGATTAAAATACATATATAGATTTAACATTTTTAAGAATAACATACACTATGGCATCATTCAAAGGTGTCACTAAATGTGAATAAACAGAAGGGCAGGCTACTCTGGTGCAGAGTCATGCAGAAACAAAATGCCGTCAGTACCTTTGCCTGATGAGAACAGGGAGCATGCAACAGCCTTTATCCAACATTTGATCAATGAGTTTGTAATCATTTTGAATTTAATTTGATTGAACACAAAAAGGACTGACCCATGGCCATCTTGACTTTATTTTTTAAGCAATCTGAGTATTTTTTGAGGGTGTGTTTTTGAAGATAAACATCAAGAAAACTTACGTTAGAAACACTGGAAATTTGGGAGGGGGATGTATTGCTAAATGTTTATATCCATTTTCAAAGTGCCATCGTATAATTTGGTTTCTATATGTCAGCGTACCCAGACTGAAGGGGAAGAAGAAAAGGCACAAAATATGACAGGAGTAGAGAATTTCATTAAAACATTGCTCCCAGTCAGCACCGCGTCCCCAGCTTGCAACCATGGCTGCCTACACACTGGTGCAGATCCAGCATGGCCAGAGTGCCTGGAACCTGGGGAACCGCTTGGGCCATAAAGAGTGAAGTGCAGCAGGCAGGCATCGCAAGATGCTGGCTATGAGTTTGACATCTGCTGCACCTTGGTGCAGAAGAGAGTGATCTGAACCATCTGGACAGTGCTGGATGCGATTGACTAGACATGGTGGCTTGTAGCAAGGACTTGGCGCCTCAGCACTATGGGGGAACTGACTAACCTCAATAAAGCAGAAGCTGCTGCCAAGCATGGTGAGGCCCAGGAAAAGGTCTGGAGCCCTCCTATGATGTCCCACCCCCTCCCATGGAGCCTGACCATCTCTTCCATAGCAATGTCAATGAGGACTCCAGGTATGCAGATTTCACCGAAGATCAGCTACCCTCCTGTGAGAATCTGCACCCACTCCCTTCATACGCTGTAGTCAGAATAGCACCTCTGGGGCATAGGTTCTCAGTCCAAGCCAAAAGAAATCTCCCCTTACCCAAGAGAATTGAAAGGTTATAACTCAGGTTTCTGCCAGTGCTATGTTTACTAAAGACCTGCTTGAGTAGGAAACAGGAAGGAATCATGTTAAGGCATGACCAATGAGGAGAATCAAGAGAGCCTATTTGCTCTCCGGAGCCAGTCCGGTACTCTTTGTAGTCAAATCAAAGAGAAGATCTAGTCATTCCCATGGAGATAGATGTAACTTACATGATAATGTGAAAACCATTTTCTCCCTGACCCCAGAGGAGCTGGCTCCAGATAAATGTAATAAATGTAACCTGCATGATGATGTGAAAACCATTTTCTCCCTGACCCCAGAGAAGCTGGCTCTAGAAGTCTTCAGAAGGTTGGGATTAATCCTGATTTCAGTTTATACATAGCATTTATTTTTATAAATAGATATACCTGTATAAGCATATTATAAAAGTATATATAGTTTATATACTTATAATATGAAATAACATATATGCTTATATTATTATATAAGTATTATATATTTATATAGGTATATAAGTATTTTTATATTTTATATATAGATATACACACACACACACACACACACACACACACACACACACAAAATGACCCCTTTTTAAGCTTTTAGTGTTGGTTGAAAGAGTCCTACATGTGGTCATGAGAAAATGAGCCATTCCTCACACTCATATGGGATAAGCATCTTGACCTCCTAGGGGTTGGAGTACCTTCTGCTATGAACCTTACATTCCCTTTCCAACCTTGTTTCGTGGCAGTGAAATGCCTCTTGATCATGTCCACGTATGTCTTTCACTGTCTGATTTCTGAATCATGTTCTAGGTGTTTGGCCCTGTTACATGGGCCTAGTACTCATTTTGAGAATTACTGTATTAAACCTTTTTTCCAGATCAATATAATAAAGGAGTAATATGCATTTTAAAAAATGCTGAAATATGTTCGAGAGAGGTTAACACTAACTTTGATGCCAATACTTGTCAAAAGTGTTGAATGATAACACAAATGTAATTTTATAAGAGTGCCTTTCCAATTAGATCTTTGTGAATTCTCTGAAATAACATGAATGATGATGTCCAAATGTTATCATACCTGCAGGTGTTCATAGGCAGCCCTAAGGTGAGGGGTTCCAAAGAATATTTCTGTTGAAATACACATGCTATATATCTTTATCTATAAATTGTGAATAGAAAGTGAGGAACCATGGCCTCATGCATGCACACAGGTGCTCCTTTTCTTGTAATTTTATCTGGATTATACACTGTGTACAATAATAGGGTGAAATTCATTGAAGTGAAGCCCCATATGCTCAAGACTTAATAGACCTGAGTAAGAAGAGTGGAGGTGCCAGAGCAGAGGATGAAGGTAACAAAGTTGTGGAGAGGAGGAAGGGACTGAATCCCAGAGTGCATATAAGCTGGGTTCCATCCACCTCATTGACTTTTCCCTGGCCTGGAACTTATCACTGGTAAGAGGACACAACAGTGAGAGCAAAATGACAGTACTTCCTTTGAGACTGACCCCCGTGCTTGGCCCCACTTTCATAGTTGGAGATAATGTTGGATGGGGTCAGTGAATCCTGAAGTATAAAGAGATTATCCAACTGCACCTCCAAGTCAACATAGCTGCCCAAACTTCGATGCCTTGCTGGGCTAAATGAACTTGATCTGGACTTCAGAAAATATAAAACATTTTGTTGCATGCCCGGTAAAAAAGATATAATTTGATTTTTCTGAAATCTTGCGTAAATCTCTGAAAAGATGAGCACTGAGAAAATTTTTTAAGTGAATTGCTGAATCTCATGTTACTGACTGTATTTAAAAAGCATTTTTACCCCTCCAAAAGGGATGTGTATTAAAATTCAATAATTAAAATAATTGGATAGATATTTAAAATAATTCCTATTTTGAAATTAAATTTTTATTCCATTTTCAAAATTATAGACATATTTGTTTGAAGTGTATTTTAATATTTCAAAGTGACTTATGAACTTGTTACCATTTGCAGCAACTTATTTGTTGGCATCAGGATTTTTTAACTCTATATGCAAAACATATTTTACAAAATGAGAAAAAAATATATGACAAGGTTGGCTTAAGACTCTGAATGCCAACAGTAAGTTTTGGTGTTGTATCTGTGTTTAGGCAACATCCTCAATAAACTCTTGGTTGAATTTACAGTAAGTAAACCTAACATATTTGAAACTGCAAATAAATGTATAATAAAACAACACTGTTTTTATCTACCCGTTTATTGAAGGAGAGTGTAAAACTTCATAGGATCTCACTATAAAGAGCATTTACAAACCACAGCTCTAAGGCAAGAAGAATGGATTTGAAGATGACATGGGAAAGCGTAGGTTAGGGGTGCACATGAGGTCTGGGTAGGGCCTCTGTGGGTGCTATGAGAAGAGGGAGACCCTACAGAGGGAGGAGGAGGGGGCAAGAGAAGGCTGGAAAGGGGCATAAAGAGGAAGATCCGAAAACATATTTTCATCCCCAACTTTTGCCAGATAATACTTCTCTCTACGCAGGAGAGAGAGAGAGAGTCTGTTCTTACATTGAAGTTTCAGGACAGGTACCAAATTGGAGTTGCCATTATGAGGATGTTTTCTATTAAGAGGTCATAGTGACTGGTGACTTTTTTATGTCTACAATCACACATGAAAATTGCATCATAGACCACATCATTCTAAAAGTTGAGAAAATCTGCCTCCTATGAAGTAAACTGATCACCTTTACAAACCGGATAGAAAATTTAAAAGGGTTAATAATCTTCATGAATTAAAAAATGCTTTAAAGAAACTTCAATTTCTTTCCCTCTCCGTACAGTTGTTTTTAAGGGGGAACAAAGATGCAAAATTAAGTCGAAGTTCCAATTACAGAAAAAGGTCAAATTAGGATAAAAAAATGTACAGAACATGATAAATAGAAATTAGTTGTAACCTCTTGGGCAACCTGACAAAAGTGGGAAATGAATTGTGTGCTCAATAATTAGGGTGGAAGCCCAAACACACTGGGCTTTCAGCACACCTTGAGGGCTTCTGAGGAAAACAAAGCAATTTATTATCTAGGCCAAATCTGAAGAGACGGCCTTGAGGGCAGAGGGCTTGCTGCAGTGTTACCAACTCATGGGGAATTTTAGCTGTGTGATATGTGCCTGTTAGGACTCCAATGCTAGGAAGAACATTTTCAGATGAAATCAATGGTAAAATAATATACTATGATTAAAGAAAATCAGTTGCAAGCCAAAATCATTAAGCAAAATTGCAACCTCTAACCTGGAGTAGCAAGTTGGTACATTATTGTGTTCTGTTTGGTAGTGAGGCAGTAACACATATCTGAGGATTTACGTGTTAGTATGATTTTCTTGGCTCTTGAGTCAAAAATGCTTTTAGTTATGCAAGCAAAACAAGTAGAAATGATTTGTACTCCAGTGACTGTTGGGATTTACTGGTTTTAAATTTAGACGATTTCAAATTTTGTTTGATCGTGAACTGCTATCAAAGGGGATAAACATTACATGTGTTAGTTGTCTTTTGCTGCATAACAAATTACCCCAAGACTCAGTAGCTTAAACAAAATACGTATTTATTATCTCACACAGTATTTTTGGATCAGGAATTCAAGAGCTTCTTAGGAAGCTAGGATTGCAGTCTTTGGAAGGCTTGACAGGGGCTGGAGGATCCACTTCTGAGGTGCTGGCTGTTGGTGAGGCCTCAGTTCCTGTCCTGTGGGCCTCTATAGAGACCAGCTTGAGTGTCTTCAAGACATGGTGGCTGGCTTCCATCAGGATAAATGATCCTAGGAACCAAGGCAGTAGCCATAATGTGTTTTCTGACTTCTTAGAAGTCACTCACTGCCATTTCTGCAGCATTCCACTGGTTACAGTATTTTCATATGGGAGGGAACCACACAGGCATAAATAACAAAAAGGAGACCATTAGGGAGTCATCTTACAGGCTGGCTACCAAATTCTCAAAAATAAATTTATGTGGACCCTAATCTTCTTCTATCCCTTTCCTATTTTAGGAGGATAAAAACCTCCATAATGCCCTCAAACTTAAAATACTAACCAGATAGAGCCATTAGCCATTCCTAGGAGGAAGATCAAATACAAGGCTGCTGATCTTGTATTTGGGAACACAGAGGGATTTAGAGCTGTACCAATTCTGGAAATGCTAACACCAAACAGATGCCCAAGAGAATCTGTTTGGAAAACTGTGAGTACCAAGGTTGACCACAAGAACACAGGAAGTGACTTGTTCAGAAAGCTGAACAAGTGGTCCCGTCTCAGAGGGAACTGGTGGACAGCACAGACTGCTAGAAGGTAACACAGAGATAGACCTCAGAGACCACATATGGCCACAAGAGAAAGATCATCCACTATCCTCAGGAGCTGATGTGATCGAAGACTATGCTTCTTGGGAGACTCTACCACTACTGGTACACTGCACTTTTAATTGCATTTCCTGCTAAAATAAGAAATTAAAATCACAGTCTCAAGAATGCTTTCATATACGTGGAGGGATCTCAATCCAGGAACAATGTGAATTCCACTTTATTTTTGCCTTTCTCTAAAGGATCCTGATTCTTTGCAACATGCTTAAGTGTGTAAGATATCTGGCTTATAACCAGTGGTATGCTGGTAAATGCTTAACACCTGACTCTCCAGGAAATATATATACACACACACACACACACACACACACATATATATATTTGTAGCATTTGACAATTTCCATTTCCATAGTGGAAATGTTTCCATCATGGGGTGATTTCAAGCTACCAATGTGCTGTTACATAGAGAGCTGGAAAGAGATGAAGATGCGCACACTCGGTTCCAGCACAACACTGCTTACAATACAGACTTAATACATACCGTGTTTTGGTCCCTCCCAGATTTTGTCTCTCTGAGCTTGTCTCATGTCTTGGGTAGACATCAGCAAACTTTTCCTTCAGTATTTCAGGCTATGTGAACTATACAGTCTGTGTGGCAACTATTTAACTCTGCTGTTATAGGTCAAAAGCTGCCACAGGCAGTTTGTAAATAGTGGGTGCAGGTGTTTTCCAGGAAAACTTCATTTATGCAAACAGGTGGTGGCCTGTTAGCAGTAATTTTTGTAATTTTCTGAACTGTGATGTGAGTAAGCAGATTCCCTGGAAGCAGAGCCTGAGGCAAGGATTTGGGTATACGTGATATGTTGAGGAAGGACTCTCAGGTGAAACCTTCAAGGCAGTGAGGCAGTAAGACAAGGAAAGCAAAGATCTGAGTAAGAATATGGCATGAGTTAAACAAAGTGTAACCTTGGCCTGACTCCATGGAAGAGCTCTGGAGCATAAGTCACACTGCAGCGTTGTCCTACCTTGAAAACAGGTGGCTGGGTTTTTCGTCCCCAGGCCAGTCAGTTGTTGGCCAGGCTCCAGAGTGGTGATTATGGAAAAACCTCCAAAGGGTCTCCATCTCTGGGCAAGGTGGTTCAACCAAGGTGGGCAAGGTGGTTCAACCAAGGTGGTTTGGAGAAGGTTACAGCTGTGAACTGTTAGTGGCAATGCTCACAGATGACTGTACCACCTGGTAAAGGGAATCTAGCCTGGTCCCCCCAGTGTCTACTACAGTACAGGTTCTCAAACATTCATGTGCATGAGAATCTCCTGGAGGGCTTATCAAGACATCGTTTGCTGGGATTCACCTCCAGAGTTTCTAGTTGGTCTGGGATGAGACCCAAGAATTCATACTTCTAAATTCCCAGGTGATGCTAATGGTGCCGATCCTGGGATCACAGATAAACTTCAGAGACCATGTATGTCCACAATAGAAAGATCGTCCACTCTTTTCAGGAGCTGACGTGATTGAAGACTATGCTTCTTAAGAGACTCTACCACTATACTTGTACACTGCACTTTTAATTGTACTTCTGGCTAAAATAAAAAGAAATTAAAATCATAGTTTTAAGGATGCTTTCATATACATGAAGGGATCTCAATCCAAAAACAATGTTAAAGCCATTTTCTTTTGGCCTTTCACTAAAGGCATGTTGCAAAGAATCAAGGCACTTTGGGAACCACTGTATTATGATAATAATTCCTGAGAGCAGAAAGCTAAGGGCTTAGATGACCCATAGTTTTTATTATGGCTTATTATCTGAAGGATAGGAGGGGAGGTGTAGGGGAAGAAATGAGTTTCTCAAATGGTTTTCATTCTCTTTGGCTATGGCTTTCCCTTATTCAGTAAATCTAGCTTTTACCTGAGATACATTTATAGTATACTGCATGGACTTAGTAAAAAAAAATTCACAAGATTATCTAAAGAAAATTTAATAATCAAATCCTTTTAAGGTTACTATGCCCCTGCTTCTGACCACTACCACCTTCTATATTGCGTGAGTCAATCTACAACACCTTTAAGGCAATAAGTTATCAAGAAGTATCACTTTTGACTTGGAGCTGATCTTTATCATCCAACTTCCATGATGCAGGGAAGAAAACAAACTCCCAGCTTATCCCCCAGGCTTAACCTAGCACCTGCCTGAGATGTCTCACCTCCAACAAGCTTGACAGTGGAAACTTGAAGGACAGTTGCTATTGCCACACCTTAGGGCAGGTGGAAACAAGACTATTTGTGAAGGTGAGCAAAACCAGCACCAGAACTGCAAATGTACAAGAGGAATGCCAGGTCTGTGCTGCTGGTTGGGCCATTTAGTCTTGTCACCTTGAATGTTTCTTTTTTTCCAGTGAGTTCACTGTTGGCAGCCTCAAAAAGGAAAGCAGGGGTTCAGTGCCCCTGGTGAACAAAATAATCCAATAATGAAAGAAACTTTTAACAACCAATTTTCCAGAGATAGCCAGGACCAACTCTCTAAAAAAGGCTTTTCTAAGGCAAACAGCTTTACATATGCAAAGATCATTAGCTCATCTTCAAAAAGGGAAAAAATGATAGCAGTGCTTCTGACGTCCTCCAACTTACAAACAGGTATGTGTTCTACTTTTGCATCTTTATTTTCCATTTTAATCTTATAGAAATTCGACAGCTGGGTTTTGGTTCATGGAACAGAACCACAAAATACAAAAAATTAGCTGGGCGTGGTGGCGGGTGCCTGTAGTCCCAGCTACTCAGGAGGCTGAGGCAGGAGAATGGCATGAACCAAGGAGCCGGAGCTTGCACTGAGCCGAGACCACGCCACTGCACTCCAGCCTGGGCACTGAGCGAGACTCTGTCTCAATTAAAAAAAAAAAAAAAGAGAATTCTAAAACACTGTAATGTCTTGACACACTAGGATGCTCCTTAGGTTTGAAGTGCAACCAAATAATTTGCTCCTAATGACAAATAGCAACATTTGCAAATAATTAACTTTTTAAAATGGCTTGGAGTGGACTTGAATTACTTTTATAATGTTAATGTCATGCTCTTGCATTCTACGGTTTTTGTTTTTTGTTTTTCAGCATGTGAGAAAATCTTGACATTAGAACTCATGTTCCTGGAATCGGGCATCTCCCTGCATTCTTCCAGTAGGAGTGTTTCACTTGGAAATGTCAATGCACTTGTAGATGAAGAATTGCTAGTGTGATCACTACAAGCCCATAGAAATATAATGTGAGCCACAAAGTTAAATCATGTATATAGTTTTAATGTTTCTAGTAGTCACATCAAAAGAAGTAAAAAGAAACAGATAAAATTAATTTTAATAATATTTTTATTTTACCCAATATATCCAAAATATTATCATTTCAACAGAATCAATACAAAAAAACATATGAGATATTTCTGCATTCTTTTTAAATACTAATTCCAGGAAATCTGGTGCGTACGGCAGTCTTAATTTGGACTGGCCACATTTCCAGAGCCCAGAAATCTCATAAGGCTGGAAATGACCACATTGGACATCTCAGTTCTAGATTGATTTCCTTAATTTATGGCAAGAAGTAGAATCCCAAGGCCCAAAGTAACTTGCCCAAAGTTCTGAAGCTGATTAGCGGAGAAAAGGGGAGGTATTCTATGCACTGGGTTTCACACTAGCAAGTCACAGCACCTCAATTATACAGAAGTTGTTGTTGATTTAAGTATTTCCCTCCTAAGAAAAAGCTAAATAAGAACACACCAACTTGGCCTTAGGGAAATATAGTGTGATGATTAAGAACAGAGGCTTTGGGGCAAGAATGCTGGGATTCCCACCCTGGTTCTTCTATATACTAGCTGTGTAATCTTAACCAGGCTACTTAGCTTCTCAGTGCTTCAGTTTCCCTATCTGTAAAGTGGGGATGTTGGTAACACTACCTGCTTCTTAAGGAGGTATAAGAATTAAATGTATTAACATATACATATGTAATCATACACATATAGAGGTAACATATGAAACTCAGAAAAGTAACTGGAACATAGAAGCTATTATGTAGGTGTGGGCTATATATTACTAATATTGTCCAAAATTTTATGAGAAACAATTTGGGGTGAGTATAAATTATGATCAAACCCATATGCTTCTACCTGACAATCCTTCACTATATTAGAAGAAAAGGGTGTAATGTATCACCACAATGTACTTATTAAAGTGATAGATATTAGAGAATTTTTATTTTAAAAAATGTTTTGGCCAAAATGAGCTCCCAAGTGACTTTTTTAATCAAAAAATCTAAATATAAACCTCCCCATACTCCCAGTAGTTGGGTTTTTATTAAGGTGTTAATATATTGTTTTTGCAGTGTTTTTCCTGATATCTAAAAGGAATGCAGTTGAATTTAACATTCAAAAAAGCAAACATTTGTATCTGAAATCTAACACAAAGCACAAAAATCATGATTGCCAGATTCAACATGGATCAAAACCATTTATTTACTGCCTAGTCAGTACAAAATAAGGCCTACAGCCGAAGTTCCTCTGAAGTCTGCTGTATAGCGAGGAATCGTTTTTGGATTCTCTCTCTCTCTCTCTCTCTCTCTCTCTCTCTCTGTGTGTGTGTGTGTGTGTGTTTTAAAAACTTAGGGAAATAAAGGTCAAAATAATTTTCTTTATTCCAAAACCAGAAAATCATCCTGAAAAACATGTCCTAAAAATAATAACATCTGATTACCAAAGAAGGTCACTTTATCTAAGGGATTTTAGTAGCTGATATTGTTTGGGGGAATTTCTCAGGTGAATTTATTGTGGGTAGGTTGTGAAATGGGGTCATAGTCCCATAGTTTATTTTACAAACTTTCTTACACTGAACCGAACTACAGAAATATGTAATTTCACCTCAGCTGGCGACATTTGTTCTCAGAATCCAGAAAGTTTTTATGTGCTAAAAGTCATACTATTTCTCAGGGACTATACTATTTTAGATTTATATATATAGTGCCTATTCCCTGAATTGGCTAAAGCCCTTTTACATATCAGTAATGCTATCCTTTGAACCCAAAGATAACCCCTTGGTTGGTGGTGCTTTCAAGAATGGGGACATTTGGGGTGAGTTATGGTGGCCCCAAAATCGTTTTTCGTAGCATATAACTGTCAAACTATGCCTTTGGGTTATCACTGGGCCTGCTGGTCTCACTGCCATTGCTCACCGGGACTACTTCTTTGTCTTAAGTAGCCCATGGCTGCCCACACAAAAATAATAGTAATAATAAAGTGGGGTATGACTGCTTGCTGTATGTTAGATTTTTCTTCTTCAAGCTGGGATTTAAACCCATTTCCCTATGATGATATGTTATTATTTGCCGCCACAATGCAGCTCTTTTCTCCTTCTTGATTCCAGTCTACTCTCAATGTACCTTGACATAGACTTCAGTGACCTTTTGATATCTGTTCCTCAGGTCTAAAGGAATTCTTCAGTGGTAAGCATCATTGTAATGTTTGTTGATTGTCAACATTTTATAGCCTGGCTAGAAATCTTACTGTTTATTTTTCACCAGTGACTTGAAGAAGATTTGGAAAATCAATAGCTTATTTTCTTTCCAACTCATTTGAAGCAAAATAGCACAAGTAAGAAACAATTTCGCTAATAACAGCAATTCAGGGATAGGTACATTAAGTACATTTTCAGGCTCATAGGTACAGTCAGTGCCAAATCATAATCAGTACTCTTCTTCTCACTAGCATTGTAGAGGGAAGACTGCTAGATTTAGAATCCAAGAGGTGAAGACGATTTCTTTTGCACTGCTTACTGACTATGTGACTCTGGCAAATCCCAGAATTTTTCTGAGCTTTCATTCCCTCATACATAAAATAGGGCTTAGGACTCCAGTAGGAGTCATTTTGCCTTCACAGCTGAGCTGACCCTTTCTTAGTGACAACAATCCATTCTCACTTCATATCATATGGCGGGGCTCTCAGTGATGGGGCCAAAGCCCTGCCCTCAGCAGGACAAGCGACATACTCTAATCCAATCACAGTCCCTTCCCCGAATTTACATCTTGAGTGGAGATTCACAGAATGGAGAGTGAAGGAGCTGAGCCACTTTGTAATCCCATGCATCCTGGCTATTTTACTGAGTGAGGGCTTACAAATTGCCATGTGCTGTTCCATGTGTTCTACATAAATTACCCCATTTAGTTCTCACAACCACTGAACTTAAATGTTTATCTATGAGACAGCATATCATTGTCTTAAATCAGATTTCTCCAAAAGTAGAACCCATGGCAGAATTTGGAACCACACAGTTTCTTTGAGAAGTAATTCCAGGAGGCATCAGATGTCTGTGGTGAGACAAAGAAAGTAGAAAAGGCCATAAAGATTATATTAATGATCCTGACACAGCTTTTATGATGTGCCCTATGCATTGTAACCTCTTCAAGGATCCTAAATCATGAGCAAAACTAGGTATTTAGATGCTGCATGTGAGTGGATTTTTGTATGATATTCTTTTATGGTGTTTTGTAGAAATCAAGGGAGAATGACTTTTTTGTTTGGTTCAGCATAGCATTCCACAGAGTGGTATAAGTGAAAACAGTAGCTCAGAAACAGAAGATACCGTACATTTTTTAGGACTTATAGAAATCATGCGGCGAACTTTGAGATTTCACAGGATATGGAATGGGAAGTTAAGCTAAGAATATAAAATTGGGGGCAGCACTGTTTTTTTTCTTTCTAAATCGTCAAGATCTGGTAAACCCCAGATAATATCAAACTTACATTAAGACAAATAAACACAAAGCCATATCTGCACATCTACTGAATTTTTGTAATTCATGTGTATTCAAATTTGGGTCCATGGTAAAGAATAACTTCTGGATTTGGATTGATTCTCAAGAAAATATGCTCTATCCTCAAGCCCACGTTAGATATGAGTTCACCCTAAATATTAAATGGCAGCTGGTGCCCCTGTAATTTGTGTTTTCTTCCTTAGGATGGCACCTAATAATACCTAGCTTTGCCAAGGATTTGAGATCCGTCAAGTAGGAAATCTGAAATATCAAATTCATATTCTATTTTATTTTTATATTGCAGTTTACAAGATGAATCTCAGGAAGAACAAAAACTGACTTCATTTTCTTTCCACAGGAAGAAAAAAAAGGTGGGGGAAAGGCGGATTTATTCGGCAAACAGGCTGAATAAATTCTGACTACATCATAACTTTTTCCAACAGCATCTTAAATCCAAGTTATTACTCTAAGTTGTTTATCTGGTACTTTGTATTGCTTAACACTCACTGCTGGCAGATTTAGGATAGTGTATAAGTCTTGCTTTGTGCTTGAATGCTTGAATAACCTAAAGATGGATAATGGTAAAAGCAGAGTTGGTTTTGAGATGTTTTTAAGAAACACAACCTCAGTAATATGAAATAAGGCAATACATTTTAAGGATGTGATCACAAATTCTCAAACTCTGTGATCCATAGAAAATGAACATTATTTTCATTGCTGTCAGAGAACTCACATGCTAGACTTAAATTTTCATATCCTTTTAAGAAATGAAGACAAAAACCAACATACAAAAATCAGTAATGTTTCTATATACCGATAATGAACTAGCTGACAAAGAAATCAAGAAAGCAATTTCATTAACAATAGCTACAAGAAAATAAAACAACTAGGAATAAATTCAGCCAAGGAGGTGAATGATCTCTACAACGAAAACTACAAAACACTGAAGAAGTAAGTTGGAGAGAACACAAGCAAATGGAAAGACATCCCATGCTCATGGATCAGAAGAATTAATATTGTTAAAATGACCGTACTGCCCCAAAACAATGTGTAGATTCAATACAATCCCTATCAAAATATTATAATTTTTCACAAAATAGAAAAAAAAATCCTAAAATTCATATGGAACCAAAAAAGAGCCCAAATAGCTAAAGCAATCATGAGCAAAAAAAGCAAACTGGAGGCATCACAGTAACTTCAACATATATTACAAAGCTATAGTAACCAAAAATAGCATTGCATTGGTATAAAAACAGGCACATAGACCAACAAAACAGAATAGAGAATCCAAAAATAAATATGCATGTACAGCCAACTAATTTTCAACAAAGGCACAAAGAACAGGTACTGAGGAAAAGACGCGCTCTTCAATAAAGAATGCTGAAAAAATTAGATATTTATATCCAGAAGAATAAAATTGGACCCCACGCCATATACACATGTCAACTCAAGATGGATTAAATACTTAAATATGAGACCTCAGACTATAAGAATACTAAAAGAAAACAAAAGGAACACTCTAGGACATTGGTCCATGCAAATGTTTTATGGCTAAGAACTCAAAGACACAGATAACAAAACAAAAATAGAAAATGGGACTATATTAAACTAAAAAGCAAAAAAAAAAAAAAAACTGAGTACAGTGAAGAGACAACATGTTGAATGGGAGAAAAATATTTGCAAGCTATTCATCCAAGAAGAGACTAATATCCAGAATATACAAATAATTCAAATAATTCAGCAATTTATAAAAACAAATAATTCAATTAAAAGTGGGCAAGGAACATGAATAGACATGTCTCAACAGAAGACATACAAATGACCAAGTATATGAAAAAAATGCTTAACATCACCAATTATCAGGGAGATGCAAGTCAAAATTACAAGGAGATATCATCTCACCCCAGTTAGAATGGCTTGTTTTTAGAAAAACAAAAATAACAGATGTTGGCAAGGCTGTGGAGAAAAGGGAACTCTTAGACACTGTTGGTGAGAGCAGAAATTAGTACTGTCACTATGGAAAACAGTACGGAGGTTTCTCAAAAAACTAAAAATAGAACTACCATATTATCCAACAATCCCATTTTGTGGTATTGATCCAAAGGAAAATAAATACATATATCAAAAAGATACCTGCCCTTGCATGTATACTGCAGCACTATCTGCAATAGCAAATATATGAAATCAGCCTTAGTGTCCATCAATGGATGAATGAATAAAGAAAATGTGGTATATATACAAAATGGAATAGTATTTGGCCATTAAAAAAAGAATTAAATCGTGTCATTTGCAGCAACATGAATGGAACTGGAGGTCATTATGTTAAGTGAAATAAGCCAGGCACAAAAAGACAGATATGATATGTTCTCACGCTTATGTGGGAACCGAAAAAGTTAATCTCATAGAGGTAGAGAGTGAAATGATGGATACCAGAGGCTGGAAGGGTGTGCGGGTAGGAGTAGGGGATGAAAAGAGGTTGATCAATGGATCGAAACATAAGGTCAGATAGAAGGTGTAAGTTCTAGTATTCAATAGCAGAGTAGGGTGACTATAGTTAGCAACAATGTGTTGTATATTTCAAAGTAGCCAGAAGAAAGAACTTGAAGTGTTCTCAATACATAGAAATGATGAATATTCAAGGTGACAAATACTCCAAATACCCTAACTTGATCATTACACATTCTATGCATGTAAGAAAATATTACATGTACCCCATATATATTTAAAATATTACATATCAATAAAAAAGAAGGCTGGGCACGGTGGCTCATGCCTGTAATCTTAGCGCTTTGGGAGGCTGAGGCAGGCAGATCACTTGAGGCCATGAGTTGGAGACTAGCCTGACCAACATGGCAAAAACCTGTCTCTACTAAAAATATAAAAATTAGCTTGGCATGGTGGTACACGTCTGTAATCCCAGCTACTCAGGAAGCTGAGGCATGAGAATTGCTTGAACCTGGGAGGCAGAGGTTGCAGTGAGCCGAGATCACACCACTGCACTCCAGCCTGGGCAACAGAGCAAGCCTCTGTCTCAAAAAATAAAATAAAATAAAAGAGAAATTAAGATAAAGGCTTGGTAAAGACAAATCAACAAGAAAGAATACTTGCATTGTGTTAACAGTACTTGCACAAAAATTGTCCAGGTGTCATCTGGGGTGTCTCTAAATCTTCAGAGCTAAATTTTTCATGTTTCCAGGATATCCTCAATAGAACATCAAAATTTTCCCCCAGGACACCTGAAAAATTCAGGGATGCTTGCATTCTTAGTATACCCGCTCTAAACTCTTGCATCTGCCAAAGAAGATTGGCTTGCCATCCTATATATTTGCTATGTATATACCCATATACTTATGTGTACACACACACACACACCACCTACTTACTCCCCTACATAAGCTTATATGTAGAGTTCATTCCTATCAACTTTTAAGGAACTAACAAGAAAACTAAAAACACACATATTGCATGTTTGTACGCAACAGATTTTATTTGAAAAGTTTGGGGCTTATATTTTAGCCATGAAATCAACTTCATGTGGAATATATAAAACTCAGTTGCACCACTATAATTGTCTACTGGCAACTGCATTTCATGTTATTATCCCTCCCTTACACTATATCCCTGATATTTGCCTCTTTTTAAAGATTATTTCTCATTAATCCCTAAACCCATATTCACTCTAGGAATTCAAAGTTTTCTTTTTCCCTCACTCAAGTGTAATAGTGGCTCTTACATCTTGGAGTACATATGAAACTTATTTAATGTAACAATTCTTAGGGCCAACCAAAGACTAGAAATCAGATTTAGGGTGGGACTCTGGAAACTGCCCTTTTGACAAGTATATTAGATAGTGGTTTTGCAGCTGTCCCACAGAACACATTTTGAACAAAGATGTCAATGACTTTGGTTCTATCCACCTATCACACCTAAACTCAGATCCATATCCACCTTTGTTCAGACGAACAAAAGTACTTTTCCATTTAATAAGATCTGCACACTTCAGAAGGCTGATGAAGTTGTAGACAGCAATGCTACCCCGCTCTCCTGTAGTTAGAAACACTTCTTACAAAAGCCTATCTTGTTGAGAAGACAACCTGCCATGTTCCAGGCAGATTATAGGTTTCTTGGAAAGTACAAGGATTAGTTAGAGGGCATTTTTTGTATTTCCAAGGCTTCACAGTACTCTGAGGGAGGCTGTAAATGGTATTTTTGCCCAGAATGCAGAGCAAAGCAGGATCAATACTGTGATAAATAGTGGAGTGTAGTGGAAAGACAAGACAGGAAAAAATTAATTCCCTCTAGGCAAATACGAAGGCTGCAAAGAAATTCTCCAGTAGACAACAGATAATGGGAGGATGGGAGCATTCCAGCCAAGGGGATGCATAAGCAAAGGCCCCAAGTAAGGTTTCTACAACACATTCTAAGAATGGAGAGTAAATTCAGTAGGCCTAAACTGTAGCTGTGACGGAAGCTGACCTTAGGAAGGGAAGACTTTCTATGCCATGGAGGAATTTAAATTTTATTCTTTATACCATATATCAGGTCTATAAAAGCAGTCATGGTGATGTTAAAAAAATAAGAAACTGATCATAGTAATGACTGCATAACATTGTGAATGTGCTTAATGCCACCGAATTGTACACTTAAAAACAGTTAAAATGGTTAAATTTTATGTTATGGATATTTTACCAAAATTTTTTAAGTAGGAAGGAAAAAATCAGCAATCAATTTGGGATGAAACAAAAAGAAGGTTTCTGGTGAGACCTAAACATCACAGAGAGGGAAGGATTTGAAAGTGTCAGAGCACTCACTCCGGGCTGTTTGAGAGATACTAGTGAATGCATGGAAACAATCCTGGTAAGAGTGATTGGTACTTATAATTAAATTAAATCTAAAGAAAATTACTTATTGGAAAGAATTGACTGTGGCTACTGGCAAATGGAGATCCCTAGACTTAAATGAATTATATTCTCCAAAGAACCACCAGTCCAACTTAAAAAAACAAAAACAAACAAAAATCTCTACCGGAGACTTAAAATGACATTCGGGGCACCCAGTGTTCTACGAGCAGGTAGCAAATTGAAAGAGTTGCTCGACCCCAAAAAGGGCATAATCTACAATATCCATTACAAATGTGACCAAGAAGGACAATGGAAGAGGAAAGATCTTCAGAGAAGTGAGTCAAGAGTCTTGAGAGCAAATGAGTTACTTCCAAGGAGCAGCACTGGTGCATAATCAAGGAACATTTCTTACCCCAGAAAAGGGAGACTTCCAGCATTTGTTGAGCAGAATTTCAGATTTGCTCTAAACCAGTGACTGCTCCATGCCTCCCATCCTTCTCCCTTATGAATGGAAGTGATTGTTTTGACTTTCCTGTCCCTATTCCACCATTATGCATTGGATTTTCCAGTGCAGAGATGACTATAAAATCCTGGGCTTTGAGCCTGATGTCACAATTGGATGAGACCTTGCAGTATGTTTCATGGGGCCTTTGAGTGTAGTTTGTAGGCATAATGGAAAAAGGAGGAGATTTGTGATTAAGAGGACAGACTAAGATAGATTATATTCGTATTCCTAATATTTACTCTCACTTCCATAAGAAGCTTATACACCTCGGCATATTGCTATGACATACAATGTTTGTGTGAGAAAGACATGTCTGCATACCTGCCTCTGTAAGGGCTGGACCAAGTGACATGCTTTCGCCAACACAATATGGGCAGATGTAATGTTTGCCACCGAGGAGTGTAAGCCTTAAAAGTGATCATGTGTTTCCCCCATCTGTCTTGCTCTTTCCCTCTGCCAGTGAACATGCACTTCTAAAGAGTGAGAAAATGTGGAACAGAGTTGGGCAAGTGGCAGCAGCCAGCTGCACCTGCCCAAAAGTAACAAATGTTTGTTGTTGGAAGGCACTGAGATTTGGAAATTAATTGTTACCAAATGAAAGCAAACTAATGAAGAAATCTAACTCTCATAAAAAGGTTTCACATAAGTCCGTTGCAGCTGATACTAGTATAGCTACACAAGCTTTTGTGGTTGTTGTTGCTAATATTTACCTGGTGCACATTTATCTATAATTTTTAGACCTCTCTACTCATGTATTAGACATGTCTTTTGTAGGGAACATATAGCTTGAGCAATGGTTATCAAACTTGAGCATGTCTCAGAATCACCTGGAGTGCTTGTTAAAGAACAGGTCTTTAGGACCCAGCACCATAGATTCTGTTTCAGTATGTCCGGGGTGGGTTTCGGAATGTGCATTTCTAACAATTTTCCAGGTGATGCTGAAGCGGCTTTGCCCAAAGATCACAATGTAAGGACCACTCAGCTAGTTGTTTCCTTTTTTATTTTTATCTTGCCTGACAATCTTTTCCTGAAACATTTAACCCATTTTTAGCCACTATAATTACTACTATATCTATATCCATGTCTATTATTATTTCTGAGTTTATTTATATTGTTTTTGTGTATGTGTCTTTGTAGGCCACCTTTTCTGTTGCTTCATCTTTCTTACTTTGTTTAGGTAAATTTTTTTGTTTTTTAATAACATAGAAGTTATACATTCTGCCTCTCTTCTTCTATTGGTTTCCCTAGAAATTGAAGAAACTAAGTTACTAAAGTCAAAAGTTTGTCAGTATCTTTGCACATCGTCCAGACAAAACAAATACTTTAAACACAATAAATTCAATCACTTCTCTTTTTGTTATTATTATCATGTATTATATCTCTTTTTAAAAAATATTTTGCAAATTATGCCTTATAAAATTTCTATCTGGAATCTGAATCTTGAATTTCATCAGAAATACATCCTCTAGATTTTATTTTACAAGACGGTTAGTGATTAACCATATTTCTATTTACACATTTTAACAAACCTTATTTTCACTGTGAAAAGATCATTTTAAGAGAGAATTCTAGGTTAACTACTATTTTCTCCCAGATCATTGAATATATTTGTTGACTATCTTCTGGTTTCCATTGGTTTTACTGTAAAGTTTGCAGTTGGTTGTCTTTTTCACTAAGTTCCTTTGAAAATCTCTTTGCCATGGATTAGTATAATTTTTTCATTTTATTCTGTTTTAAATTTGTTGGGCATCCTAAACCTGAACATTTTTATCTTGCTTTAGTTATACAGAAGTCTCTGACAGTGTTCTCTTCTTCATTGTCTTTCTAAGCTTTATTCTACATACATTTTCAGATCTATATCTCAGTTAAAAATAATATTCTCTTCAGCTAGATTTAATCTTCACTGAAATCCATCTACTAACTTTTAAAACTTTATAATTATATATGTATTTTTATGTCTAGAAGTTCTATTTGGTTTTACCAAACCTTATTATTTCTATGAGTTTCTTTCTTCTTCCTCATATTTTCACTCATACATAAATTATTAAAATGTATTAAATATCCATTTTATATCTCAGCTGGATAATTGTAATATCTGAAGGATTTGCTGAACTAATTCTCTCTCCTAGCATTTGTTTTCCTTTGTGTTTTAAAGTTATGACTTGTGATTTCATACCCATAATAGACTGAATGCTTGTGTTCTTTTTAAAATCTATATATTAAAATCTAATCCCCAATGTGAATGTATTTGAAGGTGAGGCCTTTGAGAGGTGATTAGGTCATGAGGGTGGAACCCTCATATAAGGGATTAGTGTCCTTATTAGAAGACTCCAAAGAGTTCCCTTGCCCCTCTTTCCACCATGTGAGGATACAAGGGGAAGGCGGCTCTCTGCAGCCTGAAAGAGGGCACTCACCCGGATTCAACCATGATGGCATTCTCGTCTCAGACTTCCAGCCTCAAGGACTGTGAGAAATAAATGTTGTTTAAGCCATTCCATTCTATAGTAATTTGTTATAGCAAGCAGAATTGACTAAAACTATACCCTCAGGATGTTTTACATGGAACTTCCCTGAGATGTGAGTTGAAGCTGGGTCTCTGCCCTCACTCAAAGTGTGATCCATGGGTCAGCAGCAGAGGGTTCACCTGTGAGATTGTAAGACCTGCAGAATCTCAGCCCCGCCCCAGACCTCCTGAATAAGAATTTCTATTTTAATCATAACCTCATGCACAGGAGAATTTGAAAAAGGATAGCTAAGGGAGAATTTGGATTTCTGGGGCTTTTTTTTTTTTTTTTTAGGGCTTTTTTGCAAGGTACCTGGAGGAATCATTGCACCTTACATGAAATTCTAAGCTGGAGGTTTTTTGGGATCACACAAGTTATATCAATTCAGGATGCAAACTCTTGTGCAGGCTGGTTATAAATTCTCAAAGATGTTTTTCTCCTTTCACCCAGAACCAAAGTTCAAAAGGGGCAAATTTCCTAGCAGTTCTCTTAGGGAGCAGGTGGGCAGCATAGATTTACTAACAGATCCCCTGACAGCTAGGGGGCAGTCCATTATAGTGCCAATTTTGGGAGCAGAGATAAACCTAATACACTGCTCCATGGTGTGGTGAGGGCCGAAGGCTGTATCTCCTAATTCTTGCATGCCCAGAAGGCCATAAAAGCCGAGGCTCCACGTCACATAGGTTCAACAAATGCCTTCTGGACAAACTTCCTTCTCCTATATCCTGCCTGATTCCTACCTGCACTAAGTTTTTAGCTTTTGAATATTCTTTCTTCTTATTGGTTCAGTAATAAATTTGAACATACTCTGTTTTTCAATACTTCTGAGTATTTATTTTTGTTCTAGCAGAAAGGTCGTCTAGAGTAACCTTACATACTCCAAGAAACAGGAACTCAAGCCTTAAGACTTTCACTTTCATCATGAAGGAGAATGCACACCCAGGGCACAGATGGTGAAATACTTAACTTGATGACCAAAAGAAGAAGAAAACCAATCGAGAAAGCCTTTTGACTCTTCCCTATTGTTTAATGCAAGTTCCTATTATATCTTTTTCTGGGGCCAAGCACAGTGCTTCTCACATATTACCTTATTTAAATCTCACATCACCCCATACTCACTCTAATTATCGTCATCCTCCTTCCACACATGAGGAAATGGAAGCCCAAGAGGGACAGAATTTTCTCAAGGTCACCTATCCACAAAGGACTAGGATTTGGACCCACGGTCACCTGAGTCCAGTGCTTGCTTCCAGTGTTATGCTGCTATTCTGAAACCGCTCTACCCTACCTCCTGATGGCAGCAGCAGGCTGTCCAGAGCAGCTGTTGCCATCATGTCAGCCACTGCAGGGAGGACACCGGGGAGGAGGCACAGCTGGACCAAGGGTTGTGCCATGCTCCAGAGGGCCGGTGGAAACCCCCCTGGAGACCACTGCCCTGGGGGCCACTGTGATGGGGCAGGGAAGGGCAGGCAGAGAGGGGCCCAGTGAGGACCTGGAACCCCCACCCCAGGCTGAGACAAGGCATGGCCAGGGCTGCCTGCACACTCTATGGAGTGAGCAGGAGCCCTGCTCTCCCAGGCACAGGGTCCCTCTCTGCACTCTGCACTCTGCAACCTCGGGGGCCCCAGGCCCCCTCAGCCTCTCAGGCTTGGGGGTGTCTCCCACTGCCTGACCTCCCCCTACTCCCAGAGCCTGCTCTGATCTCGGAATGGAGTTGGGGCCAAGCCCAGTTGCTGTCACAGCCTGATCAGATGTGCACACATTTGGGGCAGCTCTGACACACCACCCCCCTGCCACCTCAGCCCCCTCCAGAGTTTGGGGTCCAACAAGCATGCGGGAGAAGCTGAGGTGGGGTTGAGGTCAGCTTGGCACTGGCCTGCATGTGCCCCTTGGTGCGAGCAGCCTGGGTGCGATGGACAGTGGCAGGATGCAGACAGGCTCCTGGGTGGAAGGTGGGGGTTCCCCAATGAGTCTCCACCTTCAGGCCAGGAAGGGCCTGAGGGTTATGGGCCCAGCTTCCAGTGCCAGGGTCCGGAGTGGGAACTTATGGTGCCTTTTCCTGGCCCACCCATGGCTGCCCATGGACTAATGGGCATGCATTTCCTCCCCTCTGAGGCCCATAAAAGCCCTAGACTCAGTTAGAACTGAACAGACATGGGACAACCAGCTGCGGGGAGGAACTACCAATCTGCTGAGAGCTGGAACAGACAATGGGAGGACTGGCTGCAGAGAGGAGCTACCCTCTCTGCTGAGAGGTGAACACTCATTGGGACGACCTGCCTAGCAGAGAGGAGCTACCTGCTCTGCCAGGAGCTGAACACTCATCAGGACACCCTGGCTATGGAGAGGAGCTGCCTGCTAAAGGTTTCCTCTGAGCTGTTCTATTGCTCAATAAAGCTCAACTTCAACTTGCTCACCCTTCAGTTGTCTGCATACATCATTCTTCCTGTTCACAAGACAAGAATTTGGGACCCACCAAATAGTGAAGATAAAAAATCTGTAACACGAACAAGGCTGAAACATGCCTCTTGCTTATCATGTTACAGGTGAAGAGAAAGAGAGAAGAGCTGGGTGGTCCTTCAGAGAGCCCAGACCTGGGAGCTCCCCAAGCCAGGGCCGTGACTTCCTCTTTGGCAAATAGTGACAAGAATCAAAGGAAACAGAATAATGGAATCCTATGATTGCAACTAAAGTAAGTAAGGAGAAAAGTGATGCCCGGATTATGAGTTATTTTTGTCCATAGATGTTTATTCCAAGAACTGCCTTGATAGATGCAGTTTAGGCAACAGGTAATTCTTAGAGATGATTAATTCCAGGTGGATCAAACCTTAATATCCTTTTGAGGATGATTCACTTCAATTTACTGCATCATTACTTTTAGGAGGCAGCAAATGATACCGAATCCTATACACTCTTGCACATTCACTCCAGCTTCCCTCCCAAGTTGAAAACCATTTAAAAATAATTTGAGATAAAGTTCAGTCAGTTAGCTAGTTACAGCATTCTCTTAGGGTAGCATTAGCATTAATTAATGCTTGCAGATTGCTTTGAAAATCACAAATGCTATGGAAGTGCTGACTATTAATTTAGCAAAAGCACAGGCCATGAAAGTTGAAATTTGAAGGCAGTTGCACACTGATGAAATGTTTTAATACTCAAATGAACCAGCCTGAAGAAAGTCTCTGACATCCCATGTTTATAAATCATGAGGAAAAGAGGTTTAAAATGGAGAGATTTAAAATGAGATTTAGAAGAGAGTACTGAAGTGGAAGTGAATGGGAATGACTGTTGACTATAACAAGAGAGTAGCACACCTTAGGGATCATCAAAATCACAATTTGGGGTTTATACATTCATCAATTGGGAGGTCCCCCTTGTGCTGGTAATTGGCAGTGATTCAGGAGATAAGAAAAGGGGGAGAATAGGAAGAAGAGCAACAGAAAAAACAAAAAATATTAAGTGGAAGAAGAAGAGAAGGAAGACGGAGACAAAGCTGAGGAAGAAAAAGGAGAAAACTTATTTAATGAGATGCTAATGAAATGGCATTTCTCCAGTGCGAGTCAGCCCAAGGAGCAGTTATATCCCAATAAGGACTCCAAATTGAAACTACTGTCTGACTCCATTGTCACCAACAGTCCTCTTCAACTTTCTCCTCCTTTCCTGGTTTACCTGTGGATCTGAATGAGCAGATCTTGTGTCCCTTCCTTTTGCAATCATCACATGGCTTCTTGAGATAGGACTGGCATCCTATGCCCCTCCTCATCCTCATCCTATGCTTCCACCAAGACACTTAGGAAGGACTGGTTCTGCTGCCTTCCACACATCTCTGTGTGATCTTTAACTGATTCTTTAGGACTGTCCTTGGTGTTCAACTTCTCCAGTGAGGTCAGCAACATTGGGCATTTGTCCCCATATCTGTGCTGTTCTGATGGCTGAGACCTATATGCTCTTCCCAATGAAGATTTCCAGGAAAGTGGATTTCCATGGCTGTGAAGATAGCTGAACTACTTAACTTGTTCCCTGGAAGAAACTTTCTCCGTAATTTTGTTGTGGTCCTACAGGAAGGTAAGAACATGAATTAAATGAGCTTGTATAGCAATCGGTGATGTTATAGAAAAAGCTCCTTATAGAACAGATAAGAGATTACCTTCCCTACCTCTCTCCTTCCACTTTTCTTTATGTCTTTCCTTATGTTACATTAATTTTTTATTTTAAGCATATCATATATTTGTATTGCAGGATATTTAGAAAATAAAAAATGCATAAAAATTTAAATTTATAAGTGTGTGTATATATATGTATATATATATATATATACACACACACATATATATATATAAACTATAGGTCATCTACCCAGGCATATTCATGCCTTGCATTTAGTCATAGTGTCTGCCTTATATTGATGTATGTTTATATTATATATAATAATATTGTATGGATATTTTTATATTTTATAATTATTTAAATAGTATGTATTATATAAATATAAATTATGTTTGTACTGATAAACTTACAAATATGTTATATTTTTATTTACAAACATTATATGAATATAAATTATTAAAACAATTATTTTATATTATTTATATGTTATATATTTCATTTATATTCTGTTAAAATATAAATACTTGAAAATATTTATCAGATATAAATACTTGTATTGTATTTTCATAATTTATATTCATATAAATATTCTTATAAGTATCAGATACAAATACTTGTATTTATAAGATATAAGTATAAAATGCAAGTATTTATATTTTAATATTAATATTATAAAGTATTTTCCATTCATGTCTTCATAATGGATGCTTAATATTGTGTCATGTGGGTATATCACAACTTTTGCTTAAACTTGCAATTGTATTTTTAGTTTTCTCACAGTATTTATCCTTATAAATGATTTTATAAAAAATATCTTTGGGTGAAAAATTTTAAAAGAATTTTTATTAAATGAGACAAGGCTCATTTTCAAAAATATCATTCAAATTTTATGTTTTCTAATTGTCTTTTTTTTTTTTTTTTTACTGTGGCTCTTTCTGTAAGTTGTCAAATATACAATTGGACAAAAAGTTATCCTAATCAGGGTAATCAGGTAATCTTTGTGAGTTTAAGGTAAGAAAAACTTTTTGTCTATCCTCTTAGGTTCCATTGCTGGAACCTGTAAATTAAACTGACAAAAGAGAAGAAAAAGTTTACATGCACAGAAGCTTCATATAAAAGAAGTAAAAATCTAAAGGAGTGGTTAGACTTGGGGACTTATATGCTGTTTTAACAAATGGCAATACGTTGTGGAAAGTGACTAGACAAAGAAAAGAGATTTTGGGCTTCAAGAGGCAGTAACTTATGGGAAGGTAAACATATGAGGTAAATTAGTAATAAACAAGGTTTATTTAGTAAGGTTTGCTTACGTAGACTCATTTCAATGCCATCTCTGGTAGGGAACCATCTCTGAAGTCATTTTTCTCTTCCTGGTTCTGGAGAGAGGGACACCAATAAAAATGGAAATTTCTGCCTTGCATATAGTCAGATGGAGGAATTCAGACAGCTCTTTCTAAATCTGCTCTTTCTCGACTCTCTTCAGCTCAAAATAATCCTTATGCCAATGTAGCATATTTTGAAGTGGCATATTCTGATCCCCTCCATGAGTATGATAATCACATTTCAACAGAATTTGGATTCTGATCAGAGATTTCGAAGCTTATTTAAAGAGCGAAACAAAATGAATTAAACTCTTTCTAAGACATTTGTTAAATGTCCAAAATATGTCAGATGCTAAGCACACCAAGATGGTGCTAGAGAAATCAAGATGAATGAAACATGGTCCCTGTCTGTGAAAGTCTTCTGATCTTTTATTTGGCCTGTGTAGCATGTTGATTGCAAAAAGGGACATAATTCTTCCCCTCTCTGTATTTACGGTATTTATGGCACTGAAGCATTTTACATCTATTTCTCCACCCTTGAATCTTGGATGGCATGTGACTTGCTTTTGTCAATGAAATGGAACAGAAATGGCAGTATGCTGGTTCCACCTTGAGCCTCAGAGACTGGGTGCACCTGGCAACCCCTGGGAACCTTGCTACTGGCATATAAACAAACTTAAGCTAGCCTGCTGGAAGATCAGAGACTACACAGAGCAGAGATGAAGTGGCCTGCAGAGGCCAACTTGAACATCCAGCCCCTAGCCAAGCTGGCAGTTGACCATAAACACATGCCGTCTAAGGCCAGAAGAATTGCCCAACTATGTCCGGAGTTGTGCACTAAATAAAGGTCATTTGGGAAGGTTGGTAACATGAAAGATACTAATTGATACAGCCTGTAAACCAATTGCACCAATGTGCTTAGTGTCATAATAGAGGAAGAAGCAAGAAGCTATAAGCTGTTGGCTTGTCCTTCTGCTTCAGCTGCTTTTGATCTTGTTGACAACACAGTTTAAGATAATGAGGGTGAAGATATCTTGAAGAGGGGGAGCTTTCTACGAAGGAGTAAAAACATTCTGATAAAGGAGAGTCTGACATATTTTTCTTAAACAATTTTAACTCCTCACATGTGCCTTTCCTGGGCAAGGGTGCAAGGTTACCCAAGCAATAGAGGAAACTGTTGTTGAACTGAGCTACAAATTCTCTTGTTTTTGGATCTGGTCATGGGTGGTTATTGATGGTGCCAGGGAAGTAATTGCATAGGCATTCTGGCCCTGAGAGGCAATACCACTGAGCCATCAGGAATTGCCTAATGTGCCTAAGTTAACAAGGTTATCCAAACAGCTCTTTTCTGCTCCAAGTAGTAGCTTTGAATTTGCAGCTTTGATTCAGTTAAGCCAGCATCCTCATGCTCTCTGGGCTTCCTCTCTTTGGTAAGCCTATAAAGAATTCTTTCTTTCCCAAACCTCTCTCTGTTCCCATCAAAACTTAGCAAACAACTGGGCCTTTCTTCCAGACTCCCACTTTCTACTATATTAGTGCAACTCAAACTTTAATGTGCATAGGAATCACCCACAGATCTTGCTAAAATGCAAATTCAGATTCAATAGGTCTGGGGTAGGGATCAAGGATTTGCATTTCTAATAAGTTCCCAGATGATGCTGATGCTGCTTCTCCCAGGATAACACTTTGACTGTTAAGGTACCACATAACAAATGAAAGTATCTCTACTAACCAAAAGCTAGTTAATAGATAACCCAGAGTGCCTGATCTCCATTAAAACTTCCTGCTCTCATTCATTCATAGGCAAGTGAACAACCATAGCCTCTGCCTTCATTTGGGGAGGAAACAAAAACTTAGACTAATTTTGACAGTTCTGTGTGATGAATGCTTCCATAAAACTGCATTCCCAGGTACAGTATCTTTTTAAGTACTCACTTGCCAGAAGCCACTCCTAACAGGGTGTGATGGCAGGTCATGACATAAATGCCAGAACATCCCTTCCCAATTTTCTCTTCCCTGTTTCATCCCCCACTGTCCTATTTTTGATCATCCCTATTCCATGATTTCTGTCTTGTATAGCTCATCTAAATTAAAATATTCTTGGCTAATTTTCCCAGATCTCCCAACTCCTATTTAATTTCATAGGCTCCAGGAGCTCCCACACCTATAGTACCACATTTGCCTTGTTAGGATATGACTGATTTAAATATCTCACACCTGCTTCTCCTCAAAGCCATCTTTTCATTTTAAAGTACAGGCCTTAACTCTCTACCTGGCCATGCATCCAGTAGTGTAGATCCTCAAAGCTCTAGGTGGATTGCCGGACCAGCAGCATTAGCATCACCTGGGAGCTTATCAGAACTGTAGACTCGCCCACCCCACCCCAATCTACTACATCAGAGTCGGCATTTTAGCAAGATTCTCAGATAATTTTTATTGAAGTCTAAGACACTCTAGTGCAGAAATTTCAAAACACCTAGCTACACCTGCAACATGCATTTCACGGCAACTCTCACACTATGAAAGAAGAAAGACTGAGTTTCAAATCTCCTCCTTCTAGTCACTAGGTGTGCGATCCTTATGCCCGAGGATAGGTAATGGAGATCACAGATACTCGTAGAGTTGTAAGTGACAATAAAGTGAGCTAAGAGATACAAAAACATCTTGCCCAGTTCCTGGCACATTGGTGACATGGAATAAAAGATAGAGATGAAAAAGTTTGAAGGATACTCTTGAGATTAATACACTTAAGAATAGAATGTTGCCATAGAGTTGAACATTGATAAGCAGTATTTTATAAGTACAGAGTAATATATGTATAATTGTTAAGAATGTGCTTATTAGCTTGGCGTGAGATGACTTTTTTCCTCAAGTGTAAGGCATATGTTTTGGGTATTAATGCTATCAATACTTGAATAGTGCTAGAGATGTGAAATCAGAGACACATTTACTTTGCCATTGTTCAGAAAGTCACACGGCTGCTTCGTGCTCACAAATCTAGCATGGCATGTCCTTCCAATCCAGAATGTAGATGTTTAAAGAGCCACATTACTGTTGACTATGGCAATA
Source organism: Pan troglodytes (assembly GCF_028858775.2). Taxonomy (NCBI): domain Eukaryota; kingdom Metazoa; phylum Chordata; class Mammalia; order Primates; family Hominidae; genus Pan; species Pan troglodytes. The sequence goes on from NC_072419.2 coordinate 18,160,398, forward strand.
TTTTGATGGAAATTACTTCTAAGCATCCAAAATCAATGGAGAGTTTAAATAAACTGACTTGGAGTTTAATGTTTCCTTGGAATCCTATTGAAGTGTCCATAGAAATGTAGATCTCCTTTCAAAATGAGGTTGTACTCGAGCAACACTAATCACTTATAGAACTAAGTTTTGAATATCTTGAAATCAACAGTAAATGAAAAACTCAGCGTGATCACCCATTTTAATGCATAAAAAACCAATACAAAGATTTATACAAAGCTTTCTATAACCTTAAACCAATGCAAAAGAGTTAAGGGCCTGAGATGCAAATATATTTTTATATCTTGAAATCAGCAATAAAGAGAAAAAAATCCCTTCAAATTATCATTCTCTTTAACATATCTCTCTCAAATGTCAGTTTGAATATAGAGAAAAGACATCGTGTTACTTTCAAATGCCGCGCTTATAGTTCATTACACTACTTCATTGACTGTCTCTGTATTTCCTTTTTATGCTAACAGGATGGAAGAGATAAATCTGTCTTTTGTTTCCTTCTTTTTCATAAACAGATCTGTTTTAATTTCAAATTACTCTAAAGAAAATATGACTCTCTGGGAAATTTCAGGCCATCTACCAAAAGTAGCCAAGTTGCTATTTTTGGATTCAAACTTTTGAAACACCTGCCACATCAGCTGTTTGACTAAACCACCTAAAATTGCCAATATTTGAGCAATTTTTACCCACAAATATGGCAATTTTATGTATTTCAATCTAATAGTTTCCTATCTTTACACTCTAAAAAGACATTCCATGTTGACATTTTCTATTTATTGTAATGTCAGTTAGGAAAACAGATTTTTAAATGGCCAAAAAATTAAGTTATTTTCTGATCTAATTCTTGGCATTCCTTGGGTCACATAAATTAGAAGTCCTTAATTTGCATATAAAACTTACCTGTTAAGTAGAACATTCTTACACTGTTCTGACTAATTCTTGGTAGTTGTGTCAGCAGACATGAGGTAGAACATTCTTTTATAATTAGAAGGGAGACAAAATAAGGAAATACGATGTTCTTTTAAAATGTTTTATTTGAAAAAATTAAACAATACAAAGACTTTAAAAATCAACTTCTCTTCAGGTAAATGCTTTGAGCCAAGAGTCTTGTATGTGAAATAATTATATTGAAAAAGCTTGAATACCTTCTCATGCCCTTAACTCTACAACTCCAGTTGAAATTGTTGAATGATGAACAAAGTTATCAGAATTTTGCTCAATAAATAGCTGGAGTGTGTCATAGAATAAAACAGAATCAGGCCATGATTCAATCCTTTTGTGTTTGTTGTCCAGCACTGTGAAAAGTGTTGCTTTTAATGATTACACAGAGAAATGGGAAAATCCTGAACTGCCTTCAAAGCCATTAAGGAGATTTAGTCATGTTCAGCAGAGCATTAGATGTTTACGTATTTCATTGCTTCTCAATTTCCTGAAAACTTGTAAATTGCTGATGCTTAAAAGATGATGGTACACAGAATTAACTTAGATGTGGGCTAACCAAAATCTATATATACTCTGAATAATGAACAAGACATTCTTCGGAAAAGAGGCCTGTAATACCCCACCTTTTTCAGGTGATAAATTCATTCCTTGGCCTTCACAGTATGCGTCTATGATTCAAAGTCTTACAAACTAGAATGCACCATTAGAAGGTGCAGAGACTCACTTACCAGACCCAGGAGTAGCCTACGAAGCTCCTCACTCTAATTAATAAAACAACACCTTTCAGCCTGCTCTGCAGTGGACAGGAAGTTTTCTTATATTTAATGACCATCCATCTGAACAGAAAGCCTTCCTACTGAGTGTTCAGAGACAGAGGCTCAATTTCGAGGTGAACACAACAGACAAGCAAGGCCCAATCATTTAGAGGAAACTGATCCCAAGCCCACTACTTTATCTAAACATGCCACTATTGGTTCTATGTGGAACATTTTTTTTAAGTTTCAAGGAAAGTTAAGAAAAAATAGTAACTGATGTTATCAAAGGTTCATCTGTCAAAAAACCCAATGCATTTAAACTGAATACAAAAGCAAGCAGTGTACTTGTTAGCACATATTATTATTTCTTTATTGAGCAGTAAATCCTCTCTCTCAAGCAATAAAGGATTCTTTGAAGAATATCTAAACGTGTCAGAAGGGTAAGCAGTTCTGGCCTGAACAAAAAGGCTTTACGAATTTATGAATATTTCAATTCTTTATGGAGAAGAGAGAAGATATAAAGCAACAACCAACTGGAGAAAGAGCAAACAGATGTGAAGTTTGCTCAAAACATCCAGGACATAAATACTTTGACACATTATCTAGTCCAGTTGTATTCAACATAGGTTCCACAGACCTGCACTGCTGCAAGAACTGTTTCTTACAAGTCTTCATAGAGATTAGTACAGAAATATTATAAACTCATATAACAATTCAACTCTATTTTATGTCTGTTGAATCTCATAATAATATATTTGGTCTTGAATTTTATCTTATTTAGTTTTTAGTACCTCATTTGTATTATATTTTATAAAAATACTGGTCCACAATGAATTGGAAATTTAAACAAAAATAAATGAACAGCAAGCAAACAAAAAAGATTTTGTTTGTTTGTTTGTTTTACAGAAGTTCCAGTCAATTTCTGGCTTCCAAGTATAGTAAGTTCTTATTATAGGTCAGGCATTGCTAGGCACTTTTGTCCTATTTTTTAAAGTACCAATGAAATTTTTATGACTTCCTTTGGCATTCATTTTAGTACTTGGTGCCCTCACTACCAGGAAAGCCAGACTTATGAGAAAACCAGATTTATGGTGCACTATCATGCACCATAGCACTGTGGATAGACATGAGAAAAGGCCATCACATTCTTCCTAGTCAATTCTCCATTACTGAGAAGACCCTGAGTAAAAGGTTGCCTGTGTTTTCTATGCTCATCTTCCCATCCACCCCACTTCTCCCTTTTTGCAGAGGAAAAAGATAAGAAGAACAGAGAAAGTGGAATTGACTGATTTTTGCCTGATGTAAATTTTAACATAGTTTAGAATAATAAGCACCCCATGACTAAATTGATTACTCGTTGTTTTCTTGTAACTACCATGAGGCTGGAATCAGAATTGCTTTGTCCACATTTACAATAATATCAAAAAGAATAAAATAATTAGGAACAAATCTAACCATGAAGGTAAAAGATCTGTACACTGAAAACTATAAAACATTGACCAAAGAAATTGAAGAAGACATGAATAAGTGGAAAGATATTCTGTGTTCATGGATTGAAGGAATTAATACTGTTAAAATGTCCAGACTATCCAAAGTGATATATAAATTCAACGCAAACCCTATCAAAATTCCAATGGCTCTTTTCACAGAAATAGAAATAAAATTCTAAAATGTCTGTGGAACCACGAAAGACCCCAAATAGCTAAAGCAATCTTGAGAAATAAAAACAAAGTTGGAGTAATCACAGTATCTGATTTCAAATTGTATTACAAACCTATAGTAGTCAAAACATTTTAAAACATCTTGGTACTGGCATAGAAACAGACACCTGAACTAATGGAACAGAATAGAGAGCCCAGTAATAAACACAAGCATATACAAAAAACTAGTTTTCAATAACAACGCCAAGGAGACACAAGGAGAAAGGATAGTTTCTTCAATAAATGGTGCTGGAAAATTGGATATTCACTTGTAGAAGAATGATACTGGACCCTTACGCCACACACAAAAATCAACTCCAAATTAATTACAACCTAAATATAAGACCTGAAATTATAAAACTCCCGGAAAAAAAAAAAACAGGGGAAAAACTCCATAAAACTGGTTTTAGCAATGACTTTGTGGATAGGACAACTCAATAGCATAAAATGAATAGCCCAGTTGAAAAACGACCAAAGGATGTGAATAGACATTTCTCCAGTGAAGACATAGAAATGACCAACAGGTATTTGAAAAGGTATGCAACATCACTAAAAAACAGGGAAATGAAAATCAAAACCACAATGAGATATCGCCTCACACCTGTTAGATAGCTATTATCAAAAAGACAAAAGATAACCACTGTTGACACGGATGTAGAGAAAATGGAACCCTTGAGCACTTTTGCTGGGAATGGAAACTGGTAAAATCACTATGGAAACCAGTATGGAAATTCCTCAAAAATTAAACATGGAACTACCATGTGATCCAGCAATTCCTATTCTGGCATATGCTCAAAGCAAATGGAATCAGCACTTTGTAAAGATATTTGCACTCCCATGTTTATTGAATCATTATTCACAATAGCCAAGATATGAAAACAACCTAAGTGTCTGGCAACAGATGATTGGATAAAAAATTGTGATACACGCACACACAAAATGGAATATTATTCTGCCTTAGAAAGGAAGGAGATCCTGCCATTTGCAATATGATGAACCTAGAGACATTACGCTAAGTGAAATAAGCAGAAAAGAAAACATACTGCATGATCTTTCTTATATACAGCATCTTAAAAAAGCTTGAATACATAAAATTAGAGTAGAAATGTGATTACCAGAGGTAGGGGGAGATAGGGAGATGTAGACAAAAAGGTACAAAGTTGCAGTTTTTCAGATGAATGCATCTAGAGTAGATCTAATGTGCAGCATGTGGACTACAGTACATAGCATTGTACTGTATACTGGAAATTTGCTAAGGCAGTAGATTTTTGGTGCTCTTGCCACACACACACACACACAAAAGCTATCTATGTGAAATCATGGATATGTTAATTGGCTTGAGTGTAGTAATCATTTCAATGCAAATATGTATATCAAAATATGATGTTATATATTACATATATACAATAAAAATAATTTTATTAAAATAATTGAGGTATCCAAAGTCCACAAACAGTTTCCAAATACTTGAAAGAGGTCGTTTTCCAAATAGGTCAGACCAGGGGCAAAGTTTCTGTGTTGGAAGCAGAGGGTATATCTTGAAATTTGGCTGATTGCAATTGCTTTGTCCTTCAATCTAGACATTAAGGGTTCTCATTGTTTTACCACCAGTAGAATATTTTCCAAAGGCAGTGCCTCTAATTATGCATCAATTAACCTTAATTAAGACAGTTCTTGCCTAACAGTGTACCCAGAGAGTTCACTAAACAAACAGCTTGACAAACACTGGCATTTTAAATCTTTTCCAAACATGTCACTTTCTTAATTAGGTAGTCAGGTTGTGAAGACTATATTCACAGACATTATTTGGGAAATTAGAGCAGGGAAGATGGAGCCAGTTCCTCTTCACGCTCCTTAAATGCATTGGTTACAGCAGAACTTGCTGCTAGAAATGCACCCATAAGGCAGCACCAGGAAGAACACAGCATTTGCTCCAGGTGGGAAGCACGATGGCAGCAAATTACTAAAGTTAGTTTCATTTTTCAGGGAAAGATTAGAAAATAAAAGGAGAAATTTTATGGAAATAATGAAAGGACTTACTATTGATCTTTTTCCTGTTTGTATTAAGCTGAAAGTCACACATACATTATAAATTTAATAGAAAATGATGACAAATTTGGTCTTTTAAACTATGTCTTTGACATATTGATAATATTGGATCCTATGATTTAAAAGACCTATTTCCATTCATTCAAGTCATTATTTAGGATATTCAACAGATTTTTTTATATTGAGACTGCACAGTTCTTATTATTTCATTTTTTGTTGCTTTTGTAAATGAAATAGCTTTTAAACATATTTAATTTTATCTTAAAATATTTTAATGTAAAATTTATCATATAAAAATGTACAAAATATGCATATGTAGCATTTTAAAAATATATACAGTACTTATACATTTTTATAACACCAGCTTAAGAAATAGAACATTAATATTCAGTTTAAATCCCCCCGCATTCCCTCCCTAATTGCACTCATTTTCTGCCTTCCAATCCAGAAGTCTTTTCTAAATCTGTGCTAATCATCTTGATTATATTTAGATGTTATTGTGCACCTATATGTATTATAAACTTAAATTTTGTGTAATTCTGCACATTTTTGGCATTTACATTAGTGGAATCATGCTGTAATATTTTTATTATTTAATTTTTTCCACTAGCATACTTTTGACTTTCATCCAAATACATGTAACTCAACTTTGTTTTCACTACTGTAAGTTATTCTGTCACATGACTATATCTTAAAACATAAAATTATTCACTCTAATGAAATAGAACATTTGGACTGTGCAGCAGGCAGAATTCCGGGATGGCCCCCAAATAATCAAACCCTGATGTATAGATACCTTCTCCCACTTATTGGATCACACAACAATCTAGGCGCTGCTGTGAAGAGGCTTTGCAGATGTAATTAAAATCCCTAATCAGTTGATTTTAAGTTGAGAAGATAATCATGGGTGGCCTAATCTACTCAGATGAATCCTTAAATAAAATCAGAGAGATTCAAAGCAGGAGACAGTCATATGGCAAGGAATTGCTGGTGACCTGTAGAGTGGAGACGGGCCCCCAGCCAACAGCCAGCAAGCAGATGAGAACCCCAATCCCACAGCTGCAAGAAGCTGAATTCTGCCAACTGTGTCACAGTAGCTTGAGAGAGAACCCTACATTAGAAATAAACGCAGCCCAGCCAACACCTTGACTTCAGCCATAAGTAACAAATTCAGCTAGGCTGAGCTCAGACTTCTGACCTATAGGACGTGTGAGATGATAAATGTTTTAAGCCATGTAATCCGTGGCTATTGGTTAAGCAGCAAAGGGAAATCAATACAAGCTATGTTCATAATTGTCCTATTTTAGACAATGCTGTTCTGAATGTTTTTGTACATGTTACCTGGTACACTTGTGCAGGAGTTGAAGTCATATACCTAGAAATAGAACAGAATTATGTAGTTACATAATACACACATTACTGGATAATGTCAAATTATTTTCCAAAGTAATTTCAATTTATACGTCCACCAGCAGTCATGAGAGTTTTCTTATGCTTCATATCCTTCCCCAAGCATGGGATTGGCAGGATTTAAGTATTTTCCAGACTAGTGACTATAAAATAATATTTAATTGTTGGTTTTAATTTGCAATTCTCTGAATTATTAATGACTGAGCATTTTTTCATTTTCATGGGTTTTTTTTGCCATTTGCGTTTCTGCTCGTAAGAAATGCTTTTTCAAGGGACTTATTCTTACTGATCCACAGGATTGGTTAATTATTTCCTCACTAATTTGCTGAGTCAGTTTGAATTATATCAGTTTTTCAGATTCCTGAGTCTACATTTGGTTATCTGTTATGTGCCTGTGGTAGAATATTTGTTTATTTCTATGACATATCATACTTTATTACTTATATATCCACTTATCTACCTCTAATGCAGCTTGTATTTATGGTTATTTGGAGCCCTTTGCTCTTCCAGATACATTTTAGAACAATCTTGTCAAATTTTATTTGATAAAATAAAAATACTATTATAAAATGTTATTTTATTTCAATTATATTGAATCTGTAAGTCAATTTGGGAACAAATGGCATCTATAATGCTGAGAGTGAGTCTTTACTCATGAAAACAATGTCTATATATTTAGTTCTTCTTTAATGTCATTTTTAAAGTTTTATAATTATTTACATAAAAATCTTCCATGCCTTTTGTGAAATGTTGTCCTAGGTACCAAACACATTAACTGCTATTGTATCTGGTATCTTTTTTAAATTTTTATTTTTCTAACATTTATTTTAAGTTTAGGGGTACATGTGCAGGATGTGCAGGTTTGTTTCATAGGAAAACATGTGTCATGGTGGTTTGTTGCATATTTCATTTCATCACTCACGTATCAAGCCTATTATCTATTAGTTATTTTCCCTGGTCCTCTCCCTCCTCCCACCCTCTGCCCTCTGACAGGACCCAGTGTGTGTTGTTCTCCTCTTTGTTTCCATGTGTTCCTCATCATTTGGATCCCACTTGAAAGTGGGCATATGTAGTGCTTGGTTTTCTGTTCTCGCATTAGTTTGCTAAGAATAGTGGCCTCCAGCTCCATCCATGTCCCTGCAAAGGACATAATCTCATTATTTTTATGGCTGTATAGTATTCCATGGTGTATATGTACCATAGTTTCTTTTTCCAGCATATCATTGATGGGCATTTGGGTTGATTGCATGTCTTTGCTATTTTCATGTCTTTGCTGCAATGAACATACACATGCATGTGCCTTTATAATAGAATGATTTATACTCCTTTGGGTATATACCCAGTAATGGAATTGCTGGGTCAAATAGTATTTCTGTCTCTAGGTCTTTAAGGAATCGCCACACTGTCTTCCACAATGGTTGAATTAATTTACATTCCCACCAATAGTGTAAAAGCAGTCCTTTTAAACCACTACCTCACCATCATCTGTTATTTTTGGATTTTTTAATAGTAGCCACTCTGACTGGTATGAGATTGGTATCGCATTGTGGTTTTGATTTGCATTTCTCTAAGTATCAGTGATATTGAGCCTTTTTTCCTGATTGTTAGCCACATGTATGTCTCCTTTTGAGAAGTGTCTATTCATGTCCTTTGCCCACTTTTTAATGGGTTTTTTTTTTCTCATAAATTTGTTTAAGTTCTTTATAGATGCTGGATATTAGACCTTTGTCAGATGCATAGTTTGCAAAAAATTTCTCCCATTCTGTAGGTCTGTTTACTCTATTGATAGTTTCTTTTGCTGTGCAGAAGCTCTTTAGTTTAATTAGATCCCGTTTGTCAATGATTTCTTTTGTTGCAATTGCTTTCGGCATCTTTGTCATGAAATCTTTGCCTGTGCCTATGTCCTGAATGGTATCCTACATTTCCTTCTAGGGTTTTTTTTTGAGATGGAGTCTCAATCTTTCGTCCAGGCTGGAGTGCAGTGGCATGATCTCGGCTCACTGCTACCTCCGTCTCCTGGGTTCAAGCAATTCTCCTGCCTTAGCCCCCCCAGTAGCTGGGATTACAGGTGCCCGCCACCATACCCAGCTAATTTTTTTGTATTTTTAGTAGAGATGGGGTTTCACCCTGTTGGTCGGGTTAGTCTTGAACTCTGACCTCGAGTGATCCGTCCACCTCTGCCTCCCAAAGTTCTGGGATTACAGGCGTGAGCCACCGTGTGCGGCCTCTTTTAGGGTTTTTGTAGTTTGAGGTATTTAAGTCTTTAATCCATCTTGAGTTGATTTTTTTTTTTTCCTGAGGGTCTTACTCTGTTGCTCAGGCTGGAGGGCAGTAGCATGATCTCGGCTCACTGTGGCCTCAACGTCCTAGGCTCAGATGATTTTCCCACCTCAGCCTCCTAAGTAGCTGGGATTACAGGTTTGTGCAACCACGCCCGGCTAATTTTTGTGTTTTTAGTAGAGACGGGGTTGCCCAGGCTGGTCTCGAACCCCTGGACTCAAGCAATCCACCTGCCTCGGCCTCCCAGAGTGCTGGGATTACAGGCATGAGCCACTGTGCCCAACCTTGATTTGATTCTTTTATACAATGTAAGGAAGGGGTCCAGTTTCAATTTTCTGCATATGGCTAGGCAGTTATATAATATCTTTTTAAATTGCATTTTTCTAATTGTTTGTGGATAACATTTGGAAATAAAATAGAATTTGTGCATTATACCCAGAAAATTCACTGAAATCTCTTTTCAAATCTAGTAATTTTCTGATAGAAAATTTTCTTTGAGACAATCATATCACCGGGAGATCATAAAAATTTAGTTTCATCCTTTCTAATTTTTTCACTTTTGATTACTTTTTCTTGTCCTATTATACTGGCTAGGACCTCTGACCCATGCTGGATAAAAATGTTAGTAGCAAATGCCCTTGTCACTCTCCTGATTTTAAAGAAAATACTTTCAAATGTTTTGTTACCATGATGGTTAATTTTATCTGTCAACTTGGCTGGGACATAGTGTCCAGGTATTTGGTAAAACACTATTTTGGATGTTTCTGTGAGTGTGGTTTTTTTTTTAATGAAATAAACATTTAAATGGGTGGACTCTGGGTACAGCAGATTGCCCTTCATAATGTGAGGGGGTTTCATCCAATCAGTTGAAAGCCTGAATAGAAGAAAAGACTAACTTTGCCCTAGCAAAGAAGAATTCTGCCAGCACATAACCATTAGATTTCAACTGCCACATGGGATCTCAGATCTTCAGCCCCCCACCCCACCCTGCAGGTTCTGAACTTGCCAACCTGCATAATTGTGTGTACCAGTTCCTTAAATCTCATGTACGGGTGTGTGTGTGCACGTGTGTGAGGGAAACAAACACACACATACACAAACACCCTCATCGTATTTGTCCTGTTTCTTTGGAGAACCCTGACTAATACAATCATTCAAAAGATTTTGTGGTTATTTGTTAAATAAAAATGTTTTATCACTTAAGAAAGTTCTCTTCTATTCCTATTTTGTTGAGAAATTTTTCTGGTTGGATTTTGTCATGAATGGTTATTAAATTTTGTCATTTTGAAACATCTATTGCAATGATTATAAATCTGTTATGCTTTTCTTTTTCAATATCTCAGGATAGTGAATTATACCACATAATAATCTTACATATAAGCAACGAATCCAAGTTGGTCAAGATGTATTATGCCCTTTGTTTTATTATGCAGTACTGGATTCCATTTTTATTGATTTTGAGTGGGAGGTGAAAGATTTGCATTCATGTTCATGAGGGCTTTAATTATAATTTTCATTTATCCTATTGTCCTACCCTGATTATGATACTAATATTTTATTAACTTCAAAACATGAGTTTCAAAGTACCATCTCTTTCTAGTCTCTGAAAGAATTTTCTTAAATTTACAGTCGTCTAGTCCTTGAATACTTGGTATAACTATGATTTAAAGTAAGTAGGGTAAGAAAAAGGGAATCCAAATTTTCTATATTTTGGAAACATTCATATTTCTTGGAATTATATTTCAATTTCACTACATTTTTCAATACATAGGAACCCATTGCTCTACGATCACCTCTATTATTTTATTCCCTGCATCTTCAAAAATGCACATTTTGCATTCCTAAAGTTACTTATTTGGGACTTTTATTCTTTATATGTCTTGTTAGAGGGTTGTCAGTTTTTATGGTATTTTGAAATGAATAGAAATGGATACTACTGATATTATCTATGTTACATTTGTTTTCTTTTTACTAATTCCTGTTCTTTATTGCTTCCTTTTTTGTTTTTGATTTGCAATGCTTTATTCTGATTTGATTACTTTTATTTTTGTTTGATTTTTTTGCTTTTTATTAAGTTGAAATCTTAGCTCATTAATGTTTAGCCTTCCTTCTGTTCTGGTATGGTATAAGCCTTTGAGGCTATGATTTTTCCTGTAAGAATCATTATCTGTGTCACACAAATTTTAACAAATAGTAGTTCTGTTATTATTTAATGCAAATAAATTGCTAAATATGAACAAAATCCTTTGTTTCTTCTCTTAGTCTATGCCAACATGTGAACGCCCCAAATGGGATTGTTTTCTGTTTTCTGTTCTGCTTTTTTTTTTTTTATGCTGGGCTTTGCTTCTGTTTCAGGGCTTTACCTTTCATATGAGACTAGTGACAGGTCCAAGGGCTCCCAGTTCACCAAGGAAATCTTTGATTGGTCTTTTCGCCGTAGGGATAATAGTTCACCTTTTTTCTGTATTCTTTCTAAGCTTAATGATCACGCTAACTTCAGTAGATACACTTCCCAGCTACCAGTTACCAGACTAAGATAATGCTGATCTTATCTTGACCATTCTACCTCACTTGTTTCCACTATCAGTATCCTTTGATCTGTAAGTCTTCAGATTCTGTCTCCACGCACATAGGTGAACATTATTTTATTCCTGAACTTTCGGTCAAAAGATGGTGTCTTCTGGACAAGGTGGAAATGACCATTGCTGGAGGAAGCAACAGACCCCCTCCCGCCTTGCTGTGTCTGCCTGACAGGGATTTAGCAGGCCCTGTGAGAACATCAAAGGCTGTGGAGAGCTGAAGGAAAGTCACCTAATGCCTTTTAAATCCTTTATCTTTCTTTTCAAACCTGCAATGTGTGAGTATTCATTATATACAACTTGTATTCAAATTTATGCTATTCAAGCAGAAAAAAATGTCTTTCATCAATTTTAAATTCTTTAAATATTTTCTAATCCTCTACATGTAGGTTAGAGTGAGCAGCCATTTGGAAGACTGGAATAATTTCTCCTGATACATGGACTTGGGCAAAGTATTTTTCACTAAAGTAATAAAAATACAATTGTAGAAACATGAACATAAAAAGGGAAAATATTAGGAAGATACAGAGGTTTCTGTGAACTCTGGTCTGTTGGGTCTGAGGAGAGTCTTGGAAACAAGAGTTAGAAATTAATGTGTTTGAGCTTGAAAGTCACTTTAAATCCCAATTATAAATTCTCAAGGGAGAGGAAATCTATTGAATGTGAGTTGGGATAGATCCCCACTCAGTGTCTAATCAATGATGGCAACAGGGTGAGGACACAGAGTATTGAAAGAACTTTGGAGATCAATTGCTTTATGTGAGGGCCAACGATTCTTAGAGGGGAAAAGGTGGCTCTTCATAAAGAGGAGAATTGGTCCTGCAGTCAAATCTTAATAATTTCTGCCAGACTTTAGAGGGAAAGGAAATAAACTGAAAATGAATAGATATAATATTATTTTATTTTATGGCAGCAAATGGAAAGTTAAGATGTGAATAATCAGTTTGTCTTTAAAGCAAAGAAAAAAGCAACAAACTAGAGTTGATATCAAATCAAATGGAGTAAACACAATACAAATATATACTAAGATAAACACACGCCCTTTGAAACAATAATTAAAGATAAGATTTATAACACATATGGGGACTATCTCAAATGTAAAGAAATAATGTATGAATATCATAAGCACTTACAAATTTCATAAGGTGAAAAAAACATTATATGTAAGCAAGAAAATTTGGCTGGCCTTTGATTTCTTCTGTGAAATTTAGATACCAAAACTACTCCGAGAAACATCTAAAGGTTTTGAGTAGAAAACCTGAGATTCCCATAATTTAAAATTAACCAAGTTTCCTTTCATGTTCATAAATCAAAGAAAGATGTTTTCCTCCTTCCAAGTAGGGAGGAAGTGTCCTGCCAACTAAGAGAATCCGTTTCCTCAGTGAATAAAGTTTCCACTCCTCTCCTTACCTGGCAACTCCTTTTTGTTCATCATCCTTCAGAATCAACTCCATGGCAGTTTCTTCCCTGGGTTCTTCCCTGGGTTCTCAAACTAAAGCATGATAGTGTGTTATTGTCTTTTGCAGAACAAAATCTTTTCTTTCATAGCATATTTCAAAGCTTGTATCTGTATTTCTAATGGGTTTCATTGTTAAATATCAGCCTTCCATATTAGGTTATAAGACTCACGAGGACAGGCACTGTTTCTATTTTGTTCACCACTGTACACACCGTGCATAGTGCAGAGTCTGAGAGAACACAGTTACTCAATACATGTGATGGGAAGGGAAGGGAAAAAAGAGACAGGAGTCATATCCCTTACTTGAATTGGCAGTGGGAAGCCACGTGGGGAAAAAGGACAGGAGCAGTAAAAGGCGGGAGGGTTGATTGCTGGTCCCAGGATCTGATTGGGGATCCAAGATGTCCACTATAAAAGATTTTATTCCCAGAGAGAGATGGAGAGAGGAGTTTATGAAACCATAGAAACAGAAGGAATGAAAGATGACACAAGAATATCTTTCTCTAATCCCCAATAAAGATCCCTTTCTTTCAGATTATTTTTTACTGGATAAGTACAAATTAGTTCTGTGTCCCGAAAAGAAAGGTTACAGTTGATACCATGTCTTTGCATAGGGTGGTCTCCTCAGAGTTAAAAAGGAAAAAAAAAGTTCTTCATACTGTGTCTGTTCTGTTTAACTTCAACCTTAGCAGGAAAATGATCTGTAGCAAACAACAGCATCCTGAAAGTACTAAATTATCTCCAGCTTTCTTTTTTTGTTGTTGTTGTTTTTGTTGTTGTTTTTTTGAGACAGAGTCTCGTTCTGTCGCCCAGGCTGGAGTGCAGTGGCGCGATCTCGGCTCACTGCAAGCTCCGCCTCCTGCGTTCATGCCATTCTCCTGCCTCAGCCTCCCAAGTAGCTGGGACTACAGGCGCCCGCCACCATGCCCGGCTAATTTTTTTTTTGTATTTTTAGTAGAGACGGGGTTTCACCATGTTAGCCAGGATGGTCTCGATCTCCTGACCTTGTGATCCACCCGCCTCAGCCTCCAAAAGTGCTGGGATTACAGGTGTGAGCCACTGCGCCCGGCCTCCAGCTTTCTTTTTAATTGGGGAGCTTTCCTTACCCATGTGAGCAGTTCTGGGCTTTGCCCTTCACACCACATTTCCTCTGGCTATTAAGGACCTCATTGTTGAGGTCAACCATAGTATGGATGTGCTTATAAGAGTCACAGAATATTGACATTGAGGAGGGGGTTTGTTCATACCAGGTCATTCAGAACTGGTTGGGCAAAGTCCCAAGGCATGAGCGGCATCCTGCTACTAAGACTTCCTTAGGGGCTGTGCTGACAATTGTTGTGGGCCTTCCAGTACCCACAGTGAGAGATGAGCAACTACTCTTGCTCTTCCACCTGGGGAACATGCAGTGTTCACTCAAGATGGTGGTTCAGTTTCCATGCAACTCTCAGCACTGGATACTAATAGGGCATGGCTCTCTCTCAGGGTGCATTGCTTGTATTTTGTGGTTCCGTTGGGTCAGGACCCTTACCCCAACCTCCTATAAACCCATATGTAACTCACCTTACCCAGGTGAGGCTCCTCTAGCTTGGCTCTTCCTGGGCTTTTGCTTCTTCAGAACTTAAAAATCTTCATCATTCCCTTGCAAATTCCAGAACAGCATAATTATAAATTCAGCATTTATAATTCCTACTAAAGTACTGAATATTTTAACACTTGCTAATTTTTTACCCATGAATATTATATGTAGAATGTAAAAAAAAAAAAAGAAAAACGGAACAAGGAATGTCGATCTATAAGAAATTGTATTACCAATCAACGATCATAGGTCAATGTTTTAATTTTTGTTGTTTAAATTATATATATGTATTCTTATTTTTGTCAGCTTAATTCATCCAGTTTGGATAGAGTTTTCTTAAAGTCATCAGTTTCTGTATTTGTTAGTTTTTCCTTAAAATTCTGTAGATTTTACTTTTGTTAGCCTCAAGCCTATGTTGTAGAGTGCTTACAAGTTCAGAATTGGCATGGTTTCTCATTAGCTTGTTTTATTTTTTTTTTTCCATTACAGGGTGTCCCTTTTTATTCTACTAATGTTGTTTTAAATTTTATTTTGCCAGACGTTACTTTTCTTACACTGATTTTTTTACTTAGTATTGGTTTTGTTTTTCATGCTTTTATTTTAAATCTTTCTATGTGGTTTTTTTTTAGGTGTTTGTTTCTTTGTCTTTATCTTATGGAAGCAGCCTATTTCAAATTCAATTTTATAAACTGTAATTGTTAATAGGCAAGTTTAATTCATTAACATTTTCTGTGAGTCTAGTGGGGTTTATGTCTGTCACCTTATTGTTTTTGTGAGATGATCATGCTTTTTCTTTATTGCTGTATTTTCTTTCCCTGCTTTCTTTTTGGTTGGTAAAATTTCCTATTTTCTTTGCTTTATTTGCTTTGCAATAAATTGTTTTGCTTATTTGTTTGATTTTTGATTTCACAGCTGCCTCCTCTGGGGAGATCCTAACCTGGAGCTAGGTCCTCTTACAAGCAGCCATGTTGGGAACATGGCAGTTCCGGGCTCAGATCAGTGGCCAAAGCTCCTGATCATCCAGGTGTGTCTATGTGTCTCAGTTGCCACCCCTCTCAAGTTTCCACTCTCTAGGAACTCTATCCCCAAGAAAGAATTGGCAGAATAATTTCCCCTACATGTGCTAAGTGAGAATGTTCACCCCAGCCCCTAACATCTTCTGCAGAACACTATTAGTCCTCTGCCTGGAGCAACCCAAACCCTGGAGCTACTGCCTACTTCATATTCAAAGTGCAGCAAAGTCTTACCTTCTGCTCTGTTCCCCATTTTGTTTTTCTATTCTGTTCCTCAACTGTGGAAATGATCGTCTTTTATTGATTCCAGCCATGTCTCTTTTTATGTATATTTTTCCCTCTTGCTACATGATTGGAGCAGAAATGCCATCTTGACCTGAAACCTCTGTGTTCTCCTTCTAATTCTATGATTATGGCCTAACCACTGCCCTGTCTCTCTCAAGCCAGCCCTTTTGATTCTCAAAAGACTGTTTTGGAAGTCAGAAACCTGAACATTGACTGTTTCTTCTTTTCATTTTCTCTCTAATGATGTTCTTATCCTCAAAGCAATGTAGATTCCTCTAACTGAGAAGGGGAAAGATCACAACAGAAAGGAAACAATAAAAAGCAAATGTTCAAAAATTACTATTTTGAGACGTTTTCTCTGCATGTCCTTAATGAGGTATATGCTTCAAAGCCCAGGTTAACCCATTTATGTGTTCATGGATTTAAACATAGACTACCCTAGAAGCAACTACTGACACTGAATTAACGTGGCTTATTGACTTCTCCTAGCACCTTCTATTCCCTCTGCTGTGTCAGTCCAGAAAATTTAAAAAGATAAAGAGGATAATGGGACATTCTGTAGGCCCTGCTGCCTGTGGGAAGGGAGGAGCAGGGAGGAAGAAAGTTTGCCATAATGGGAAAAGGAAGAGATGACAGAAGCAGATCTATCCCATGGCGACTATGAACACAGGACTCCTTGTTGTCTGGGGTTAGATAAAGAGATGACACCTGAGTAACAAAATATGACACCTTCAAATAGGTGAGGAGAGTAAATGGCTTTGAAAAACTTCCTGACACTTTAAAATACACACCTGCTGAATTGCCACTGTGCTCACATCCAAGACCTACTCACCTTTTATTCTCTTTGGGCTGACTCCCATGAAATCCTTTTCTCTCCTAGAACATGCTGAATGCTCAGATGAACAAGATTCTTCATGGACTTTAATGTCTGTGAAATGAGTCATACACGATATGGTACCCATGGATGATATAGGCCCATGGATTACTGAATAACTGTAGGCTTGGCTAAAAAAAATTCTATCTCAATATATATTTTTAAAAGTAAGGATGCTGGAACTAAAGATCAGAAAAATTAAAGCAAAGCATAAGCAAAACTATTCTACTTTTAAAAATCATGTTTGGTGCATGAGGTGATGTTCAATTTTTTGCATCAGCTCAGCTAGACTACACTCTCCAGTCATTCAATCAAACACTAATCTAGGTATTACTATGAAGGTACATTGAAGATGAGACTAACACCTACAACCAGTTAACTGTAAGTAAAGATTAGAGATTATCTTCAGTGGTATGGGTGAGCCTCACCCAATCAGCTCCAAGGCCTTAAGAGCAGAACTGATGTTTCCCTGAGAAAGAAAAAAATTTCCCTGTTATCTGCAGCTTCAGTTTATACCCAAGAATTCCCACCTGCCCTTCCTGATGGACACCTTGGATTTCAGAGTTGCCTAGCCAGCCCTCACAATTATGTGGGCCAACACCCTGCAATAAATCTTCTGATATATGCGTGTGTGTGTGTGTGTGTGTGTGTGTGTGTATCCTGCTAGTTCTGTTTCTTTGTGGAATGCTGACAGATACAAATTTTCATACTAGAAGTGGTTCAAGACAAACAAAACATTAAGAGTGAGCTTCTAAATTGACTCTGAGTTTTTTGGAATTGGTTCTTTAGTTTTATTTGATTCAAAGGCACTAGTGACTATTTCCAGTGGTAAAGAGGGCATTGATAATCCATGACATGATGTCACAATAAAGATTTGCAAAATATCACCACTGGACACTCCTTATCAAATACCCATAAAAGCCAAGATTCTGGACAACTATCTATTTAATACTACAAGACATTTCAATCAAACTAAGGAGTATAATGGGATTGGCTAGTTGTTCTTAACTGCACTGGAGGAAATATAAAAAAGGAAATAATGCACCCAGGACTTCAAATTCCAAGCTCAAATGATGTATAAGTTACTTGGGATGTTCTACATCTGCTGTGAAAGAAACCTTTATCTCTTATAGCTGCAAAGTTGAGATTTCTGAAAACTAAACCCAGAGTCTCATTCTGAGAATGACTAAATTATAATTCAAATTGAATTTCAGCCTTACAGGTGTCTTCTGTTCAAATGAGGGCATTGACTGAGAAGAAACAGGATTCCAAAAATTGGAATAGAGACATATGGGAAGATCTTAGGGAAGCTGGGGACACTGAGCTCCTAAATTCTGCTGAGTGTTCTTTACCAGCAGAAGAGAGCATTCTATCACTAAGGAGGTTAACCTTGCTTTGCCTGCAGAAGTCATAATAACCTCTCCTGAAATAGTTGCCTTGAAAGACACTGTTGATCTCCCTCAGGACTCACCCCCACCATTCTTCTTTGTATCTAGACCTGTAACTAGACTCAAATCCCAGCAGGTCCCAGAAGATGAGATACAAAGTGTGACTCAAGATAAAGTACACTATACATTGAGAAAACAGCATAATTTTCCCAAATTACACACACAGAAATTTGGGTTATATGTTTGTGAATGGATGTTAAAGGTGTTTAATAATAGTGGAAGGAATGTAAAGTTAAGTCAGGCTGGATTTATTGATATTGATCCACTAAGCAGAGATTCTGCTAGTTGATCATCACGTTCCTAGGAAAAAAAACAGATGAAAATCCACTAAATTCTTTCTTGCTTTGTATAAGTGGAAGAGTTATAGGTTTACTAAACAGAAGTCTAATTTGAAACATGAAAACAGAATCACATTAATTGATTCCAAGATTTGAGCCAATTTATAAACCCACAGCACCTTGAATGAAGGAGAGGCCCCTATCCTCTTCAGGAAAGACTCTACTCCACTGCCAAAAATCTGTGCATTTCTACTAAAATAGACACTTATGCTAGATAGGAATTGGCTTTCCCTAAACACAGTATTTCTGCGAAAACCATGGACTCATAGAGCGGCTTATTCATCACCATGATATTCCATATAACATGCTTCTGATCAAGGAACTCACTTCACAGTAAATGAAGTATGCAGCAAAGGGCTCAGGCTCATGAAATTCACCATATTCCCTGTAATCCTCAAGCAGCTGGCATGGATGAACAGTAAAATAGTCCCTTTAAGATTCAGATAGAGTCTTATCTACTGGCTGTATTTTGCAGGGCTGGACCAGTGTCTCAGTCAGCATCCAATATATGGTGCCAATTCTCCTATAGCCAGGATTCACAGGCCCGGGGATCAAGGAGTAAAATGGGAGTAACATGACCCCCTTTACTACCGCTATTACTACTAGTGGCACACTAGCAAAATTTTTCCCTTCTATCCCCATGACTTTATGCTCTGCTGGTTTAGAAGTCTTAGTTCCAAAGAGTGGAATTCTTCTGCTAAGAGACACAACAATGATTCTATTGAAGCAGAAGTCAAGACTATCACGTGGCCACTTTGGACTCCGCATGCCTCTGAATCAACAAGCTAAGAAGAATGTTGCTTGCTGACTTGGCTGATTAATCTTGATTACCAAGGACATTGGATTTCTATAATACAAGGATAGTAAGAAAGCGTATGTCTGGAATACAGAAGACTGTTCGGTGTGTGTCTTAGTACTACCATGCCCTGAGACAAGAGTCAATAGAAAACTACAGCATCCCAATTAAAGCGGGACTGCTAATGACCCACACCCTTTAGAAATAAAGATTTGCATCACTTCGCCAGGCAAAGAACCCGACTAGCTGAGGTGCTTGCTGAGGGAAAAGGGAATATGGTAGTGAGAAAATGTACTTAAAATATTAGCTATGTGACTGAAACCATGTGACCAATTGCAGAAAGTACGACTTTCATAGTTTTATTTCTTCCTATTTTGTTATGTAAATGTCTGTGTGTATGTATATCTCTGGCAATTATTATTGCTTTTTCGCTTTCTTACCCCTTATCATATAACATAAGATGTGTGAGTGACAGCCAACTCTACATCACTGTATTTAAGTTACAGGAAATCAAGGAAAAGAATGAACATTACCCAGGGACTTTGTATCTTATTTTGGAGAAAGAGTTAGAGTATTTTCAGTTTCGTGCAGGATAGTTGCATTATGTTAGATGGAAGCATGTCTTTGTTGTTGTCTTCAAAATATTAAATATGATTTAAAGAGATGTGTATAGACACCAAGTTGACAAGGGATGGACTGTGATGGTCAGTTTTATGTGCTAACTTAGCTAGGTTATAGTCCCCAGTTATTCAAACAAACACTAACCTGGCTTTACCTGACTAATACACATGGGCAGAGAAAAAAGAAAACCAAGTACCCAAACTTTTCACTTTCCCTTCTATAAAAGCATTAGTTTTCCAAAAGAAGGGTAATATACAATACTGATTCGTAGTAGGCGCTTTATACATAGTGCCTTATATAATCTTCACTGTGACCTATGAGGATGAGTAATCGGAACAAGAGGGTGAAACCTAACTTGAAGTCTTTCAAGTAATAAGTTCAAGGTCAGGATTTAAACTCAAGTTTTCCAACTCCAAAACGCAACCTTTTTCCACAGAGATCGTGGACTCCCCCACTATAACTGTAGATTCCATCAATATTTGGCCAGAAGGTGTGATTCTATGCAGACTGCCCTAACCTTGGGTTCCAGTCTTGTCTTTTATGATTCCATATCTTATTTATAGCAAATAAAATTGTTTTCTATACCAAGTACTTTTTCAGTAGTGATAGATTTTTATTTTAATTTCTTTATTTATTTTAAAAATAAAACTCTTGCTGCAGGGAGCTGGCATCATTTAAGGACAAAAAAGAATCGAAGCCAAAGCCCAGCCACCCTTTCATTCCTTGGTTGTATAGTTGAGCAAATCACTTGAGTCCACTGAGCCTCCATTTTATTCCTAAATTATTTTTTAAAATTAACAATAATGAAAAAAATAGTAATCTTTAAATTGTTCACAAGATTTTTACAAGAAGTTTTTGAGATACCATAATTGAAACTAGTGCATAAATTTAAGAATTGAGTTTAATATTTATGTTTTCTACTGACATACTATAAACTGCTTGATGGTGAGTTCTGTATCTGTTTCACTTTATGCAAAACAGTGGCACAATGAGTATGGGTTGATTTGGAGGAATAGTAGGGGTTGACTTGGATCAATATTAGGTTATAAACTATATAAAGGTGGTGGTTATGTGTGGTTTTCATACTGATGTATCTCCACTATCCACTATTAGTTTGGCACACAATAAAAATGAATGGCCATTGAAATGGCATAATTACGCAGTAGATTAATTTCCAGGGCTTTTCAGTGATGGATGCTGGGAAGGTAACTTTGCTATTTTGTCTACAACTTCCCATTTCTTCACTGTCCCTCTCAAGCTTCCGCATTTGTGTTATGTGTGTCCCTTCCTTACTGCCCATCTTTTCCTTCCTCCTCCTCCTCAGAGTGTGCCATCAGAAGTTACCATAGTCACAAGACTATTGGTTATAAAAGTTTGAAATCCCTGTTGACTCTGCTCTCCTTCCCATCCCCAGAGAATTCAGATATTAAGATCTATTCATTTTCTATCATCTAGGAGATGTGAAGATGACTTGCTGAGAAAGCGATACATATTTCACATTACTGCCATGTCAATTAAGTATCCATAACAAAATCCCATTACATACTTGCAAAATGAGTGGATGAGAGCCTTTGATTTTTTAAGTCTCAGTTCTTTGCCTACTAAATTAATTTTTACTAGAAAATATTCAAAAAGGTCTAAAACAGTAAGGTTAACTTGTAGTCCGGCACTTTTCTGATAACATTATTGTAAGAGGTATACAAGGACTTAGGTACTTTATCACTAGTAATTTTCAGTCACCTCTATTCATGTCTGCTCTTTTCCAGTGCCTTCCACCTTACAGCTTGGTCTCTTGGGCAGCAAGGGATTGAGATAGAGCTATTCAGTGCATGGTATCCATGCTATGTTCCCCAGAACTCTTTTTCTGCCAACCCGTCTACTTTGGCCAAGATGGGAAGGGAGGGGAGGGGAGAGGAGAGAGAAATATTTAACTTTTATGAATGATGAATAAGTTCATTCAGTATTTAGTGGTAGAAGAAGAGATTTCCATAAAACTCTAAAATGCTAAGACATGAATTACTCATCCTAATATTCAAGCATTCAATAATCATTTTGAAAAGGAGGAAGCAGGAAACAATGAGAGTTTGTATCAAATTAATTTGGGAATGGTGGTTCTTTTCCTTTCCTATTTTCTTAATATAAATACCCCATGACTCCTGGAATAGTTGGATAAAATCCCCCTCCCCATCAATAATTGCCTAATGAGGTGTGGAGCGCTCTTCTCTCTCTCTCTCTGCCAAGGACTCTTGGATAACAACGTGGGGTAGAGAATCACTGGCCCGGATGACTTGGTTCCTGGGAAATGAATCCAGGCTGTTGAGGCACTCGTGGAAACAAAGAGAATGAAACATGAGCCTAAGAAGTTTAGGTTTCACTCTGGAGAAAAATCTGAGAATGGTTCTAGGAGCTTTTCACCATTGAGTCTCTAGGTTTGCCAAACAGAAGCTATGGGGTCCTCTTCTCTTGTACTAACAAGCTAGACCCCAAGCAGTGAAACTGCTGCTATAGAACAAAGGAGATCTCCAAACCCATTCTGTTCTAAATCCATAATCCTGATGGCTGAAGGCACCGAAGCTAGAAGCAGTGTCTTGTGGCTTAAACTTCAGGCGCTTGTCCCTGGACCCAGGACGCTTCCAGCAATGCTGCCGGCTTGCCGAGGCTCATGGCAATCAGATCCTCTTTCTGAATCTGAGTTTTCTCACCTATAAAAAGTAAGTAGTACCAGATACATAAATTATAGACCGTTACTATATGAAGCCTCTAATATTGGCCAAAGAAACGCCTGAGGAATTATTTTTTCCCAGCATATTTACTTTATCTGGGAGTGGAGTGGGTTGGGATGGAGGCTAGGAGTACCAGGATAATCCTCTGCCTGACTCCAGGGGGCAGCAGCTACTTGGGTAAAGGGAGGTCAATGAGCCATCCAAGGGTTGGGTGACAGTTCTTAAACCCTGAGGTAAAGAGACAGATCCAACAACATGGACTTTTTAAAAGAAACATAAAATCCTCAGAAGTCATGCCCCACTTCTAAAGAAACTATGGCTCCCGGGAGATCCTCAGAACATGAAAATCATTGGTGAAAGGATAGTATTTCTCCTGAAGGGTTTTCCTTAGATTTTCCTGGATAGGTTTTTGGTGAGAGCAGATTTATTTTTAACAAATGCACACACATGGCATCCTCTTTCTTGATGACAAGGATTTTTTATTTTTTCCAAAATGTGCCTGGCAGGCCCCGGAGCCAGAGAAACAAGACTGGGAAGCCTGATGTTACACAATGCATTGCAAGTGATAGCCGAAACTGGTCTGGTTTCCAGACACCTCCTGACTCAACAGGGATGTGTTGCATTAGCACTCAGAGTTTCTAACATAGTAGCAAATCTACATCTTTACTCTATTTTTCCATCTCATTAGTAGGAAGGAAGGAAGGTAACTTAATAGAGGAGGACTCAGGGAATTCTAACAGAATTGCCAGCTCTTTTTTTTTTTTTTCTGTGTGGCTTTAAGCCTGGTGCTTGCAGCAGAAGAAACCCTTGAAATTCTTGAAGCTAGGAAGCTAAGGTTTCTGAAGGAATGAATTTGCACTGCACACATAATCTATAATTTATTAGCCTGCTTCAATGGTCATTATTGAGATTTGATTGTAATGCTTAGTGGCGTTAACATCCCTTCCACATCTCCCTAACAACATTTATGGTCAGTAATCATATTGGTTCAGTGCTTGAGCTGTGCTCTGAAGAATGAATCTGCTAGAGCTCATCTTGCCTCATTACTTCTAACAGGGCTCCTGTAGTCATGTCAAACTCCGGTGACATGCCAGACAGAACGACATCTTTTAAATATTATCTCTGACATACTTCATTTGAAATGCTAGCCTTTCAATTAGTGCTATGCACCAGGAAGTGACAGATTCTGGAGGAAGCATTGCTTCTCTAGATGATCATAATGAGAGTAGGGTGTCACAACAGTGTGGTGGAACCAGAGAAGATTCCCATGAACAAGTCCATGAAAGTCTCTTTGAACTTGTTTCCCCACCCCCGGTGGACATTGTTGGTGCCCTGTTTGGATGTCCTCATATCCCTCTTATTGGGACTGTGCACCCGTTCCCCCAGTTTCCACTTGCTTTGCTACTAATGGCTGCCTTCTGCTCCCATGGGCACTGCACCTGCACAGAGCCTGACTCTCACAGGCACCCACAGCTAGTGACTGACTGGTGCAGAAGTACAAAAGCTTGGCTCCTCTGCTTTAAGGCTGGGCAAACTCTGGGGTGTAATTTATGCTCCAGAGCCTCCAGCAGAAGCAAGCTGAGGTTGGGGATTCACTTGAAATCACACTTTCGCTTGGCTTCCTCCCCCTCTTTTTCCTGCTTCCCACAATCCCTTATTGGCCTTTCCAGGGCATCCTTCCTTAATAAATCATTTGCCAGGAAGGTTTGGCTCAGGGTCCATTTTGGGGAGAAGATGATATCAGATGCATCAGGCAGGATCTTGAATCTCCAGCTGTGTGCAAGCCTTGTAACCATTCTGCTTCTGAATTTGCTCCCCTGCAGTGGGAACATCTCCTAGCAGCACGAACTGTATATACTCCCAAAATACCCATCTCCCTCCTTCACCTCCACTCAAGGTATGAGCTGTTCCAGCAGCTTGGGCCTTTTATGCAAGACAGCCTAAAGGGAATCAACACTTTTTTTTTTAAGAAAATGGGTCTGGCTCTGTCACCCAGGCTGGAGTGCAGTGAGCTCACAATTCTTCAAACTCCTAAGCTCAAGCCTCTGCCTCCTGTGTAGCTGGGACTACAGGCATGCACCACCAAGCTTTCAACACATTTTTAATTGCTTACTATTGTCATTAGTATTTGTATTTCCATCGTATCTTCTCACCAACCACTTCACATGTTTATTAGTAGATCCACTTTACAGTTAAAGAAACTGAAGTTCAGAAAGCTTATGAAAACTGAACAAATCCCACACCCAAAAGATGTGTGGCTTTTAACCCAGGCTTTCAACTCCAAATCCACTGAGTTTTTCACATATTGTACTACAGTGGCCCCACTGGCAGCCAGGCCATGATGTTCCCAATTAAATATAAGTAATGTTTAGATCAGGTCACATCATGATCATGTTTGCAATATGACAGAGACAAGTTTACTCCACAACCACAATGACTAGACACCCTCTTTTGACTAATGTGAATAACTAGTGGGTTTTTTGTTTTTGTTTTTTTGCCAATGACAACCTTAGCTTCACTTTAATTTTTCTGCCCCCTAGATGAAATTTGCTCTAATTTCTTGACAGCATCTAATC
Organism: Pan troglodytes; assembly: GCF_028858775.2. Lineage (NCBI taxonomy): Eukaryota > Metazoa > Chordata > Mammalia > Primates > Hominidae > Pan > Pan troglodytes. The sequence goes on from NC_072419.2 coordinate 18,185,855, forward strand.
TAGAGCAAGCCCCTGCTTTATTAATTTCTCCTTAAATTCATCCAAAGCCCTAACTCCGTCAGAAGCCTTCCTTCAATTTCCCTTATGAGATTCTCCAAGGCTTCCTCTGGGTTCTATTCTCCCTTTGCTGCAGCAAACTAATAAACCTAACTTTGTTGACTTCAGGTATGACCCTGATGGTTTCATCATCCAGGTTTCATCAACCCCTCAAGTTGTTTTCCAAAATAATTTTGCATAAGATCAACTATGCTGTTGACTAGCACCATGTTTTATGCAACGTCAGCCCCTATTCATTGTAAAATGTAAATGTACTGATAAAACCTTTAAAAAAACAGACTGCCAGTTAAACTATGTCAAAATACCTTTATGTTAGTCCTGAGCAATGCACAAATCAGTCACATCGGCTTATCAGTTTATTTATTTTTACATATTTCAGAAGATGTGACTGTTTCTCCTGAGTTCAATTGTACTCGTTGGCATAGGATAGATAATGTTTTTGCTTGTGCCTTGATAACAAAACCTAACTGCTTTACCTGTGAGTAGCTTCCTTTCTTATTAACATAAAGCACTTGGTGTACCTTTGCAAGATAATGTGGAATTGCATTCATTCCTCCAACATCAAACATATGCTTCATTAATATCAAATTAATATCCCAAAGCCTTATCCTTCTGCATTTCTGCTTTCGAGATATTTTAAGGCTAAATTATTGATGGCAATTAAACAGAACCCAGATAGTAACAACATTGCACATAAAACAAATGAAGTGGTAACCAAGTTTTTATAAGCACAGGTAATGCTGCTAGGTTCTGACTTTCACCTGATGCAAAGGGATAGTAAAGGGCAACATCCCGTCCTGATTTTGCCAATAGTAAATTGTGGAAAAACATTCACCTTAGTATCAATGAAATATGTGAATGTGGCTGCAATTAGTTATTTGAAATAGAATTTTTCTTCATATTACTTTATAAGTATAAAATAGAATAAACTTAGTAAAGGAGCAGAAACAAATAAAAATGGAATTAACCTTTCTCCCAGCTAAAGGAAACATGAAAACACATTGTTTTTCTTCTTTTGGAAAAAGAAAAAAAATGCATTTACATTTAGAGAGACAAAATATTTCTAGGACCTACATCTAAATAGTAATGTTAGTAATACTCTCTACTGCTTTTCAATGCATATTTAATTATGTTACCTGAAAAAATATATACTCCAAATAAATGATCTAATTCCGGTATTCCATGTACATGGATAGGCGAGGAAGGGAAATATTCCATGTACATAGATAGGTGAGGAAGGGAGACAGTAGGTTTGGATGGAATAGAGCTTCCTTTCATTCCATCCCATGCCAGGAGTCAACTGCTTATAAGACGTTGTCCACCCTCATCCCAGCCCTAGTGACCCCTTCATTGTACCCAATACTGGGTGCCTAGTAATTACTTCTAAATGATGAAATGTAGCATATGTGGGAGTAGGAATTGGTGCCCCACCCAAAACCTCTTTAATGGGCCATTTTACCCATCCCTCAGCTGCCATATTGATTGTTACTGGCTCAGAGTTGTCCCCTACTTTAATTGACCTTGGACAACAGAAGTCACTTCACTTGTGGGCAGATAGGGAGGGAGGTAAGTAGGTAAGCAGGGTATTTATCCACTCCCTGGGAATGGTCTGCAGCTCATGATTTCAGCCCCTGACATTAGGTACAAATTGGCTATCCTTGACCTCAAGGTGGGAATTACTCGGTGGTACAATTCATACTCCAGAAATCTCCCTGAGATCAGGCGTGAAGTTAGGCTAACCTACTTACTTAACCCATTTTCCTGCCTCACCCTACTGAATTCACATCCATTGCCCATGTTTCCGCTTAAGAGAACCCCACTCTTATCTCAATAAATCACCTGCACGAGAATCCTCACCTCCAGCTCCAGGATCAAAGAAACTTAAACCAAGGAAGCTCTATCCCAAGGGTCTTTGCATTTTTATATTGAACCTGTTCCTTTCTCTGTCTCTCCATATGCAGTCAGCTCTACTCGTAGAATCTAGATCAGAAAGACAAACCTGGCTTTGCCTTCGCTAAGTTACTTCTTCATCTGCTACCACTCCTGTCTCATGAAGGGAAGAGAAAGAAAACTTCAAGCTGCATCCTCTACCAACCACCCCAAAGAAAAGAAATAAAGAGACAGAGACTTCTCAGCCATTGCCCAGAGATAATTTCAGAGCTTACAGAGAAAACCTTAAGGAAAATCGTTTTTGAAGCCCTGGACATTTGTCCATCCCTTTAGTAGGGGTCATTCTCATAAATGTGGTTTTAAAAGGTTTTTTTTGGATTCCATCATCTCTCCATCTATTATCGTCCTTTGTCCTGGGCCAGCTGTGCTGTGATTGGCAGATTTACCCGTGCAAAATTCAGTTCCCTTTACAACTCTTTCCCTTTTCACCATGCTTATTTTTCCTAAATTCCTTCTTTTTCCACGCTCATCCATGAGATGGATGGTTGCTTTTTATCTGGGCAGTTCTTCTGAAAACAAAGCCTACAAAGGATGTGAATCAAAATGTCCCTATGTTGGAGAAAAAATAAAAAAGAAATATCCTTTTGAATCAAAGACCTAAAAATTTCTTGGTTGTAATATTTTTTAAATTTATGCTAATTTCTTCCCTCCCCCCATACTTTATTTCCATCACAAAAATATTTTATTTGCTGATGATTTAATTATCATTGTATCACAGTCCCTTAATAGATAGATGTTCTCCTTAAATTACTGTTTAATTCCTTAAGGTTTTACTCTTTAAATTCTTCCATTCTGTTCCTTTCACATAGTTTATGTAAGCATGTTTATCTTTTTCTTATATTCAGTTCCTGATTTATAGTTCTCAAACTCTTTTAGAAAACTTACATAAAATATAAATATAAAAAATAAAAGATTAGAAAAAATTATCTAAAACCCACTGTTTTATGGAGTTTCCTTTGATCCCACTAGTCTGTCTTCTTTTTGATTTTATAAAGGACAGAGATTTTGGTAAGCTCTTAAAGTCCTAAATAAACAGAAGGGTGATCAATTAGTAAGTCAAAATGAAATGATTGTCCCTGAACCCAGATTTGTTTGCACTGGGAATCATAGCCTCTTTCCAGTCTTCCTGCCGTGTTTCTATGCCATTTGACTCCTCTTGCTTTCTCGCATATTCCCAATGTGTCAAAAGGGCACTAGGTGAGTCAAACAGGAGTCAATCAAGAATCAAACATTTTCTGTAAAAGGCCACACCGTAAGAATTTTAGGCTTTGCTAGTCGTGTGGTCTCTGTCATGCTGCTCAACCCTGTGTTGGGGTACAAAAGCAGCTATAGACAATATGTAAACAAATGGGGCTGTTCGTATTCCAATAAAACTTTATTTACAAAAATAGGCCATAAGTTGGATTTAGACAATGGGCCATAGTTTGCTGACTCTTGAGTTAAAGATAAGAGGACTCTGATATCTAAAGATACATATATTTGGGCTGCTATAGTTATGAATAGAGATCTTAGAGGTACAAAGAGACAGAAATGCAAAAGAAAGGTCTCAAAATTTATCCATTAATTTAATATTATTGTTTAAGGGAATTCTCTAAATGGAAGTAATTTTGTCTTTGTATATTTTCTTTTCTGTGGTCTGTTAATATTTGAGGCAAGATTTCTGTTTTAAAGAAAACATTTGGTACATTCATACTAAGGCGAGAATGGCTAATTAATTTATTATCTTTCCCAAAGTCATTTGCAATTTAACAGAGGCTAAGCCTGCTTTCTATAATCTAGGTCAGTGAATGGGGAGGGAACTAATATTTGTTTGGCACTTACTAGGTTCCAGTTCCTGAATGTCAATCATGTCTTTTTTTTTTCTTTTTTTTTTTTTTGAGACGGAGTCTTGCTCGGTCATGCATGCTGGAGTGCAGTGGCACCATCTCGGCTCACTGCAACCTCTGCGTCTCGGATTCCAGCAATTCTCCTGCCTCAGCCCCACCGAGTACCTGGGACTTACAGGCGTGCGCCACCACACCTGTCTAATTTTTTTGTATTTTTAGTAGAGATGAGGCTTCACCATGTTAGCCAGGGTGGTCTCGAACTCATGACCTCAGGCAATCTGCCCGCCTCGGCCTCCCAAATTGCTGGGATTACAGGCGTGAGCCACCGCACCCAGCCCATGTCATCTTTTTATTCCTCTCAGTAACCCTGTGAGATACAAAATACTATGATGTCAACTTTAAAGATATGGAAACTGAGACTTAGAGTAATTGAGTAACTTGGTCAGAAACAACTAGCTGAAAAGTTGCAGAACTGAAGCTCAATCCTAATACTCTCTTTTTCCAAAATCTGTTCCATACCCTTCAATGGTCCTACCTTATTTTGCAGTGGATCCAAAAGACCCTGAGGTCCCAGTCTCCTTGGAGAATCTGCTGCAAGCTACAGGTTAAAAAAAAAAAAAATTCCTATGAGTTTTGTACACAATTTCAGGAGCTTCACTGAAGTGTGCATGAAATATCAAAGGCTACACAAATCCCTCCAGGTCCCATTTCCAGAGATATATTTCTCCTGAGCATTTCTTTAGAAGCTTGGAATCACATCACATGCCAGCTGCCTATGGACCCTTAGACTCAGCACTTCATTCCAGGTGGCCTTGAGATGCCAGATCAGCCCTGCAGTTATGTTCAATGGAGAAAAGGAGAATGATAGAGGGCAAATCACTTTTAAAAATTAGCTTTTTTGAATGTTTTTGCATTTATTGTGCATTTCCCATGTGCCAGGCAGTGGTTTCAAGTTTTAGATGCATGCCCAGGAGGTAGATATGATTATCCCAGTTTATGGAGGAGGGTATTTTTTTAATCTGTTCTCATGCTGCAATAAAGAAATGCCTGAGACTGGCGAGACTGGGTAATTTATAAAGAAAAGAGGTTAAATTGACTCACAGTTCTGCATGGCTGGGGAGGCTTCAGGAAACTTACAATCATGGTGGAAGATGAAGCGAAAGCAGGCACCTTCCTCGCAAGCCGAAAGGAGAGAGAGTGAGTGCAAGCAGAGGAAATGCCAGATGCTTATAAAACCATCAGATCTCCTGAGAACTCACTCACCATCACGAGAACAGCATGGGGGAAACCGTCCCCATGATCCAATCATTTCCCACCGGGTCCTTCCTATGACACATGGGGATTATGGGGATTACAATTCAAGATGAGATTTGGGTGGGGACACAGCCAAACCATATCAGATATTATGATACATTACAGAGGCAAGATAACTTGCCTTAAATCACACCCCTGGCAAAGAAAAGACCCAAACCAGGGAAGTTTATTCTCTAGGGCATCAGTTCTTATCCACCTTTACTGCCAGCAAGCCTTCCATAGACCTGTATGTGAAGACAGGTCTCTGTGTCCTACATAGAAACAACTGGAAACCTCTGTGTTGAATATTTATGCTTTAAAGCGCCTGGTATTTGTGCTATATACATTGTCGTCATTAAAAATGTGAAGGTAAATATTTATAAACAGCTGTTAAGGAAACTAGACTTCTGGGGAGAAATATTAAACTCAAATTGCTGCTTAGAGGTTTTCTTTTAAAAATATGAATATGCAGACTGACTCTAAATATAAACCTTTTTCCTATTGTAATTCTTCCTTTCATAGCCCAGCTAAAAATCTGCTAGAATTCAGCAATAGGTCCCCAGGAAAATGACTGCTTTGAAAATGTTTGGCTGAAATCAGATACTACTTCTCACCTACTACAATGGCTAAAGCAAACAAGACTAGCAATACCAATACTGTAATTGGACGAGATGTGGAGCAGCTGGAACTCTCAAATACTGCTGTGATGGAATGATAAATGGTGCAAACCTTTTGCTAAATTGTTTGGCAGTTCCCAATAATGTTAAATTCGTTCACCTACTCTATGACCCATCAATTTCACTCCCAGGTATTTATCCAAGAGAACTGAAAAGATACATCCATCCAGATAAATCTAAAAGAATATTCATTGCAACTTTACTCATAAGAGCCACAAACCAATATACAGCCCAAATGTCTATCAACAGATGAATGCATAAACAAATGGCGGTATAACCATATCATGGAATGTTACTCATCAATAAAATGAAACAAACTACATATAGATGCTCTCGATATATGTTCCTACATGGGTGATCTTCAAAAACATCATTCTAAGCAAACAAAGCCAGAAAATGACTACATACTGTGTAGTTTCATTAATATGACATTAGAAAATGCAAACTAATCTGTAATGACAGAAGGCAGATCCATCAGAGGTGTCCTTTGATGAGAGGAAGATTGAAACAAAGGGCACGAGGGAATCTGCTGCAGTGATGAACAAGTTCTTTTTTTTTTTTTTTTTTTTAGAGACAGAGTCTTATTCTGTCACCCAGGCTGGAGTGCAGTGGTGCAATCACGGCTCACTGCAACCTCCGTCTCCCATGTTCAAGCGATTCTCCTGCTTCAGCTTCCCAAGTAGCTGGGACTTACAGGCATGTGCCACCATACCGAGCTAATTTTTGTATTTTTTTTTAGTAGAGATGGGGTTTCACTATATGTTGGTCAGGCTGGTCTTGAACTCCTGACCTCAGGTGATCCGCCTGCCTCGTCCTCCCAAAGTGCTGGGATTACAGGCGTGAGCCACCATGCCCGGCCTAAGTTCTGTTTCTTGATGGGTGGTGGGTTCCATGGGTGTACATACTTGTCAAAATCCATAGATCAGTATACTTAAAAATCTGCATTTTATTGTATGTAAATTATACTTAAAAAGCAGCAGTACTGGAAGAAACACAAAAACAGTTTTTCGATGAATGCCTATCTTCATCCTTGGGAGGCTCAGCTGTGGGCCTGGCTTCCTATGTCACAGCCTTCCCTGCATGTTTACGGACCATGGCAGGTTCTTCTGCTGGCCCCCTCTGGTACTCAGAAGGGTTCAGGCAGGAAACAGATGCTTTTGAATACTTACTGCCCCACTTTTCCTGCTCTTTGAAGGACGCAAGAAAAAGGAGTCAATCTTTACATGCTTCCCAATTACAAAAAGTAGCTAGGATGGCAACAATCTGTCTTGACTTCCCCTGTGTTTACATCCTCCAACCCAGACCTGAGAAATGACTGTGAAATTCTGACCAAGACTCACTGTTTTGGCAGCTTCCATTTCCTTTATTTGCTCCCCATCCAAAATTCTCCTCCCTCTTAGGGATGTCTAATTTATACAATTTGTCTAGCAGGTATGGTACTGGTTTAGGCTACATTTGGGAATTCCAGCTGGGGCTGGGAGGAAGTGAAAGAGGAGGACGGTTCCCAGAAGGTGCATAACAGGCATTTTCAGTGGGGGCTTTCCTTCTGCCACTCCGATAAGCCCCTCTGGAGTTCCTGCCTCCTCCCTAGGAAAGGGTAAACAAGACAGAAGAAAAGGTCAACAACCACAACCTAGACAGTGAAAATGTCTCTGCCAATTTCGCTGGGGCCCTCCAGGGCTAGTAACCCTCCAACCCACTTAATGAATTTAGAGACACATTAGATTCATTTACATAACAATATTTTAAAGACCACATGATTGCTTTGGAAATTTGTCTTCTTTTTTTTTTCCTTCCTCAAACTGAACTGCAGAGTTACAAATACCCTCCCAGAGAGCCTCAGAGGAGGCAAACTTGGCAGAGGAGAGAACGGAGAAAAATCCATGCCTTGCAAATGCCAAGCGGAAGAACAATCCCGTTAGCCGGTCAGTTGATGCTTAACTGCGGGACTGGGGGCTCGGGCAGGGATCTTAAACATCATTTCGCGTGGGGAAACAGGCACTCTCCTCTCCCGGAAGACAAGGCTGCGCGTAGGTTTATCTCGGCTTCCTGCAGGACCTGTAGTTTTTGGGAGAGCAGCTGCGAGGGGACAGAATGCTTCGCTGTGGTGGTTCCCCCGCGGGCTCCGCTGCCAGGAGGCCGGCGTGCGCGCAGCTCTGCGGCGGGGCAGGCTGCCAGGGCCCGGGGAGCAGCGGCAGTCTTCCTTGGAGGAGCACCTGTTCTTCCTCTCCCTGCGCCGGAAACGTGCCACCTTCCCCCACCCCATGCTGCTTTCCCCTGCGTGGCTCCATTTTGTCTTTCCTGATGGCAGATGCCCCCGCGGCCTTCCTCTCGAACACTTGCGGGGCGCTGGGGGAGGGGACGGCCACGTCAGGCGCATCCCTTTTCCCAACACCCCAAGGTAGCAGCAGCAGCAGGTGCTGTGACATTATGACAAACACTCAGGTCCCCCGTGACTGGATGCGTCACACACTGTGTCTAACAGTCGCTGACATCTCATCAATCACGGCCTTGATTATGCTGCTGGGGTCCCTGGGCTCAACTTTGGGCTCTGAACAGAATTTACTGCAAACTGAACATCCTTATTTCCAACGTAGGCAAGCCCGTCTTGTTTATAATGGCAAAATCCAGCTGGAAGATCACACTGGCACACTCAAATTGGCCCATCTTCTCTCTTGTCAATATTGCAATTAGGTGCACATCCGGCATCAGAAATTGCTGGGACCTTTTTCTCTCCTGCACTCTCCCACCGTTTATTACAACTGAAGGACACATTTTGTTGTCCCTGAGAGTGATGTATTTGAGGAAAGGCTGTGACTCAGTGTATGACAATTAAAGAGGAAAGGACATTGGTAATGATTAACTAGCTTGTCTACATGATGTGAGGCTGTTTGTCAACTAACATTGATTGAGCCAGTAGTCTGTGACCAGCCATGTGTGAGACTCTACTGGGAAACACAGGTAGGAAAAAAATGATTATTGCCCAGGAGAGCCTCAAAATCTAGTTGATAGGATAATTGTGCAAATGTTTACGTAGGAAAATATTGACCACTCTTCTTTGCCTAGTAATAAAGACAGCCGAGAGCCTGACCACAGTGCATGGATCTTCTGCTTTCCTAGATTGGTTCACTCCCTTTCCCCAGAATATTCCCCTGTGTTTTCTTCCTTTAGAAATAGGCTGATGGCATTGTTCTAACTTCAGGCCCCACCCCTCATGTATTTCTCTAAATCAAGGTCAGCAAGCTTTTTATATACAAGATCAAATAGTAAATAGTTAAAACTTCGTGGACCCAGAGGCAAAATGGAGCAATTGATATTGCTAAATGATTAATAACCTTTTTTTACACTTTACATTTAAGAATGAAAAAAACACTCTTTAGTTTATACACCATACAGAAAAAGGTAGTGGGCTGGATTTGGCCCAAGGTGCATAATTTGCTGTTTCCTTATCTAAATCCTATTTGTCTTTTAAGATCCAGCTCAAACCCCAGGTGCTATGTGAAATATATTTGACACTCCCCATCCAAAATTCTCCTTGCTCTTAGGGATGTCTAATTTATACAATTTGTCTAGCAGGTAATCTTATATTTATTCACCAGGTAGTATGGTAGGAGAAGGAAGAGTCTAAATTTTCAAATCAAACAGAGTAATTTTCAAATTCTGATTTTGCAACTTACAGCTGAGTGGCATTCTGAAAACTACTTAAATTATTTGATTCTTTGTTTTCTTATCTGTTCAGTTGGTAAAATGTCATATTAATAATTTACACAGAATATTATTAAAAGAAAATACATCAAAAATGTTTATATCTATGTGTTAGGTGTTAGTTTTTAAAATTTCCTTACCTAGAACATCTAAAATTATTGACATAAAACATATACCTCCTTTACAGTGCAAAGATTTAATTTATCTAATCCACAGGGCTATGTGCATGAAATAAAATGATATGTTTGAAATGTTGTAAAACCTTAGTAAATATTATATTTATCTCTTCACAAATTATTTCTATATCCTCATCAGGAAAATGTCTTGTGTTAGATATTAAATTACATTTCTGATAAGGACAAATATACCTCATACACTTTAAGTCCTCCACAATGCTTAATTAAGACCTGGTATTTGGCAGGTGGTGAGAATTATTTGCTATTAATTTAAACGATATCCAAAATGCTTTTATAATAAAACTTTTCAAAAGAATGTTATCTGTTTATTTCTATCTGATTGCCCTACTCCTCAATCTAATTCAATCTGTCTTCTCTCCCCAGTACTCAATCAACTTCCACGTCTCTAAATCCAGTGAACATACGTCAGGGCTCATCTTACTTAACTTTTCACTTTTCATCAGCACTGGATTCAAACATTCCCTTTTTTTTGACACCTGATCCCTTTGAATTTCATGACTGATAGATATGCTTCTTCCTAATTCTCTTCTGTCTCCATTCCTATCTCATTTGCATGATCACCCTCATTTGGAAATAATTCACCATCAGCATTTCTAAAGACACAGTCCTTGCTGTTGTCTCTCCATGCTTTCCATCCATGCCTGTGGTTTCAGATAACACCTACACACAGATTCATCACTAAATTTAATCTCTAGCCAAGAATTCTTCTGTAAGGTCTAGCTCACTCCTGTCACTCAAAGACCCCTGAAAGTCAACGTGAGCAAGACTAAATCCAGGATCATGGTAACCACTCATCTCTATCACCCACTAGTTTTTCTTCGGAGTTTTCTATCTCAGAAAAAGGTGTCCCATTCTTCCCTTCAAACAGGCCAGAAACCTGGGAATTATTCTGAACACCTCCCTCTTCCTCATCCCAACAGGTAGTCACCAAACTCTGCAGAGTTAGACTCTTAAATAACTCTTGAATTCCTTCCATTCCTTTTTTTCATGGTCAATGCCACCACCACAGATCTGATGCCTACAAACTGTGCTAGCTTACCTTCACTTCCTCTGAACCTCCCTGATCTGTCCTCTACTCCACAGACTGATGTTCTCACAATGCAAAAATCCAAATTGGATCACATGACCTTCACACTTACGAACTCCTACTTACCCTTTGTATCAATTCGTGTCAATCCTGAGGGACATCTCCCCTTAACTCCAGCTTTCACAGCCTAATCTCAAACTGGTCCATCCTTCTTCTGAGTTGTTGTTTCAGCATGTAATTAATCACTCAGCAGAGTGATTATTTGGTAGTTTATCTCTCCTGCTAGGATCTTTGAGAGCATCTAATTGTGCCTGAGTCTACTGATGATTGAAACTCAAACGTGGCATGGTAGTTAGCAAATACCCACTCAATCAACATTTGTGCCATGAGTAAATGGATGGACACATTGGAAAGGATGCCTGGAAGAATTTGACCACCAAAACTCTCTCGTTTATATGAAGAGTCAACCATTAACCAGTTTTTTAAGTTGGAGTATTAATGTTTTTCTTTCAACAGTGGATTATTTTGGGACTTCTAACCTTCATTCATCAATTCACAGAGTGTCTAAATGTTTTTTTGCAGATCATTTGGCCTATCATGTTATACAGTCAGTCCCTTTGGATGTAAGATGCAGAGACCCATCCAGGTGAACCCAAGTAATCAAAATTGATTATAAAAATAACATGGAAATAAAGAACATAAAGCTTTTAGGAGTTTCTACCAAACCAGTTTACAAAATAACTGGGCCTCATGGGCACCAAAAGTTAAGGGCTATTTGGCATTAGATTACCTCATGCTCTTTCATTTATGTGAGACAGGTGCTATCTGAGACCCGATGCTCTGAAGGTGACTTCTACTCTAGTTACCAGTTGATTGTTCCAGCTATGTCCCTTGGCTGACATGCTTATTTATGGGACAGAATCTGATCATTCCAGGTGGTGAACGGTTGGCCTGTTCAGATAGCCATCACTCAGCCAAAGGACTGCAGCCATTGAATCAAGTCTGTATAAGCCAAACTCCCTTTGGCTTATACAGACTTGTACTCTCCGCTTCCGTAGAGACACCTTGGGACTACTTACCCCAGAAGTAGTCCTTGCTTGTAGGGCTTCACTGAGATCTTTTCTTGGAAGCCAGAACATCTAACTCCAACATGCTTTTGATGTTGAATGCTAGATTCACACTTGTACCCTCCCCCGGAGAACTGCCCTTAGCTATTAGAAGTGAATTTCTTTGGAATGGTTGACTTAACAGCACAAGGCCCTTAATTCCACATTTGAAAAACTAGTATCTCACAAAAACAAGAAGACAAGTCACAGATGGGGAGAAAAAATTTGTAAATGACATAACTGGTAAAGGACCATTATCCCAAATATACAACAAACTCTTAAAATTCAATAATTAAAAAATGAACAACTTAATGAAAAAAAAATGGGCAAAAGATCTGAACATGTATCTCACCAAAGAATGTCTACAGAGGGCAAATAAGAATATAAAATGTTCAACATCATGTGTCAGTACAGATTGTAAACTAAAACAACAATGAGATATACCACTACATACCTATTAGAACAGCTAAAATCCAAAATGCTAACATCATATGCTGGTGAGGATGTAGAGCAACAGGAACTCTCATTTCTTGCTGATGGGAATGCAAAATGGCACAGCCATTTTGGAAGACAATTTGGCAGTTTCTTACAAAACTAAACATAGCCTTACCATATGATCTAGCAATCACGCTCCATGGTATTTATCCAAATGAACTGAAAACTTACGTGCACACAAAAACCTGCAAATAGCTGTTTATAATAGGTTTATTCATAATTGCCAAAACTTGCAAACAACCAAAATGTCCTTCAGTAGGTGAATAGGTAAATAAACTATGGTACATCCACACATGGAGTATTATTCAGTGCTAAGAAGAAACGGGCTACCAAGCCATGAAAAGATATGGAGGAAACTTAAATGCATATTACTAACTGAAAAAGCCAATCTGAAAAGGCTACACACTATTTTTCTAACCATGTGACATTCCTGGAAAGGACAACACTATAAAAACAGTGAAAAGATCAGTGGTTGCCAGGGGTTGGGGAAAGAGAGAAATAAATACAGCTCAAACGACTTTTAGAGCAGAGAAAATATTCTGACTTTATAATGGTAGATACATGCCAGTGTGAACCCTAATGTAAACTATAAACTTTAGATGACAATGATGTGTTAATGTAGAGTCATCGATTGTAACAAAAGTACCACTGTGGTGTAGGATGTTGACAGTTGGGGAGGTTGTGCATGTGTGTACAGGGGTGTATATAGGAACTTTCTGTACTTTTTGTTCAATTTTGCTGGGAATCTAAAACTTCTCCTAAAAAATAAAATCTATTAAATAAAAACTCTAAGGCCATTCATTCTGGTGGGAACAGGCCAAGGTTAGACTTCACAGGAACCAACATCTTTTGTTTAGCTTTTTCACCTGCCTTATCCTAGCTCCCCCACTCATTTCCCTGAGGTCATTCTCTCAATAAATCACTTGAGAAAAAACACCCATCTCAGGCTCTACTTCTAAGGAATCAACCTCAGACAGAGCTGCAGGCCTGGTGTGCATTATTGCTGACCTGTTTAAAGCTTTTCTTCTACTTGAAGTAGTGGACCATGGCAGAGTGATTTTGTTGGAAGAAGAGAGAGTTAACAGACATCAGGAATATAGAAAAAATAGAAAAAAAAAAATGGGCCTGGAGAGAGTTGAAAAGAAATCTCATCCGTGTTACCACCTATTTTGAAGATTTGTCTGGGTGCCAGCTTCTAATTCTTTGGGAGGGAAATGAAATACTCTCAGTTCCTTTCACTCATTGTGTTAGTTTCCTGTGGCTGCTCTAACAAATTAGCAGAAACTAGGTGGCTTACAGAATAGATATTTATTGTCTCATAGTTCTGGAGGCCAGAAGTCCAAAATCATAGCTTGGCAAATCCACACTCTCTCTGGAGGCTCTACGAGAGAATCCTTCCTTGTCTCTTCCAGCTTCTTGTGGCTTTGGAAATCCTTGGTTTGTGGCCACATCACTCCAATCTTCACCTCTGTTTTCATGTGACCTTCTCTTCTGTGTCTGTCTTCTCCTCCATGTGTCTCATACAAGGACCTTTCTCACTGAATTTAAGCTTCACTCAGATAATCAGGATGATCTCATTTTTTCAAGATCCTTAATTACATCTGGAAGACCCTTATTCCAAATAAGGTCACATTCATAGTTTCCGGGATTAGAAGGGAGACATATCTTTTGGAGGATCACCATTCGGCCCACCACGCTCACCAAATTCTTTTTGCCCCCTATTGGTTTTTTGTTTTGTTTTGTTTTGTTTTGAGATGGAGTCTCGCTCTGTCACCTAGGCTGGAGTGCAGTGGCATAATCTCAGCTCACTGCAACCTCCGCCTCCTGGGTTCAAGCGATTCTCCTGCCTCAGCCTCCCCAGTAGCTGGGATTACAGGCGCCCAACACCATGCCCGGCTAATTTTTGTATTTTTAGTAGAGACAGGGTTTCTCCATTTTGGCCAGGCTGGTCTCGAATTCCTGACCTCAGGTGATCCACCCACCTCGGCCTCCCAAAGTGCTGGGATTACAAGGCCTAGGTCCAGCCTTGCCCCAGAATTCTATATGATAATATTTCTTATGCTTACATATTGATGTATGGTCTTCACAGTTCTTTCAACTAAATAGTCTATTAATTACCATAGTAAATAAACATAAGAGTACTCACTGTCTAATACCTTTTTCCTATGCCCAGACATAACCTGCGAGATGTTATTATTCCTATTGCACAGTTGAGGAAACTGGGTCTTGGGTGAGCTTTAATTTTTCACCCTTGGTATTTCAAACTTGGTATATTCACTGTGCTTCTCTCTCCAGTGATAGTTAGAAGTAGAAGGGGCTCCAGCAGGAAGAAACTTATCATGATCTTTGGGTAACCATTTCAAGTATAAGGCAAATAGTAATATTCATAGGAGCAGAACAGGTTAAGAAGAGTTCAGGTCGGTATGCAGGGGCCCTCATTTGTCTTGTAAAGTAGTATGGTGGAATGAGAAGGAGCTTTGAGTCTTGCAGTGATAACTGGGATCCTCATTGTTCTTTTACTGGCTTCCAGAACTTAAGCAAGTTGCAAATGTTTTCTAAGGCTGATTTCTAACCCATTAAATTAGGATGTCCCCACTTTGCTCACATGGCTGTTGAAAGAGTAATTGCATTAAGAGTAAAATCACGCTCACCTGGCTCAATACATATTCATGTCCACATAACTCATTATGTACCTGCAGACCACAAGCAGGAAGGCACCTAGGATAGCTTTATATCTCTCCACTTATTAATTCTTTTCAAAGATCTCTCACCTACTCCTCCAGGCTGGCTCTCTCCTCTATCACACAGCTGGGAGAGAAAAGTCAGATATCATGAGTATTATAAATGTTCCCATCTCATCTCAATTGATGCTTCCTAATTTATATAAGTTCTTTTCCTCAATTGCCCCCAAAGCAACCATTTTTAAAAGATTATGAGCCAATATGAATTAAAGAATACAGTCAATTTTTTGACACCCCTGCCCCACTATCCCAAACAAATGGACAAAATTTAATGTGTAAACCTCTTAGACAATGAGATAACAAGCTCACGTATTTGGAGAAAAAGGAAGTTATTCAGCAAATCAGTGGCTATTACGGAGGCTGTCAAGGGTTCTTTAGCCAGGGAGCTCAGACCAGCAACATTAGCATCACCTGGAGGCTTGGAAGGCACACACATCCATAGCGCACCCCATACCTGCTGAATCAGTCTTTGTAGCAGGACCCGGGAGTGTGCCCTTGGCAAGATCTCCAAGTAATGATGCACACTAAAGTTTTAGCAGCACTCTACTGCAGCAATGGTTCTCAAATTTTAGTGTCCATCAGAATCACCTGGAGGATTGTTAGAACAGATTGCTGGGCTTCACCTCCAGAGTTTGTGGTGTATGGATTTGGAGGAGGGCCAGAAAAGTCTGCATTTCTCACAGCCTTCCAGGTGACGATGATGCCGTTCAAGGTCCATAATTGGAAATAGTTGTACGTACCCATCCAGAGATAAATGTATTGGTTTATTTTTTTCTTTGCATATGAATCCTTAAATAGGGAATTTTTTTTAAATTAAAGATTTATATTACTTTTACACCTGACCCATTACACGTAGGTTCTTTTACACTATCTTGATAACTGTTAAGTCAGCGCCTCCATTCTCTACAGACAGAAAGTCGCCTGTCACTTCTGTCTCCCTCAAGATGTTTCTCAGACCATCCTCCTGACACTGGTAATTGATCCAAGCTGATCCTCACTATCTCAAATCTATTGTATTCATCTCTGTTTTCTCCAGGGTACCACAAAACACACCTTCCCTCAACCACACCTTCCCTAAGCCACATTTTGGTTGCATCTCTCCCTATTTGTAGAGTATTCAAGGACTCTTTAATTCCTTCCATATTACACATAAACTCTCTCCTTCTCCTGGGTTTTAAGTCCCCTGTGATCTAATTTTTTTTTACAGCCATTCCGCTAACTCAGTAGCTCATTCTCTGCTCTGCTCAGATTGGTCCCCTTCCTGTACCACACAGCTGAACATTCGTTTTTCACCGTGACTACTGTTTTCACTCAGAATCCTCTCCTTTCCCATCCAAAACCAACATATTCTTCAAGGCCTAAATAAAGTGCTATCTCCAACCCAGGCTTCCATACACGCCACCACCTCTCCCTGTCCACTGCCCAGGTTGCTATTCAGTGAAGCAACTCTTCAAGCTGAGATATCAGATACTTAACACTACACTCTAGGCCATTACTCCCAATCAAAATGGGCACAGAAATGAGCTTAGAAAATAAATGGAAACTTTAATATTTCCTCAGTATTCTACCTCCTTATGACCTTGGTTATTCAACGTATTTCTGAATCCACTCCCTCTTCATTGTTATTCACCAAATTAGAAACTCACTAAGACTAACAGACTTAAAATATTTGTGTACCCCTCCAAAATATCACATAATTCTGAGTATAAGGCCTGAAGACACCCGTTTGTATTCTAATTGAAAAGAAGGTATGGTAATAGATGTGCAGTGATGCTTATACTTGATCTGGCTGTCTTCACTCCATAGAGAGCCAGGTTCATCTGACTTTCTCATTCACCACATCAAAGAATAACACTAGAAATATTTGCTTAGTAAATTCCTTAGGATTCCACAAAACAAAATGGAGCTTGTCTTCATCTCTTCAGTAGGGAGGGGAATACAAGGACATGAAATTTATTATCAGCTCAAAAGCAGCAGATACCAAATAAGGCTGAAAATCAAGCATTGTGTCTAAGATAAGAGTAATAGTAAAAGAAATACAGTTTACAACCGTGGCACCATGTAAATACTGTGCCTTATCTTGGTTTAGATTAACATTTACAGGAGCTTTTTTTTTTAACCTAAAATATAATCTTGACCTCAACTCTGTTTTTTTTTTTTTTTTTTCCTTTTCATGTCTTGACATACACAATACTAAGGGGGATGTGGGGGAGGCATGGAGGCTATGATTAAATCTACTCCTAGCTACCATTATCTTCTCACTTTTCATGAGCTCTAATTTAAACATCTTATTTATAGTGCAATGTTCTTAAGAGTTTTCTGGGTGTATTTAAATGGGGATAGTTAATTGGAACTGTTCTGGCAGAAGCCAGCTTCAATCTCATCCTCCTAGGTGGCAGCTCTTCTCTGCTCCTGAAAAATAATGTAATTTTCTCTTCTTTCATCTAATTTTCATGTTTATTGTTACTGCTCTGAATATTGTGACCTAAGGTATATGAGATTAATAATGTTTTTTGTTTTAATATTATTATTAATATTTTCAATCTTCACATCATGAATTTGGTATTTTCCTACAGTACTTCTCACTGTTCTTGACATAAAAATAAGTAAAGTCTAATGCAGGGAAAAAACTTAAAAATAGTGTGAATTGGAAATTGAAAAGAAAAAGTGAAAACTACATGCTATATTTTAAATATATGTTAAATGACCTTAGAAAATAAGCAAAAACTATATCCAACTTCATGAAAAGTTGCTCTACTCACCTACGCTTGTTCCCAGATAATAAACACCTTAGATAAGAAGTACAATTGTATTATTTATGGCTAATTTGATGTCCAGTATGTAGGGCCACATGCAAAGTTAGGTTAACTTACACGTCAGCTTCTTTTGTTCTCCCCAAATCAACTATCTTAGGGTGAGTTCTCCTGAAACAGATCCTGAGACAAGACTAAGTTGTTTATGAGGAATGTGCTCAAGGAGAGACTGATAAGAGAAGGAAAAGCAGGACGGGGGGGAAGGGGCGGAGACTAGGCAGAGGGTAATTTCAGGTGAGGCATCAATCTCTGCCTGATCTGCAGGGAGCTCCAGAGTACAATAACACCTAGACTTTATCCCTCCTTAAGACAAAGGATCTAGGCTTTCATACTCACCAGTCATTGGCTGCTGATAACTCCTGGTGAACATTACCTCCCAGGCACTTCTGCCTCTCAGTATGTCTGTGCAAAGAAGGTCACAGCTGCCTGGTATTGGCATTGATCAGCTTGTCCATCAATTCAGCTACAAGAGTCCTTTGTTGCTCTTCCTAAGGTTTGTTTTTTAGGGAAGAGCCTCCAGCCATACTCTGTCCAGCCCATCAGAACTTCTGCACAGGAAGTAGTGTGCAAGGAGGTCATAGTGTTCTAAAATGCTATTTGCTCATACTCCCAACTGCAGGGACACTCTATCTTTTCTTTGTCAGGGGTACTTCTCTCTTCAACCATGTATTGACTTAGTTACTGCTACATAGTAAACCACCCCAAAATGTAATTGTCTTAAAACAACCACCATTTATTTAGCACAGGAGTCTGTGGGTTGGCCACTTGGGCTGGGTTCAGCTGGGTGGTTCTTCTGGTCTTGGCTGGGGTCCCCCATGTTTCTGAGGTCAGCTGCAGGTCAAATAAGAAATTTTCTGATTCTGGGCCAAGCATAATCAGGTGGCTTACGCCTGTAATCTCAGCACTTTGGGAGGCTGAGGTGGGCAGATCATCTGAGGTCGGGAGTTTGAGACCAGCCTGACCAATATGGAGAAACCGCGTCTCTACTAAAAATACAAAATTAGCCAGGCATGGTACCTGTAATCCCAGCTACTCAGGAAGGCTGAGGTAGGAGAATTGCTTGAACCCAGGAAGCAGAGGTTGTGGTGAGCCAAGATCACACCATTGCACTCCAGCCTGGGCAACAAAAGTGAAACTCTGTCTTAAAAAAAAAAAAAAAGAAAGAAATTTTCTGATTCTGAATGAACTTTACCCCATCCCTAGAGCCTCAGGTAAGACAAGTAGAATGACTCATGTCTCTTCCACATGGAATGTGTTCTCTTATCCTTGAACAGAATATCCCAAGCTTACTCATGTGACAGTAACAGGGACACCAATATAATACATAGTGATGTGTAAGGTCTCTTAAGGTCTAGGCTTACTACTAGCTCACTGTCACTTCTGCCACATTCAATTGGTAAAGCAAGTCACACAGCCAGGCCAGATTCAAGAGGTGGAAACTACATACAGAGTCATAATGCAAAGGGCACGGATACAAATGCAAGCAATAGAGCTTTTTTTCCAGCATAACACAGCCTTTCAATGCACAACCCTACTACTCCCAGAAATGTCAAATTAATTCCCAGACGAACCTAACCTTCACAATGGAGAACGAAGAGGAGATTTCCTTTGTCTTGTTTCCTGCCATCCAAAGAAGCTTCCAGTGCAAGGTCTTCTCTTTTCTACGGGGGTATGGAATAGAGATGGACAGTTAAGTTCATTTCCTTTTTTCCCTAGCAGCAAGGACAAGACATTAATTACTCTGAGTCAAATATCCCTCTAGATGCATTCAACAATGCTTATTTTCTAGTCACTTTGTGTGTGTGTATGTGTGTGTGTGTGTGTTGTGTGTGTGTAAGGGGTAGTGTCATGCATCTTGTTTATCTTCATGTGATATCTAATGATTAAAAATCACAAAAATAAGTAAAGAACATAGCCGATGAGTATGTTTAGCTCTTCTGCCAGGAGATAATTCCTAGTAGCTCTAATTTGTGAATTGGATAAAGATAAATGTTTTTTATGCACTTTCATATGCAGGAGGCCATTTTATATAATTTGTAACCAAAGGCTGTCCATAGAGTGTGAAGTTAAGGAACGATCTATATAAGCTTCAAATGTTGTTCCCAGGGAATTTCTTCACAATATATAAAAGACATCCACTATTTAATCAGTTATGAGATATACATCTTTTATATTTTAATATCTCTGAAATTGGGATGCATCTTAAAATGAATGAGTTCTTAAAATTATTAATTACCATTTTCGTAATGGCCTATAAAATAGTGGTGAATCTTACAAACAGTATTGTCTTAGGTTCAATGATATATGATAACCAGAAATAATAGCTGTTTTATCATGTAAAGCACTGGTCTGCAAAACACACATAAACTCATTAAAAAAGTAACAGGCAAGCCTTTTGACACAAGCGCTCCATAATTTAACAAGCTTTACTTCTTAAATGATGAGTGAATTAAATTCCAAGTTCAGTCTAGTTGAGTGTATGCATGAGATACGATGACCAAGTTAATAAGATCAGAGGAATTCTTCAGAATCATCCTTGAAATCTCTGGAGATAAAGGAAAAAAATAAACATTCTGGCTTCCTTAATTATCAGCTTAAATTTTAAGTTAGCTGTCCAGTGTAAAGGAGTGTTACTGGGTTACTATTAGAAAGCAGCCTCAGATGCATAAAGTATGGCAATTCTCCTGGCTGATAATTTAGAAAAAGAGAATTGCGGAGGAGTCAACTCAGATGTGGCATTTCCAACCTCACCCTCTAAGTTCACACCTCATATACTCTGTTAGAAAATATTTCTTCTCAGCTGGTGCGGTGGCTCATGCCTGTAATCCCAGCACTTTGGGAGGCCAAGGTGGGTGGATCACGAGGTCAGGAGTTTAAGACCAGCCTGGCCAAGATGGTGAGGCCCTGTCTCTACTAAAAATATAAAAATTAGCCGGGTGTGGTGGCACGCACCTGTAATCCCAGCTACTCGGGAGGCTGAGGCAGAGAATTGCTTAAATCTGGGAGGCAGAGTTTGCAGTGAGCTGGCAGAGATCGCGCCACTGCACTCCAACCTGGGCAACAGAGCAAGACTCCGTCTCAAAAAAAAAAAAGAGAGAGAAAAGAAAGAAAATATTTTTTCTCATTTTCACAACTGATTACTAGTCTACAACCCATCCAAATGAGTTCACTTTACCTTTACATATACATATACATTTTAATCTATGTATATGTCATAGTCTTCAGGGTATTTTTAAATGTTTATTTTTCTGAGTTTTCCACATCTTGCCAATTTTCCCTAGTACATATGTGTTACCTTGATCATCAGAAATATTTTTAGGTGAAGGAAAAATTATCTGCAGAGAAGCAAAACACAAGTGAACTAAATACAAAAACAAACAAACAAACAAACAAAAATCCTCAATTGTTTTACTTACTGTATGCCAGGCCACTGACCAATGGAATCCTCATATTTTTATGTGGTCAGCACTGTTATCATCTGTTATCATCTTCATTTTACAGATGAGAATATCATAACACAGGATGAGAGCCTCGCTTGCCATAGACCACAGGTCTGGGTGTCAGCAGGGAGATTTGAGGGTAGGAGATCAGGCTCCAGAGTCCATGCTACCCACACTTTGATGGATAAGCAGGAAATGAACATGAATAAACAGGTCAGAGCCTCAAGAAGCCCTCCCATTTGCTCACCTATTCCTAGCTGCATGACTGTGAATAGAGAATTTTATCTCTCTCAACCTCATTTTTCTTATTTATAATACAAGAATACGGGAATTAATAACTTTCCTTTTCAGAGGATCAAATGAAGTCACAGACATAATTATGGCTTAGAATCTATCAGGTGATGTTTAATATGTATTAGCAATATCGACTTCTTTTTTCCCTCAGAATTTGGGTACAAAAAAAAAAACCAAAACCAGGAAGTGGTTATCTCCCTAGCACCTGTTCCCCGATCATACTGCTTCCCCCTTTCTGGCAATAAAGTACTGAACTATTTCCTCTTATATCTTAGAAGTACCTTCATTAGCTACAGTCTGCACTGTGCCATCAGTGTTTTGCTCAGGATTTCACAACCAAGACAGCCCAATGCAGGGCACATGTGTGTTTCACCTCCTGCCTTCCTTGCCCACAACAGACATTGATAATCAAGTGTAGATCTCACTGCTGTTAGCCTAAGCCCAGATACTGCCTCAGAATCCTTCCTAACAAGTGATCTAAGTAGCCATTTGCTATTGCCAATCAGACACAATGAAATTCTGAGATTAAATGTTTTTCTCATTCCTGTTGGAAATTAGTCTAAAATGCAATTACAAGCAGAATTCAGAGTTTAAAAGTAAGGGGACTCTTTGAAATATGAACTTGATAGTAGACATTGGGCTACTGCAGTTCTGTCACAAATTAGCTATTGGGCAGGTGGTTTAGTCTTTTGTTCTAAAGTAGGAGTTGGCTTCTGATCTCTAACAGAATCTATTATATATTCTGAGCTATAAATTATTTTTCTAACTTTTAACATGTTCCTAATTTATTTTTGCCTTTCCTCTTTCCCACCTGAAGTGCTACTTCTAATTATTTATCTTCGTCCATTTAAGCCACACTCCCATACTTTCAAATTCTGCATCCTCCACAAAGCAGTTTTTTGGCTTCTCCAATTGATAGGGACCACGTCTTCCACTGGCCAGCTCTAACTTTCATCACCCATGGATTCAGCTGGCAGGATATGTTCTGGCAAACGAGATTGCAAGCTCCCCAGAGGGCGGGCCGAGGTATCATGTTTCTTTGAATTGCAGTGCCCTGCAGAGAGTTATAAACATAGTAGGTGCTCAATGATAAATACGTAAGTTTAACAGCTTTATAATTTTCAAAACGTTTTCAAGTTTGTTTGTTTGTTTTCAATTGATACAATTTCCCTAGTAGTTTTAACCCTAGAAATTTTGGTTAATACCAATATCTAGGGAAAAGATTGAAACTTGCTCTTCTAAGTTATACTTTAAACGCATTTTGTTTTTTCATAAAGACTAAATCTAACTCATTATGCCAGGAGGAAAATAAGTCTCAAATAATAAACTCAAGATTTTTTTTAGGTTTCAGCTTTAACATGCATCACTCTGAGGCTGGTTTTAAGTGTTTTTAGTTATTTTCTTTAATATTATTGTACATACTTAAGTATATTTTGCAATTCATATGTAATTCATCCATAATATGATCATATAAAATATAACATATACTACAATTTATATCGTAAATATTTTATAACTTGAATATAGTTATAATTTATATAGTTGTATGAGTTTTATAATTATATTTAATTTTTGTACTATAATCAATTATTATTTATACTCTCTCTTTTTTAAAAAGTTTAATTGAATTTTCTAGAGTGTAGCTGACGTAATGAGATGTACTATAAAAAACGGCTTTGTGGTTTTTACTTCCCACTTACCTTTACCCCATGTTTTGTTTTTTGTTTTATTTTGATGTGAAATATTTTGCTTTTTTCTCTTTCCAATGCTGGCTTCCCCATTGTGGGCCCTTCTAGTTAGTTAGGTCTCTGGGCCACATCAGGGAGTATTAAGAAAGTAGAGAGAATGAAGACACAGTTGGATTATATGACGAAGAATCTAACTGGAAAAAAAATTCCATTATCACCACCCTGGAAGCTGAGCTTTTTTCTTCACATCAAAGGAAGGGAGAGAAGGAGGGGAAATAAGTCTTCAAAATGGATTTCCTTTCAATTTCCACTTCAGTTCACTGTGGTTGGGTGTTTAGTACATTCCATACTCTCAGACCCTGAAAGAACTTGAATCTGACTTTCACACATTGGGAACTTCAACTCAAGCAGATCTGACAGGAGAAGACAGACGCCTGAACAGATGCAGCTTGTGTAGAGACAGATTATTTTTTTAACCAAAAGTTGCTGATTTTTCTTCTAAAAAAACCTTTTCCCTGATGAGATAAGTTTTAAAGTGTGAAAATGTTGACATTTTTCTTTGCACATCACAGGTTTACTGTGCTTATTTTTATTTTTTATTTTTTTGTGTCTAACGTAATCATCCTATGGAGGCTCAAGAAGGCAATATTTAGATTCTGTCAAAACCCCTGGGCTATTGCCATGTTTTCTGAAACTTCTAGCACTTCACTGAGTGTACCAGGGGCCTTGTTTCCCCAATGTGTGAATTGCTGCAAATATTAAAACGTGGCCAATGCTGGAATCTTTATTGACAAGCTGATGAGGTTCATGTCCCCAGAGCTCCTTTCAAGTCTCACTACTCTTGTCAGAGAAATCACTACACCTGCTCCAAATTGCTACCTGCTGAGAAAATTAGAACCTTACAGGCATCTGAAAAGGTTGTGAAAAAGAGGTGAGAATTCTGGACAAAGAAAGGAGATCTTCATATGGACAAGGTAAACTTAGTTGGTGTAAAATACGCACATGACCTTTGTTTTGTATCTAACATGGAGAGAGATCTGAGAACAGAGATAATTACAGAGAAAATGGAGAAAAATGCTTGAAGTGAGTACTCTCTGTTAGTCCAAGATCTACAGTTTCTGTAACCATGCAGCAAAACATACCACATAAGTTGGTTGAGTGAGTTGTCCCTGAATGTAACAATGAGAGAACAAAACCAGGAGAGAAAAACCCATATTCTCTGCCTCCATTTTTTTCTTTTTCTCAAGGACTTCATTTCCTTCTTTCTTTAGAGCAGGTGCCCTCAGAGTGTGGTCCCTGGACCAGCTGCATCAGCATCACCTGGGAAGCTGTTAGGCAGACCAGTTCTAGAGCCCTATCCCAGAACCCTAGAATCAGAAACTCTGGGGTGAAGCTCAGCAATCTGTATGTTCCCAAGCTTGCCATATGTCCCAATGCACACAAATGTTTGAACGTCACTGCTCTAGTGTAGAGTATCATCTGTCTCTGACTCAATTATTGATTTATTCTCATCAGCATGCAATATGTCCTAGTATCTGCTACATTTTAAAACAATTCTCCCATATCCTTATAACTTCCAGCTATCTTCCATCTCTCTCCTCTCTCACATCACTATTTTTTGCTTGTTAAAATGTTGTCTATAGACCAAGATACAGAATGGGAAACCTCAGACTTCATTCCCTCATAGAGACACTGACTTAACAATATACTGCCCGAAAAGTCGTTAGAAGTATTCCAGAAATCAGATAAAAAGTTGCAGTACCCCAGACATGTTCAAATCTAAGAACAGATGCATTGAAATGGCTGTAAAAATAATTTTATTTCACTCATAATAGTTCTCCACCAAACTGGCATGGCATGATGCAATGGGGAGTAAAAGTCAAGCACACAACTTCTTCATCAGGAGTGAAGGATAAGAGCTGAACATTTGTCCAACTTTCCAGCTTTTAGAGGGGCTGACTGAGGGACTGGATTCTCTGCCTCACCTGAATCAGGGTGCTGAGTAGGAACTGGCATACTTTCTGCGCCTGGGGCCACTGAGAACAAAAGACAGTTCAGTGGCTTATTGCAGCACCAGAAAACCTTCAGTATCGCAGACAGGGGCCAGTACAGCTCAGGGAAATTAGGAGAGAATGTTCAATTCATAGCTTTTCCTCCAGGAGCAAGGAGGAGAAGAGTGAAATATGCAGCCAATGTTTTAGCTTTTTGGGGAGATTTATTGCCTAAGGAATTGCCTTCTATCTCCCCTGACTAGAAGCGATGATGGAGCAGGTATTCTTTGGTTACCTAGAAGCTGATGAGCTCAAAAGAGAGCTCAACAGCTTGCTGCAGAGCCAGAGGGAACAAGAGATTACAAGCTTCTGAAAGAAAATTAAAAAAAAAAAGCTTGTAACCCTTTCTTGGAAGTTACACATATAAATTGTGAGAAGATGCATTTCCCAAAATGTTTGAGAGTCCCTCCGAATCTCTAGCTGGGAGGAATGGGGAAGGTCTTCAGTACAAAGCCAGTCCCTAGAGACTGTGAAAGGAAGCAGTGTTTCCAAATGCAAAATTCCCACCAAAAAATAAGGCATATAAACAAACAGGGAGCCATGGCCCAGTCAAAGGAACAAACTGGATATCCAAAAACTGACTATAAAATGAACAGAGATTTATTAATTTGAATTACCTGAAAAAAATTCAAAATAATTTTTTTTTTTTGAGACAGAGTCTTTGCTCTGTCACCCAGGCTGGAGTACAGTGGCGTGATCTTGGCTCACTGCAACCTCCACCTCCCTGGTTCAAGCAATTCCCTTGCCTCAGCCTCCCGAGTAGCTGAGATTACAGACATGTGCCACCACGCCTGGCTAATTTTTTTGTATTTTTAGTAGAGACGGGGTTTCACCATGTTGGTCAGACTGGTCTCGAACTCCTGACCTCAGGCAATCCACCTGCCTCTGCCTCCCAAAGTGCTGGGATTACAGGCGTGTGCCACCATGCCTGGCCCAATAATTTTCTTTTAAAAGGTCAATGCACTACAAAAAGCACAGACAGAAAACTAATGGTAGCAAAAACAAACAAAACACACACACACACACACACACACACACACACTTGAACCAAACAAGACTATTAACAAAGAGAAACTATAAAAAAAGAACCAAACAGTAATTCTGAAATACATTCACTGAATTAAAGAAAAAAATACTAGAGAAATTCAACAGTACAATTGACCAAGTAGAAGAGTCAGCAAAACCTTATGAGACAGTGACAAGCTGACCAATATACACATTATGAAAATTCCAGAATGAGGAGAGGGAAATGGGTAGAAAGCTTATTTTTTAAAATGAGGACCAAAACCATCCTACTGTGAAGGAAAAAAAAATGGAAAACAGGTATGGAAAGTTTGATTAACTTCAAATAGGATAACCCAAAAAGACTCACATCAAGATACACAAAACGAAGCACTCAAAAGTCAAAACAAAGAAACAACCTTGAAAGTGGCAGAAGAATGTTGACTGTCACATACAAGGGAACTCCCACAAGCTTATCAGTGAATTGCTCAGTAGATATGTAAGAGGCCAGAAAGGAGAAGCATAATATATGCAAAATACTAACAGGAATAAAAATGCCAATAAAAATACTCTAACAGACAAAACTGCCCTTCAGAAATGAGAGCAAAATAAAAACCTTTCAAAATAAGCAAAAGCTGAAGATGTTCATCGTTTCCAATCTGCCCTGTAAGAAATGCTAGAGGGATTTCTCCAAGTTGAACTGAAAGGATACTAGACAGCAACACGAAAGCAAATGAAAATATAAAGCTCTCTCATCATGGTAAATCTATAAACAAACACAAAATCTTATAGTATTGTAATGGTGGTATGTAAATCACTTTTAATGGTGGTATAGAATTTAAAAGATAAAAGCATAAAATAACTATAAAACTATGTTAATGGATACAAAACATAAAACGATGTAATTTGTGTCTGCAGTAACATATAGCAGGAGACGGAGACGTAAAGGTGTAGAGTTTTTGTATGTTACTGAAGTTAATTATGAGTTTAAAGTAGACTGTTGTAAGAACTTTTATGTAATTCCCATGGAAATCACAAAGAAAATACCTGTGTAATCCCAGCACTTTGGGAGGCCGAGGTGGGCGGATCACCTGAGATCAGGAGTTCAAGACCAGCCTGACCAACATGGAGAAACCTTGTCTCTACTAAAAATACAAAAAATTAGCCAGGCGTGGTGGCACATGCCTGTAATCCCAGCTACTCAGGAGGCTGAGGCAGGAGAATCGCTTGAACCCAGGAGGTGGAGGTTGCAGCGACCCGAGATGGCGCCACTGCACTCCAGCCTGGGTGACAAGAGTGAAGCGAATCTCTGTCTCAAAAAAAAAAAAAAAAAGAAGATACACAGAGGAAACTGAGAGTGGAATCAAGATTGCCACCAAAAAAGAACAAAGGAAGGCGCAAGAGAGGAAGAGAGAGGAATAAAAATAAATACAAGACAGAATAAAACAATTAACAAAATGGCGATAGTAAGTCCTTTCCCATCATTACTTACTTTAAATGTGAATTGATTAAATTGCCCAATCAAAAAACATACAGTGGATGAATGCATACAAAAATGAGATCAAACTCTATGTTTTCTACAAGAGATTCACTTTAGATATTAGGGCACACATAGCCTGAAAGTGAAAAGTTTAGAAAATATATTTCATGCAAATCGTAACCAAAAGAGACCAGAAGTGGCCATGCTTATATCAAACAAAATAGATTTAAAGTCAAAAGTTGTCACAGGAAAAATAAAAAGGACATCATATAATGACAAAAGTGTAGATTCACCAGGAAGATGAAACAATTGTAAATATGTCTGCACCTAACAACAAAGTATCCAAAGATAAGAAGCAAACATTGACAGAATTGAAAGAAGAAATAGATAATAATACAATAATAGTTGATTTCAATACTCAGTTTTCAATAATAAATAAAATAACCAGACACAAAATTAATAGGAAGTCAGACTTGAACACTATAGACCAATTAGAGCTAACATACATATAGGGAAGGTTTCACTCAACGAGAGCAGAACACATTCCTCTCAAGCATACATGGAACATTCTCCAGGATAGAACACACGTTAAGCCACAAAACAAGTCTTAGCAAATTTAAGAAGATAGAAATCATACCAAGTTTTTTTTTTTCTGGGCACAGTAAAAATAAAACTAGAAATCAATAGCAAAAGGAAAACTGAAAATTTTACAAATATGTGAAAATTAAACAACACACTCTTGAACAACAAGCAGGTCAAAGAAGAAATCACAAGGGAAATTAGAGGTTGGGTGCTGTGGCTCACGCCTGTAATCCCAGCACGTTGGGAGGCCAAGGCAGGCAGATCACTTGAGGTCAGGAGTTTGAGACCAGCCTGCCCAACATGGTGAAACCCTGTCTCTACTAAAAATACAAAAATTAGCCAGGCATGATGGCTGGTGCCTGTAATCCCAGCTACATGGGAGGCCGAGGCAGAAGAATCATTTGAACCTGGGTGACAGAGTGAGACTCTATCTGAAAACAAACAAACAAACAAACAAAAACAAAAACAAAACAAAACAAAAAAAAACAAGGGAAATTAGAAATGCTTTAAGATAAATGAAAATTATAATGAGGGATGAGAGAGACCCTCTCATAATGTTTTATATTGTTTTATACTCAGTACCTGTTTTAAGAAAAAAACAAAGAAGTGAAATCAAAGACAGGCAGCCCGGCACCAGGCCCAAAACCAGACCTGGGCCTACCTGGCCTAAACCTAGTAGTTAAAAATCAACTCATGACTTAGAAACAGATGCTATTCATAGATTCCAGACATTGTATAGAAGAACATTGTGAAACTCCCTGCCCTGTTCTGTTTCTGTCTGACCAACGGAGCATGCAGCCCGTCACGTACCCTTGCTTGCTCAAATCAATCACGACCCTTTCATGTGTAATCGTTAGTGTTGTGAGCCCTTAAAAGGGACAGAAATTGTGCACTCGAAGAGCTCGGATTTTAAGGCAGTAGCTTGCCGATGCTCCCAGCTGAATAAAGCCCTTCCTTCTACAACTCTGTGTCTGAGAGGTTTTGTCTGAGGCTCATCCTGCTACAATAATACAACATATAAAAACATGGTATGCAACAAATGCAGTACTGTGGAAAGTTTACAGCAGTAGATACCTACATTAATAAGAAAGATTTCAAGTCAACGACTTACCTTTATACTTCAAGTGACTGGAAACAGAAAAAAAAATAAACACAAAGTTATTATAAGGAAGAAAATAATAAAGATTAAAGCAGAAACAAATAAAATGGAGAATAAAAAAGCAATAGAAAAAATCAATAAAACTAATAGTTGCTTTTAATTAAAGATCAACAAAATTGACAAATTCTCAGTTAAAGAAAAAAGAAAGATTAAATAACAAAAATCATAAATAAGAAGAGACATAACTGATGCCACAGAAATAAAAAAGATCATAAGAGACTACTATCAACAATTATATACCAATAAATTGGATGAGCTAGAAGAAATTGATACATGCATAGACATATACAACATACCACGACTAACTCATGAAGAATAAAATATCTGAACAGACCTATAGCTTGTAAAGAAATCGAATCACTAACCAAAAATCTCCCAACAAAGAAAGGCCCAGGACCAGATATCTTCACTGGAGAATTCTATTAAACATTTAAAGAATTAATGTTAATCTTTCTCAAACTCTTCCAAAATGTCAAAGAGAAGGGAACACTTCCAAACTTATAAGAATAGCATAAACTTGGGCTGGGCGCAGTGGCTCATGCCTGTCATCCCAGCACTTTGGGAGGCTGAGGCGGGTGGATCACGAGGTCAGGAGATTGAGACCATCCTGGCTAACACGGTGAAACCCCATCTCTACTAAAAATACAAAAAATTAGCCGGGCGTGGTGGTGGGCACCTGTACTCCCAGCTACTCAGCAGGCTGAGGCAGGAGAATGGCATGAACCCGGGAGGTGGAGCTTGCAGTGAGCCGAGATGGCACCACTGCACTCCAGCCTGGGTGACAGAAGGAGACTCCGTCTCAAAAAAAAAAAAAAAAAAAAAAAAAGAATAGCATAACCTTGATACCCAAATGAAAAATGCTACAAGAAAAGAAAACAACAGACCAATGTTCCTGATGAATATTGATGCAAAAATCTTAAATAAAATACTAGCAAACCAAACTTGATAACACATTAAAAGGACCAACACCATAATTGTATGGAATTTTTTAATTCCTGGAATGCAAGGTTGTTCCAACATGTAAAAATTGATCAATGTAATATACTACATTAACAGAACAAAGGTCAAAACTTATGTAATTATCTCAATTGATACAAAAAAGTATTTGACAAAGTTAATGCCCTTTCATGATAAAAACACTCAAAAAATCAGGAGAAGAAAAAGTTACTTCAACGTAATAAAGGCCATATATGAAAATCCCACAGCTAACATTATACTCTATGGTGATAAAGTAAAATGTTTCCCTCTAAGATGAATAAAACAAGGATGCCCACTCTCACAAGTTTTATTCAATATAATACTGAAAGTTCTAGACAGAACAACTAGATAAGAAAAAGAAATGGAAGACAACCAAATTGCAAAGGAAGAAGCAAAT
The DNA here is from genome assembly GCF_028858775.2 of Pan troglodytes. Taxonomy (NCBI): domain Eukaryota; kingdom Metazoa; phylum Chordata; class Mammalia; order Primates; family Hominidae; genus Pan; species Pan troglodytes. The sequence goes on from NC_072419.2 coordinate 18,216,813, forward strand.
TTAACTCTGCTCACAGTAGTTAGAAAACTCTAAGGATTATACACACCCACACACAATTAGAACTAACAAATGTAGCAAAATTGCAAGATACAAAGTCAATACACAAAAATAAGTTGCATTTCTATATACCAACAATGAACAATTCAAAAAGGAAATTAAGATAACAATCTCATTAACAATAGCAGCAAAAGGAATAAAATACTTAGGACCAAAATTAACCAAAAAGGCTAAAGACTTGTACACAGAAAACTACAAAACATTACTAAAAGAAATTAAGGATACAAATAAATGGAAACACATCCCATGTTCATGGAGTAAAAGACTTAATAGAATTAAAATATGCATACCTCCCAAAGCAACTTAATATGATTAAAAGTTTGTACTACCTACAGATTCAATGCAAATCTTATTTAAATCTCCATCAAAATTCCATGATTTTTACAGAAATAGGAAAAAAAATCATCCTGGAATATATATGGGATCTCAAAACTTGCCTTGCATAGCCAAAGCAATCTGAGAAAGAAAAACGAAGCTGGAGGCCTTACACTTTCTGACTTCAAAATGTATTACAAAGCTACAGTAATCAAAACATTATAGCACTGGTCTAAATACTTGGAGATCAATGAAACAGAATAACAAGCATAGAAATAAACTCTTATGTATATGGTCAAATGAACTTTAAAAAGGGTGCTAAGACTGCATAACAGGGAAATGATAGTTTCTTTCACAAATATGACCCAAATTATTTTCTTTGTGACAACTGTCGCTATGTAACATTATGCTATTTATTTTCTGTTTTACTACCTGTTGACCACCTCTACGTACACAATGCAGAATATAAGCTCTGTGAGGAAAGGAAACTCATCACTCTGTAATGTTCCCTGATGTACTCCAGCTTCTAGAACATTGATATTAATTTTTTAAAATGTAGATGAAATAAATGAAAGAGCACACCTTTCATTCTCTCATGCTCACCCTGCTTCAGACTAAAATGGCCCTTCCTATGCCTTTTATCTGGTTAGATTCTTTGGCTCTCAGTGGGGCTCAAGTATCGCTTGCTCTGGGAAGCTTCCTCTAATTTTGCGAAATCTCTGTCTTGAAAACACACATCTCCTTTGTAGCACTTATCACAGTTGCTGTTTTCCTGTTTATGTGATTGCATTTGACTCGTTATCTGTTTCCCCAATGGCAGAGACTTCATTTTGTGTCACATCTTCCACCACCTCAATGTGCACAATAACTTCTCCATAGGGGTTTACCGACAAATCCCTCTAGTGGCTTGCTGTCGCATGCATCTGCATCCTGGTTTTCCCAGGACAGCTCTGGTGAATGACTCTTGCCCTGGCATCACTGTAGATAAAAGCATCGCAGTTTGGATGATGAATTATATGGTCCCTCCAGTTATGCAACACTGGAGGTATTACTGAAAATCCAGCAGGATTAAAAATCTAATTAAATCATTTAAACGTGATTAGCTTTTAAGTAGTATTTATATATAAATCAACATTTTGAAACTGCAGGTCACCACCTAATAGTGGACCATGACTATACTGTTTTGTATGTGTGAATCTGGATACACTAGAATAGCACATATAGCAAATCATTTGAATTGAACCACAAGTGGACAAATAAACATTATTTGGGAATACTTTCTTTAAAATGTAGCTATGGATATGTAGGTAATAATGCAAAGTACTTAGCTTTAGGCTGTGGGTTGAAGTGATGCTGAGGGTCCCTCCCAGATTTCACAGATGAGGCTGGTGCAGCCATCTCCCAGTCGCTTTGAGTGTTGGCTACTAACAGTTAGAAAATACCCTCTTCTCAGGAGAATTGTTCTCCAAAGAGCCCCGCCCCTGGAAAAACCTTGAAGTTTTCCTCTCTCCAGGGTCCAGTGATGAAAATAAGGGTAGTAAAGCCCAGGCGCTGACCTCAGGGGGATCAACTATGCAGTACGCTTTATGTTCCAGAACTTTTTAGTGGGATCAGGCTGAAGCCAGATTCCATATGAGCCTATGTCCTTTCCAGGCTTCCTCCCCTGCCCCATCCTGCTTCCTTCACTCCCATACAGGGTCCTCCTGAAAAGCCTCTCTCAGCACATCTCTACGAAAATCCACGTTTCGAATTCTAAGAACTTAACCTAAAACAGTTGTCATTTTAAAAATATGAAAAAAGGCTGAGCGCAGTGGCTCATGCCTGTAATCCCAACACTTTGGGAGGCTGAGGTGGGAGGATTGCTTGAACTCGGGAGTTGGAGACCTGCCTCAGCAACGAGAAGCAAAACCCTGTTTCTAAAAAGAAGAAAAAAGAAGTATTAAAGGAAATAACACTCCATAGTCTATATAATTTAATCAATCAATATGAATACATTGTTTTCAAATTATACTAGTTTACATTTACAGGAGTTTTCACTTTCTGCATATTCTCTAGAAAACGTGTAAATTTTTACATGGAAATCTTGAACAAGCAAAATGCTGTATTGTTTTTGGAACCAAGACTCAGGAAGACAGGTGTGCCAGCCATCTGTCAGCATGCTGGGGATGCTCTTCCCCAAAATGTGTCATTCTAGACATCAGTTCAGATAAGACTCAAAAGCTACAATGCATTGAGGAACATAGGATCAAAGATGAAGCCTTGTTTCTTTCTGTAAACCAAAGCAGGTAAATGGCAAGGCTGCTTTTAAAATGGCAACGCTGCTTTGGAAAATGTGACTTTGGAGTTAGCTGTGCTTTTTCACTGAAGAGTCCTCCCACTTCATCCCCAGACAGGAGACAAACAGGCAGTCAGTGCAGATTCCCCAACTCCCAAAGTCATCAGGGCCACCTGCCAGCCAGCCCATGCAGCATCTACTGGGTCCCTGCTGGGTGCCTGGCTCCATCACCTCACGCTGCTCATTGTTTGACAAATGCCAAGGCTTCTGTGATGATGCCTCTCTCCTGGGGTTCATGGAACAGTGTCCAGACAAGAGAAAATAAACCACAGGCTCTGAACAAGAAGAACAAATGGGAGATTTTTGTACCAGTCAAAAACAGGCTCTGGAAAACATAAACAAGGGGAACAAGCACACCTTAGCCACACCATCATGATATTTCAGTTGGAAACTTATTTATTTATGGAGAACTCACCTTTGAAAGGCATTTCAAACTGTTTTTAGTTTTGGGGGGGTTGTGTCTGTGTGTGTGTGTGTTTGTTTGTTTGTTTACCAATATCGCTAGGCAGAAATCACCTGGGTTTGCTGAAGGTTTTGAGAGAAAAGGGAGTGGAAAGAGCAAGGGAAAAGGAAGAGGCTACGGCTGAACCAAGAATAGGATTCTTAGAAACTCACGAAATAGCCACTAAGTAACCAGAGTAATTAGCCCAATATTCTGTACAGAACAAGAGCTCCTCATTCTCTCTCAGTATCCCTTCCTAATTAGAAACCAATTATCAGGATTTGCTAAATAAATTCTCATTCCTCCGAACAATGAAACATGATATAAAAAAAGAGACAGATGTTTATGGTTTGATATGAAATATGCTCCAAGATACAATGTTTAATGAAAAAATAAAATTAAAAAAAAGGAAGGTGCAAAGCAATGTGCAAAACATTTGTGGCATAGCAACCAAGAATCACTTCATATATGTGCACATATAAAATATATGAACAAATATGTGTCATACAATATGTATAATATTCTATATGTATATAGACACACACACATACACGTGTATTTTGAGAAATTAGGAAGCAGATGTGGGAGGGATCTCCCTCATCTTGACCTCAGGGAGATCCTTTCCACTGTTTGTTGTTTTCCTGGAATTTGTATTTTCCCATATACTTCTTTTTTTTTTGGAGACGGAGTCTCGCTCTGTTGCCCAGGCTGGAGTGTAGTGGCGTGATCTTGGCTCACTGCAAGCTCCGCCTCCCGGGTTCACGCCATTCTCCTGCCTCAGCCTCCCGAGTAGCTGGGACTACAGGCACTTGCCACTGCGCCCGGCTAATTTTTTTTTTTTTTTTTTTTTTTTTTTTTTAGTGGAGATGGGGTTTTACCGTGGTCTCAATCTCCTGCCCTTGTGATCCGCCTGCCTTGGCCTCTCAAAGTGCTGGGATTACAGGCGTGAGCCACCGTGCCCGGCCTTTTCCCGTATACTTCTATAACCTATTCATAAGCATTTAAAAAGACTGCAACCCCAAATCAAAACCACTAATAACATGCTAAACAATATGAGTTTGGCTGTGAAAAATGGGTGATTAAATACTGCTGATCATATTTGCGAAGCCAAATACTTACAATCTATATGTTATTTATTGGAATTCCTATAGGTGCTTTGAAAATATTTTGATGATTTTTCCTTCCCAGGATACCATAATGGGTTCTTAAACTATAACTGCTATGTTTTAGTACAGTGGTCTTAAAGAGACATCTGTATTTCCTGATTCAAAATTGAACCCTTAGGCAAAATGTATGCAGAGGGAGCACCCAGATTTTCCCATCCCCAAAATAATTCCAAGGCTGCCTTGGAGAGAGATTGTCTGGAACAATGGGTCAAAGTCACACTTGATCCTTATGAGGAAAAGACTAAGTAACTTTGAATAAATAAGGTATTTATCTCTTTGTAAGAAAGAGTGATTCTGAGATAGATGAAGACTTTGAAGTTCAGATTGATTATTGATTAATACTGAATTGTATTAAGGAGTGGCATTCTTAATCTTTTCAAAAATATTAGGAATAAGGACTGGAATCTCTAGAATGTTTACTTGAGCACAAAGTGTAGCACAGGCCTAGAAATTCTCAAGGATGTAGCTGCTAAGAGCTAAAAATATCTTCCAGGGGAGGCTGTGCAGAGAGAGAGTAGGGGGAGGAGGTGGAGAACCCGGAAGAGCAGCCATCTGAGCAGATTTCACACGATTAATAGGGGGTTTGTTGGCTGTTGGACTTTAAAAATAGAACCTAATTTCTGAGGGGTGGGTGCCCTGCTCCAGAGCCCTAAAAGGAGCCTGCTGAGAGGGATGATTAAAATGAAAGATTGTGCAGCTTTAAGGAAATGTTGGCCTAAAGAAATGGCACCAATTACTGATGCTCCAGCCACCTTCTAAAAGGTTTCTGCAAATTGCTTTCCTTGGATGAAATACCAAATATCTGTTCCCAAATGTTATGAAGCAAAATAAATCACATTCCATTGACACATCTAATATGTCGTATTAGAGACCCTGAATCCAAACAAAGCCAAGCTGCTGTTACCACCGAGCTATTACATTTCTTTCTCTTGCTTTTGTATTAAGGCTGCAAGATGAAAACTTGTTCCTTGCAAACAAACAACAATTATCTCTGCCTCCTCCCTGCATTAGAGGAGAAATCAAATCAGCACCTAACAAGATTTTAGAATTCAAAAGTAACTCAGAAATAATTGACTCTAACCCCCAACTCTTGTAAATAAAGATGGTGAATCCCGGAAATCATAAACCACTTATCCAAAGTCGCTTTGCTGAAGAGCAACACAAGCAGAACTAGAATCCAGATCACTCAACTCTCAGCTTATCAATAAATACCCCTTTTGTTAAATAGGCATACACTAAAGCATTCAAGGTAGTATTCCTTTCCAAGACTTTGCATTTTCTCTAAAATAAAAGTTTCAAGAAAAAGATGATTTTCAAGCAGTAGCGAGTGCACGAAAGTGGCATTTTTCTGACATATGCAGGCTGGAGTACAGTAGTGCACTCTCGGCTCACTGCAACCTCCGCCTCCCGGGTTCAAACGATCCTTGTGTCTCAACCTCCTGAGTAGCTGGGATTACAGGCGCCCGCCACCATGCCTGGCTAATTTTCGTATTTTTAGTAGAGACAGGGTTTCACCATGTTAGTCAGGCTGGTCTCAAACTCCTGACCTCAGGTGATCCACCTGTCTCGGCCTCCCAAAGTGCGGGGATTACAGGCTTAAGCCACCACACCCAGCCTTTTGTTGCATTTTATAGATGAAAATACTGAGGAGCAGTGCAATTGACGGTATTTATCCAGGTGTAGAAGTTGCTATTGGATCACCTTCACCAGCAGGTATGCCCACCTCTCAACTACTGCAAGTATTGGCTGCTAAGAACTAATGGCTGCCTCCTTCTCCAGTGAATATGCCTGTTCTAGAAATGCCTGAGAGACTGCCAATGAATAATTGATATGGGCTACAAAAGGCCAGCCATCTTGCTTCAACTGTGTGGTTTTAGTCACCCTCCAAAGCTCCCCTTGTGGTCAGACTGAAGCTAGACTCCAGCTGGGACCACTTCCTTATTCAACTCCTTCCTCTGCTCTTCTCTGCCCCTGCAGGTTTGTCCTGAGAACTTGCCTTCAATAAATCAAGTGCTTCTAGGAAAGCTGACCAGAAACCTCAAGTGAGTGTGTAGGAGGGATAGTAAATGCCAGATAGCAAGTTGTGATAGTCTACATCTTTTCCATCTCATTTTCACTTTGGTCTCCATGCAAACGTGTAAAGAGACAGGGAGTTCTGCATATTTCTGCTGTGAGCAGATGCTTGTGATCTTCTTTGGTAATATGGAATGTTTTCCAGCTTTTCTGCTTAGTCATATGCATTCTGACTTGTCTATTCAATTTTGCAGCACCCTTTCAGTCATCTTTAAATTTTTCCTAAAAACAAATAAGCAAAAGGAAGATTTTTTTTTTTTTGGTATGGTAATGGATAAACAAGCAAAGAAACAGACATGCAGGCACAATGAGAATTCTTAGTCACTGACCTGTAATGGAGCTTGGGTGACTCTCTTGCCCTCTGACTCGAGTTTTCCTATGTGTGGTAAGGAGTTTGATACCGAGGGCTGAGACTGTGATTGATCTAGCAGATCGAGAGCCCTCAACAGATATTTAGAGTGACAAAAAGCTCATCAGTTTGCTCAGTTGAGATTCATTGGCTGTAAGAAACAGAAAATGACTCTTCCCAGCTGATCCCAGTGTGACAGTTAATTTTAGATGTCAGCTTGACTGGATTAAGGAATACCTAGAAACCTGTTAAAGAATTATCTTGAGGTGTTTCTGTGAGGGTGTTTCCAGGAGAGATTGGCACATGAGTCTGAGTGGAGTAGGTAGAGAAGAGCCACTCTCAAAGCGGGCAGGTACCCTCCAATCTGATGGAGGCCCCAAGAGAATGAAAACAGAGAAAAGACCAATGTGTCAATCTATCTGCTGGAGCTGGGATACACTCTTCCTCTCCTGTCCTTACACAATTCCAGGCTCCCTTGCCTTTGGACTCCAAGATTTACATCAGTGCCCCAGCAGGTTATCAGGCCTTTGGCCTCAGACTGAGTTATACCATCAGCTTCCCTGGTTCTGAGGCCTTTGGACTTGGACTGAGCCATGCCACTGGCATCCCAGGGTCTCCAACTTGCTGATGGCTTGTTGTGGGACTTCTCAGCCACCCTAATGCCATGAGCCAATTCCCTTAATAAATTCTCTCTCATATGTATATTTCTATATCTACATCAGTATATTCTCTTGTTTCTGTCTGGAGAACCCAGATTAACATACTCAGCAAAAGTGGTATTTATTGATAAGGTACAGGGAAGCTCAGAGGATTGGAACAACAGATATGGAGACAGTACAGAGCAGACAATGCTGTGCAGCCTTGTTTGAGGGCTGCTACAGAATGCTATTCCACTTGCTCTTCGGATTCAAAGTTCGGGTAGAGAGTCCAGCTAGCCAGGCTGAGGTCACAGCCTCATTGCTCGACTATACTGGATCGATGAGAGTAGAGATCTAGGGAATTGGCTGTCTAACTCTAGCTGTACATTAAAATCACTTGTTAGGGGCTCTAAAACCCTGATACTTAGGCCACACAACAGGTTAATCAAATCAGACTACCTGGAGGTAGAACCAAAGCATTTGATATTTTTTAAACCCCCAAAGTGATTTAATAATTAGCCAAATTTCTAAAATACTGATGTAGAGGAAAAGCCTTCAGAGAGTACTTCAAGGTTTTTGTAGGAGGACAGGACGCGATGCTTAACATCATGGCATGACTATACCAAATTGGAAAAAAAGATAATTTTCCAAAAGAAAATTGGGTTACATTTAAGAAGCAGGGAGGATGAATACTAAATCACAAATCAATGAATCAGTTAAAAACAGACAAAGATCCATTGCACATGCAATCTAGTCAAACATCGTTCTAACACTTAGAGTAAGGTCTGGCACATAAGAGATGCTCAATAAAGATTTACTGAATAAATAAGTAAATAAATAACCAGAGAGTCTTGAAATTTCATATACCATGTAACTCCACAAAGAGAATTACCTGTTTTTCTTGTTCAATCCAAGAAACCCTCTATAATAGATTAAAAGGAGCAAACTTTGTTCAAAAAGAGGATAAAACAAAGAGATTGGGGAAATAAGGAATACATTTATGAAAAATTATTATAAAATTTCTGTAGGCTTATTAAACTTTGCACTGCTCTACTAGACCCTAATGTTTTGCCTAACGTTACTGTTGATGATCAGATCCTGCTGATCTCAATTTGCTATACTATACTCTTTTTTGTTTACATTTCTAATACTATTGTCTGCGTTGACTAGTCAAATAAAGGCCATCTGTTTCATGGTTCTAACACCTTGTTACTTTCAGTATCAAGTTGGTGGGCCCATAGTGCCTCCCTGAAAGTGCTGGAAATGCAGAATTTGGGGCCCTACCTTAGACCTACTGAAGGAGCATTTGTATTTTAATAAGATCCACAGGGGAGCCATATGCACATTGAAATTTGAAAAGAACTGGCTAGCACAAATGGCTCATATGCCTAAAATGGCTGATTGTACCTGTCATTCAAACCCACTGGGAGGAAGTGTGGGAACATGGCATTCTGAGCATGGTGCCTTGATTGCTGCTACCAACTGTAATCAGTCTGCCTCTCCTAAGACAAATAGCAAATGAATGTAGTGAAGCTCTGGCTTCTGCTGGGGTCCTGGGCATAGAGAATGTTGTAGGTCTTTTGACCTCATAATTTGAACAAGTAAAATGATAAACAGCATCATAACCTACTTAAGAACCCAAAAACAGAAAATTCTGGGGGAAGATGGAGCATACAAAGATCTGTGGTCCCTTAAGGGAGTACTGATGTCAATTCAGTATGAACGTGCCAAATTCCCAAAACACTAAATGAGAGATGAACAAGTAAGCTGAGTATTTCCTTCCTTACGGGAGAGACACTACAGGGAGATAAGAGAGGCAGCAGGTGCCAGCCTGCCTGATTCTACACTGCGATCAGGGGGATAGAGGTGCCTGTGCTTTCCATGACTGTAGGATCCCTGCTAGGATATTCTAGCCACCACACTAGAATTCCAATGAGCCAGCAAAGGAAAATAACAAGCAAACTATGGGAACCCATTAGCCAGAGAGAAGATCAAGTGGAACTGTTAGGACTTACACTCAGCAAAATGGAATTATTAGAGCAGAAAAAAAAAAACCCTGAATTAGAAAATAAATTAAAGGTATTTTAAAGGAGATTTGAGTATATCTTATTCAGCAGATTCATTCAAAGAGAAAATGGGGCTGCTGAGATTCACATCAGCAGACTTGGAAGGTCAAGTATGAAAACTTCTCAAGCAGACAGCATCTACCATGAGACAGATGTCATGAGAGATCCACAGAATGGAATCAGAGGCCTAAAATGTGAGTAATAGTAGTTGCAGAAGAACAAAAAGGAATGCATAGAGAAAAACCAACAATAAATACTAGAAGAATAACTCCAAGAGATAATGAAAACCTGAAGTAGCAAATTTAAAATATTCACTAAGATTCAAGCTGGATTTCAAAAAAAGACACATCCATATGTACATCATGAAAAAATTCCTGATCTCTAAAGAAAAAGAACATCTAAAGTCAGAAAAAAGGAATTCACTATAAAATAATACCACCAACAGTGGAAGAAAATGGACAATGGAACAGAATCAACTTATATCCAGCCAACATATCATTACTCTGTCAGGGTAAACAAAAGCTACTTGAGGAGAGAAAATAATTTGGAAAGAATAACACTTAAATACGACAACTGAGAAAAGTGCTACAAAGACTCTATCCCGATGACAAATGAAAAAATTCAGAAACCTGAAAAGATGAGTGAGCAATGATTATGTATACACAAGTTGCACATACATATATGTGTATATATTTGTATGAAATATTTATACAAGCTCATATATAGTTATTCAGCCATATAGGTAAACATGAACAATGTTCATAATTGAATAAGAATAGGTTATATTGCAAAGTATAATATTAAAAATTAATGACAATAATTAAGAAAATAAAGAAATAAAATTAAGAAAACATTAATTTTTTAGGAAGTTAATAAATACTAGATCTCATCTGTCAAGCCTAGGAGAAATGGTTACCAGGGAAATAGCAAAAACATTTCAGCGTCTCTTTAGAAGAATTACAAAAGGAAGGAAGAAGAGTGGAAGTATCTTTTTAGAATTTCATTTTATTGGAATGAAGCAAAGTAGAAAGAAAACTGCTGTTTTTTTTTTTTTTTTCTGAGGAGGAGGGAGAAGTCTCCTTTTTAAAGGATAGTAGATACTGATATCTGATCATTTAGATCAAGATAATAAAAATTAACCATCAATAACAAGGGAGAAAAAAGTAGGCTTTCCCAAGCTAGCAAAGAGAGAAAAAGAATAAACTGCACAAGTAAAACACAGAAAAAGAAGAAACAGCTATATGTCCAAAAGTAAATCTAAAATCAGATAACAGTCATATAGCAAGTATATCAGTCACCATATAAAATGTAAAAGAATAAGATTTCATCATGAAAAGGCAAAGGCAACCCATTTCTTTGACAAACAAAACACAGCTAGATGTTATATATAAGAAATACTTAAATTAAATTTAAAATAACATAAATATAAATGAAGTGAGCAAAAAGATATCGGAAAAATGGAAACAAAAGGGAACCAAAAGTGACAATATCAACAAAGTAGAATTTAAGGGTGGAAGAACCAGGCAGGCACCAAAGGGACATGATATAGTGAAAAATGGCACAATTAGAGATATACAGCAGTCATAACTGATGTGAGGCAATCACCATAGGACCTCAAAGCTTAAAGCAATTTTATTTGAAATACAAGGAGAACTGCTAAAAATATAATTATGATGAAAACATCAATATCCTTCTCTCAGAACTGAAAGATCTAGTTAAAAAATAGAAAACAGAGAAAATAAAAAATACAATTAATAAACAACTTGATATGAATTATACCTTATCCCTTGAAAGTACTTTTAAAAATACTCCTAGAATATTTTTAAAAGTTGTTCATATATGTGGCCACTGGGGAAAAAGTAAAACAGAAAAGTGTGTAAGTGAATAGCTTTTATAAACTACGTTCTCTGATAATAAGCTAATAAAACTAGAAATAAATGATAACAAAAACTCTTAATGTCTTGACACAATGAAGGAGCATGCTTCTAGATATTCTTTGATCAAAAAGGAAATTAAAAGGGAAATTAGAACCTGTCCAAAGGTCAATGAAAAGGAATACGTCATCCATAATAAAACCTACAAAACAAATCAAAAGCTATCATTAGAGGAAAATTTATAGCCTTAATTGTCTTCATTATTAAAAGAGATAACTGGTTTAAAAAGTAATTTTTCATCTCCAAACTGAAAGATGAACAGCAAAATTAAATAACAGTTAAGGACATTTTAAAATATTTTAAAATGGGGAAAAAAGAAGAGACAAATGATTTCAAAAGCTTGTCCTTCGAAACATTAATAAAATAGGTGAAGTATCTCATGATTCTGACAGAAAATTTCGAACAAAAGCAAAAGCAGATGGAACAAGGAATGAGAAAGACATAGCCACAAACACAAGAGATTAAAATTGTGGTGAGAAAATACTATGTCTAACTCTATGGCAACAGATAAAAATGAATCTTTTTTTAGCAAAATATCTCTAGCTCACCGACTTTCACAATTCCTACCCTTATTTCACCATATTACTCTCCTTTTTATATATCTCGTTTTAACCAAGCACCGTCTCTTCTATGCCCAGCTCCCCTACCTTGAATTGGCACATTTTTCTGCAATCGAGAGTCATTTAGTTTGACTGGCCTACTGTGTGCCTGAGAGGAGAGCTCAGTATGCGCTGATTCTCTACTCTTATTTTCATACTTTTCTTCCAGGTTCCTGGAGCATCTCTTGCATGCACCCCATTGAGGCCATGCGTCGCCGCTCTCATCTCCTTAAATATTTCAGAGCACTTTCACATTCACTGTAGTATAATCTCACAGGGTTCTTTTTTCTGTTTTTTAAGTAGCAATTTTCAAGATTTTAGACTGAAAAGTAAATGTTATACTCCAGGTGATAGTTTTATATGAAAAGTAAAATGAATTGTTTTGACAAGCTAAGTGACAGGAAGTTTTTCACTACTTTTTAATTATCAAAGACATTCACACACACACACACACACACACACACACACACACACAGGTGCAGAGAAAGAGAGAGACATTCAGAATAGAGCTAATTATATTATCTCACCAGGAAGAAAAGTCAGCCATGATTTTCAGCCTCAAGAGATTTAGGATCTAGTAAAAGTGCTTAGAACTAAGTGAGATTTTAGAAGTTGCCTAACAGTTTATATAACTGGTAGGTACCTAACTGATAGGAGTGGGAATCTACTTCTGAGATTCCTATTTTCCTCAAACCTAGACAGTCTCTTACGTGGATCACGTGCTTTTCAGATCACTCTAAAAATAGTCTTAATTTCCAGAGAGAAAAAATATGTAACATAATCAATACCAAATGTTCACTCTATTAGCAAGTGTTTGCTGTGTAACAAACCACTCTCAAATTAGTAGTTTATAATAATGACAAATTATTCAGCTCACAAGCTGTGGATCAGCAATTTAGGCTGGGTTTGGCTGGGTTGGGAGTTCTATGGCTCTCATTGGGCATTTGCATGTCAGCTCTTGCTTGTCCAAGAGTTTGGCTGGGGCAACTGGGTTGATCAAGATAATAAAAATTAACCATCAATGACAAGGGAGAATAAAGTAGGCTTTCCTAAGCTAGCAAAGAGAGAAAAAGAATAAACAGCAAAAGTAAAGAAAAAGAAGAAACAACTATATATCCAATAGTAAATCTGGTTTATGTGATCTCAAATCATGCAGCAGACTTGCTCATTCTTTTTAATGTGGCAATGGGCAGGCTTTGTGAAAGAATCAAAGTGTGTGAAGCATCTTAAGGCACAGACTTGAAACTGGTGCAATGCCGTTACTGCCAAATTCTATTGGCTAAAGGAGGTCTCAAGGCCTTTCCAAGGGGTGAGGAAAGAGACTGTATCTCTTAACAGGAGAAGCTGCAGAGAGACATTGCAAGGGTGTAGATACAGAGCGGAGAAGGATCACAATCTTTTTGCAACTCCAATAACCTACATATCGTTTCCGTCCTGTGGATGCATGCTTGGCCCACAGGAAACGTCCTCTGCACCTATTGTCAGTTCCATTCAATCTCTCACCCTCTTGCTTCTCCAGGTAGGTGTCAGGCATCAGTCCCTGTGCCTCCCACCTTTAAACTCCATAGGCACATGTCAGGTTTTCCAAGTGGAGCTCCATAACCAACCCCTCCTTTAACTTCCCCCCTACCTTTCTTCTGTGGTTGGGGAAATTCATGCTTTCCAACAATTCTCTCCACTATCAGCCCTCCTCAGCCTCTCTTGATCACCTTGTCTCCATTTACGGGTGATGTGCTAAGGGCTGAAAAACTAGTTTCATCGGCTTCTTAGTTTGGGTACCTGTAGAAGCAAGAGGGGATGTGAAAGCAAGATTAGTTAGCGAGGTTATCTCAAGAAACACAGATTGGAGAGAGGAAAAAAGAGATACAGGGAAAATAAGAAAGCCAGTGCAAGGTGTGTTTTTCAATACAGTTATCACTGTGGGCAAAAACTCTGGGAGTCAGTGTACAGCACAGGTCTTAGAGTTGTCCCACCCGGGAGTGAGAGGGCTGGATCACTTATACACCCATCTGTGTATAAATACACCATTTTCTACAATCTATCTAGCATAAACTGAGCGCTGCTCTGGGTGAGGGGTGGTTAATTCCCTGGCACTTCCAGCCTGCTGTGAAGATGTGTAGGCAGAGCAGGCATCAACAGCCAGAAAAAAAAGCATCCAGCAAGAAAGAGAGGTTCTGGCAGTTGAGAAGTCAGGCCCATTTACACTGAAGTGATAAGAGTGAGATGTGGTGATAGCTCCCTGGCTGTCATCCTTGTCCTCTGTCAATGTGTAGCAACACCGTCTAACTCCAAGGCAACAGGACACATTGAATTTAGCATTCTAAAATAAATGCAATACTCTCAAAATGTCATTCTCTTAGTCTCATCCTCTCTCAAAAGCATCCTGTATCCTTCTAGCTGGTCCCTAATTTTACCATTATCCATATTTGCATTCCTGTTGTTCAGATAGCCTTTATTCCTGGTACTGAGATTTGTTGCTCTCCTTTTTTCTTTACCTGTATCCTCTATTACCATAAATTATCCTTGGAAATATCTTCTCTGATATATATCTTTGCATCTACTACATGGTCTGGCCCACAGTAGAGGCTCAACAAGTATTTCTGGAATACATGAATTAATAAGTGAGATTCATTATTCTTTGCAATCAGGCATCTAGGGTATTTTCCATGACAATACCAAACACAAAATATGGTTGTGTATTATCTCTTCTAGGTTCCCTTCAGAGGTGCAGGTTCTCATTACCTGAAAGTGTGGATTAGTTTGAACCAGTGGTTTATCATGGAAGAAATTCAACCTGACAACTCCCATTTGTCATAGTCATTGTATTTCCTGCAACTTTTAAAACTTGTGAAGTGAAGGTCTATGCCTATCACTTTCTATTTGGTAAGCATAGGTTTCCATGAGTTTTATGCATTATCTAAGACTAAGAAACTGCATTTCTGTCTCCTGCCACCTTTGTCCCCTCTTTCTCTCTGCGTCTCTCCCTTCTGTCTCTCAGCACACATACAAACGTAGCAATTGAATTATGCTTTTTCATGTTGTTCTCTCTGCCAAGAATTTTATTTTACTCTCATCATTGTCTATACACCTCAATTGTTTTTAGTAAACTTTCTATTGATGTAAAACACACAAATAGAAAAGTATGTAAATCATGAAAACACAGCTCGGCGAATTTTCACAAGTGAACACGCGTGCTCAATCAGTGCTTCTTCCCCAGTCTTGGGGAATCCAGCAGTGCACTCCAGGGCTCTTTCTGTTGAGAGCTCCTCACTCTTCTGGGAAGATCTGTGACAACCCCACTAAGGCTCTCTCTCCCATATAGTTTATGTCCAGGATGTGGAAATCCCCAGGGGACCCCCTTCCCCAGGGAAGGCCAATCTCTGGCCTCTACTCTGCTACATCTTCCTATCATGGCGTTTGTTTTGTCTTCCCATGTTGAGTGCTATTAGCTGACCTTCTAGCTATTATCTAATGTTAGATCTCATCTATAAATGTATGTTACTTCCCTTGCTCTCTGTAATTTCTTTAAGTTTGTAGACGGAATTTGCTTGAAGGGATTCTGTTACATGAAGTAACTTACCCATCAGCAGCCTTCACCTGTTCTTTGTATAGAACACTCTTACCTTTTTGGAAGGAAGTGCCACGATGCCTCAGTCTGATTCATGGTGTATTCCCTGTGCCTCAGACAGTGCTTGGTTCAGTGCCTATGCACAAATATTTGCTTAATTAACATGGGATGAATATTTGCCTGGTTTGAATGTTAGAGATTTGTTGGTTTCTTCCTAATCTTTGAATGAGGGCAACTCTCTTACACCATTCAATTTATTGAAAAACATCCAGACAGGTTTATGAGGTGGAGAATGTGCAGTGGCTTATTAGGTGAATACATAGCAAATTGGGCCAGCCAGTAGTATGAAAATGATGGTGTTGTTTTGTAATACTTTTCTGCTAATTTTCTACAGTCTAGCCCAAAGAATCACCTATCAGCTTTAAATGTCTCCCCGCAATGCATACATGCATAGCTCCCCACAAACATCCAGTGAGTATCATTCTGTTCAGTGGACCCTGATGAACAGCTGCCAAGCTGGGGGCCACTTCCTCTTGTGAATCCATACTGCCTGGGCTCCAAGCCAGTTCTCTAGAGCAGGGATGCAGGCTGTGAAAAGGAACAACCATAAAGATCAAGTCTTCAAACTATCTTTAGCCCTCTGCCCCACGGCTATGCTAAGCCAAGTAGCATATTTCAGGGATCTGTTCTCCTTTTCTGACTACCACCACATTCCATTTCTCTATTATTTCAAGAGGAACCTCTACTATGTTTTCAGAGAACACTACATCCTGCTGAAAATTTGAATGTTTCTGTAATTATTTTTGGCATCTTTCTCTGAATTAGTCCAAATTTATTTATCTTTAGCTAATATTCTCTATTGTCTTTAGTCACAGTCTTCAGCAGTGTATCTAGTTGCAGGTCTCTTAATTTATACTCTATTCTCACATCCTAAGCAGATATCAGAGAGAAATGTCAGTAGATTTCAGGAGACAAAATGGAAAGGAGCCATTGCTCCACCACCTTTTCCTGGAAGTCTTACTCTATATTTTAAAACACCTTTTTTAATTACTAAGATGCTCTGACGCAAATGTTCACACATTGCAACTAAATGCTACTGCCTTTGAAGTAGAAAGAAATAAAATAGGAAGAATAAGTCACTAAATAAATAAATTTCATAAGCTGACCATTCTCAAAGGAGACTGGGGGGGGTGACATTCTGTTATCCTCAGTCAAGCCAGTGGGACAACACCTAAATCAGTGCCTCAGAAGTGGTTGAGCAGTGAGCTTGTGAGCTTTGAAACTCTTTTAGGTAACATCTTGGCTTTGATTGCTACTCTGTCCATATTTATATCTTCTTGGGTTATGATTCTTTGTTCACTAACAGCAAATCAGAGATTGGAGAAAGAAGAAACTCCGTCAGTAACTAATCACACATCCATTCTAAAGTCTAGAAAAGCTGCCAGAAAACCATTCTGCTGGATTTTGGAAGTGTTGCTTCTCATGTGCCCTCCTGAGCCAACTTGTCATAGATGTTCCTGTGTCTCCTATGAAGAATTACTTGTCTGATGAGGGCCACATGTATAAACAGGCCCAATATGGTATGCATGTATACCAACCCCCCACCATAGGATTGGTGAATGGCCATGGCACCATGTGGGCACATTCCCTCTGTTTTCCCTCTGCCTCCACTCCCACATTATAGCCAGATGCTCACTACTGCCCCCTGTGCACTAGGATCTTTTTAACCAAATATTTCAAGTATATGGGCTATTTCTCAAACTGGTTCCACAGGGCTCTGAGGTCCCATGAGGTGTCTCATGGGAAGTGAGGGTCGTTCAAGGCGAAATCTGAGCATGTGAGTCTCCAGATGCTTCATCATCAGTTCAGACAGAATTCTGTTTACCTGTCTTACTTGTGAGATTCCTTACAAAATTCTGATGCAAAAAAGTTCTCCTGCTAAGTCTAAAAACTTCTGCTACCCATAGGATGATGACCCATCAGCCTTCTGCACTCCAAAACTGTCCATATTTTTATCAAGTACTCTGTAATTAATAATGCATCAGATATTTAAATTGTGTAACTTCACTTCATTTTCCTTCTTCCTCTTCTGTCAATGTCCTAGTAAAATCAATGGTCTCTCCTCCTCCTCCCAGAATTTTGGTGGCACCCTGGCGGGTCCTAAGCCTTTTCTTTCAGGCATATAACTGGATGAAAGGGGACTGGGAATGGGTGGGTATGTTGGCCACCCATAATCATGAGGCCTGGGTGGGACTCCCACTCACTGAGCACACTGGCAGCAGCTGGCCAGAGTCATAATTAAAACCAGCTTTGCTCCAGCTTTAGCATAACACTCAAAAGTGACAGTCCATAGTCCATGGGTCTGAGAATATTCAGGCTAATGGGAAAGACATCTTAGACCCGAGTCTCTCAAAACCCATCACAGAGACAACAATCTAAACATCTCAATGTCCAACCTCCTACTCTCCTGCTTTAATTTACTCTGCAGAATATGTGGCATGCAAGAAATATTGCTCAGTGGGCCCCACTCCCACTAGCTAAGACCCACTGGCTTGGAATCCCCACCAGTCAGTGGCAGCAGGCTGGAGACTGCCTAAGATGACTGAGTTCCCCTGGGGGAGTGGCAGCCACCATCACTGCAGCCCCAGTCAATCATTTTCTCCTGCCAGTGCCAGGGGACTGGGTGGTTCGGATCAGGAGGAATTCCCCACAGTGCAGCACAGTGGCTGTGGCAGATCATGGCCAGACTGCTTCTTTAAGTGGGACTCAAATCTACCCCTCATCACTGGGCAAGACTGCCCTGCAGAAATTCCGGCAACTCCAGCCAGGGGTATACAGACAGAACTCTTATCTCCCTGGGATGGAGCCCCTGTGGGGAGAGGCAGCTGTGGTCTCCACGGTTCAGCCAACTTAGTCTCTCCTGCCTGCTGGCTCTGGAGAGTCCGAACAGTCTGGATGAGGGGGGTTCCTCCCAATGTAGTGCACCCACTCTGCCAAGGGGTAGCCCAGACTGCTTCCTTAAGTGGGTCCTTGATCCTATTCCTCCTGATGGGTGAGACCTTCCAACAGGGGTTGCTACTTACCTCATACAGGGGTGTTCTGGCTGGCAATAGGTCAGTGTGCCTCTGGGACAGAGCTCCCAGAAGAAGAAGAAGGCTGCCATCTTTGCTGTTCTCTAGCCTCCACTGGTGATACCTCCATGTTAAGAAGGGACTCAGGCAAATAAGGTCTGGAGTTGACTCCCAGCAAACTTCAGCGGTGCTACAGAAGAGAGGCCTGACTGCTAAAAGAAAAACAAAGAAATAGAAAGCAACAACAACAACATCAATAAAATGACCCACAAAAAAAAACCATCCAAAGATAAGCAGCCTCAAAGTTTGAAGGTATATAAACCCACAAAGATAAGAAAGAATCAATGCAAAAATGCTGAGAACTCAAAAAGCCATAGTTCCTCTTCTCCTCCAAAATATTGCAACACCCCTCCAGCAAGGGCACAGAACTGGGCTGAGGCTGAGGTGGATGATTTGACATAAGTAGGCTTCAGAAGGTGGGTAATAATGAACTTTGCTGAGCTAAAGGAACATGTCCTAACCCAGTGCAAAGAAGCTAAGAACGATGTTAAGACATTACAGATACTGATAACCAGAATAACCAGTTTAAAGAGGAACATAAATTACCTGATGGAGCTGAAAAACACAACTTGAGAACTTCACAATGCAATCACAAGTGTCAATAGCTGAATAGACCAAGTGGAGAAAAGAATCTTAAAGACTATCTTGCTGAAATAAGACAGGCATACAAGGCTAGAGAAAAAAGAATGAAAAGGATCAAACAAAACCTCTGAGAAATGTGGGATTACGTAAAATACTGAACCTATGACTGACTGGGGTACCTGAAAGAGACAGGTAGAATGGGACCAAGTTGGAAAACATACTATAGGATATCATCCAGGATAATTTCCCTAACACAGCAAGACAGGCCAACATTCAAATTCAGGAAATCCAGAGAACCCCATTAAGATACTCCATGAGAAGATGAATCCCAAAACACATAATCATCAGATTCTCCAAAGTCAAAATGAAAGAAAAAAAATGCAAGGGCAGCCAGAGAGAAAGGCCAGGTCACCTACAAAGGGAAGCCCATCAGACTAACAGTGAACCTCTCAGCAGAAACCCTAAAAGCCACAAAATATTGGGTGCCAATACTCAACGTTCTTACAGAAAAGAATTTCCAACCCAGAATTTCACTTCTGGACAAATTAAGCTTCATATGTGAAAGAGAAAGAAAATTCTTTTCAACAAGCAAATGCTGAGGGAATTTGTCACCACCAGGCCTGCCTTGCAAAGCTCCTGAAGGAAGCATTAAATATGCAAAAGGAAAACTATTACCAGCCATTGCAAATGCACACTGACGTTCACAGACCAATGACACTATGAAGCAACTACATAAACAAATGTGCAAAATAAGCAGCTAGAATCATGATGACAGGATCAAATTCACACATAACAATATTAACCTTAAATGTATATGGGATAAATGCCCCAATTAAAAGACACAGAATGTCAGGCTGGATAGAGTCAAGACCCACTGGTGTGCTGTATTCAAGAGACCCATCTCACATGCAAAGACACACATAGGCTCAAAATAAAGATATGGAGGAAATTTTATCAAGCAAATGGAAAACAGAAAAAAGCAGGGGTTGCAATCCTAGTTTATGTCAAAATAGACTTTAAACCAACAAAGATCACAAAAGACAAAGAAGACCATTACATAACGGTAAAGGGTTCAATTCGACAAGATGAGCTAACTATCCTAAATATATATGCACCCAACACAGGAGAACCCAGACTTATAAAACAAATTCTTAGAGACCTACAAAGAGACTTAGACTCCTGCACAATAATAGTAGGAAACTCTAACACCCCACTGTCAATATTAGACAGATCATCAAGACAGAAAATTAACAAGGATATTCAGGACCTGAACTCAGCTCTGGATCAAGTAGACCTGATAAGATATTTACAGAACTGTCTATCCCAAAACAAGAGAATATGCATTCTTCTTGGTGCCACATGACACTTCCTCTAAAATTGGAAATAAATTTCAATAATTGGAAATAAAACACTCCTCAGCAAATACAAAAGAACTAAAATCATAACCAGCAGTCTCTCAAACCTCAGTGCAATCAAATTAGAATTCAAGATTAAGAAACTCACTCAAAACCATACAACCATATGCACATTGAACAACCTGCTTCTGAATGACTCCGGGGTAAATAATGAAATTAAGGCAGAAATCAAGAAGTTCTTTGAAACTAATGAGAACAAAGAGATAACATACCAGAATCTCTGGGAGGCAGCTAAAGCAGTGTTAACAGGGAAATTTATAGCACTAAATGCCTACATCATAAAGCTAGAAAGATCTGAAATCAACATCTTAACATCATAACTAAAAGAACTAGAGAAACAAGAGCAAACAGACCCCAAAGCTAGCAGAAGACAAGAAATAACTGAGATCAGAGTAGAACTGGAGACAGAGACATGGAAAAACCTTCAAAAATCAATGAATACAGGAGCTGTTTTTTTTGAAAAAATTAATAAAATAGATAGACTGCTAGCTAGACTAATACAGTACAAAAAAGAGAAGAATAAACAGACACACTTAGAAAT
This sequence comes from Pan troglodytes, assembly GCF_028858775.2. Classification (NCBI taxonomy): domain Eukaryota; kingdom Metazoa; phylum Chordata; class Mammalia; order Primates; family Hominidae; genus Pan; species Pan troglodytes. The sequence goes on from NC_072419.2 coordinate 18,238,024, forward strand.
GATAAGGGGATATCATCACTGACCCCACAGAAATGCAAACAACCATCAGAGAATACTATAAACACCTCTATGCAAATAAACTAGGAAAATCTAGAAGAAATGGATAAATTCCTGGATGCATACACCCTCCCAAGATTGAACCATTAAGAAGTTGAATCCCTGAATAGACAAATAACAAGTTCTGAAGTTGAGGTAGTAATAAATAGCCTAACAACCAAAAAAAAAAAAAAAACAAAAAACAAAAAACAAAAAAAACCACAGGACCAGATGGATTTATAGCTGAATTCTACCAGAAGTACAAAGAGGAGCTGATACTATTTCTTCTGAAACTATTCCAACAACTGAAAAGGAGGGACTTCTCTCTAAATCATTCTATGAGGCCAGCATCATCCTCATACGAAAACCAGGCAGAGATACAACAAAAAAAGAAAACTTCAGTCCAATATCCCTGATAAACATCAATGCAAAAATCTTCAATAAAATACTGGCAAACCAAATCCAGCAGCACATCAAAAAGCTTATCCAGCATGATCAAGTTTGCTTCATCCTTGGGATGCAAGGTTGGTTCAACACATACAAATAAATAAATGTGATTTATCACATAAACAGAACTAAAGACAAAAACTACATTATTAGCTCAACAGATGCAGAAAGGCCTTCAATAAAATTCAGAATCCCTTCATGTTAAAACTTCTTAATAAACTAGGTATTGAAGGAATATACCTCAAAATAATAAAAGCCATTTATGACACACCCACAGCCAATATGATACTGAATGGGCAAAAGCTGAAAGCATTCCTTTTGAAAACCAGCACAAGACAAGGATGCCCTCTCTCACCACTCCAGTTCAAAATACTATTGGAAGTTATGGCCAGGGCAATCAGGCAAGAGAAAGAAATAAATGGTATTCACATAGGAGGAGAGAAAGTCAAATTATCCTAGTTTGCAGATGATATGATCCTATAGCTAGAAAACCCCATTGTTTCAGTCCCGAAGCTTCTTAAGCTGATAAGGAACTTCAGCAAAGTCTCAGGATACAAATTCAATGTGCAAAAATCACAACCAGTCCTATACACCAACAACAGCCAAGCAAAGAGCCAAATCATGAATGAATTCCCATTCACAATTGCTACAAAGAGAATAAAATACCTAGAAATATGACTAACAAGGGAAGTCAAGGACCTCTTCAAGGAGAACTACAAACCACTGCTCAAGTAAATCAGAGGAGACAAAAACAAATGGAAAAACATTCCATGCTCATGGATAGGAAGAATCAATATCATTAAAATGGCAATAATGTCCAAAGTAATTTATAGATTCAATGCTATTACCATGAAAGTACCATTGACATTCTTCATAGAATTAGAAGAAAACTATTTTAAAATTCATATGGAACCAAAATTGGCCATATAGCCAAGACAATCCTAAGCTAAAAGAACAGGGCTGAAGGCATCACATTACCCGACTTCAAACTATACGACAAGGCTACAATAACCAAAGCAGTATAGTACTAGTACAAAAACAGACAAATAGACCAAAGGAACAGAATAGAGAACTCAGAAATAAGACCACACATCTACAATCATCTGATCTTTGAAACCTAGCAAAAACAAGCAATGCGAAAAGAATTTGCTATTTAATAAATGGTTCTGGAAGAACTGGCTAGCCATGTGCAGAAAATTCAAACTGGACCCGTTCTTCACACCTTTTACAAAAATTAACTCAAGATGGATTAAAGACTTGAATGTAAAACCCAAAACTATAAAAATCCTAGATGAAAATCTAGGCAGTACCATTCAGATCATAGGCACGGGCAAAGATTTCATGGTGAAAACACCAAAAGCAATTGCAACAAAAGCAAACATTGACAAATGGGATCTAATTAAACTAAAGAGCTTCTGCACAGCAAAAGAAACGATCATCAGAGTGAACAGACAACCTACAAAATGGGAGAAAATTTTGCAATCTATCCGTCTGTCAAAGATCTAATATCCAGAGTCTATGAAGAACTTAACTTTACAAGAAAAAAAACAAACAACCCCACTAAAAAGTGGACAAAAAACATGAACAGAAATTTCGCAAAAGAAGACATACATGCAGCCAAAAGACATATGATAAAAGCTCAATATCACTGATCATTAGAGAAATGCAAATCAAAACCACAGTGAGATACCATATCATTCCAGTCAGAATGGCGATTACTAAAAAGTCGAAAAACCACAGATGCTGGCAAGGTTGCAGGGAAATAGGAACACTTTTACATCATTGGTTGTTAGTTCAACCATTGTGGAAGACAGTGTGGTGATTCTTCAAATACCTAGAACCAGAAATACCATTTGACCCAGCAATTCCATTACTGGGTATATACCCAAAGGAATATAAATCATTCTGTTATAAAGACACATGCATGCATATGTTCATTGCAGCACTATTCACAATAGCAAAGACATGGAATCAACCCAAATGCCCATCAATGATAGACTGGATAAATAAAATATGGTACATATACACCATGGAATACTATGCAGCCATAAAAAGTAACAAAATCATGTCCTTTGCAGGGACATGGATGGAGCTGGAAGCCATTATCCTCAGCAAACAAACTCAGGAACAGAAAACCAAACACTGCATGTTCTCACTTATAAGTGGGAGCTGAATAATGAGAACACATGGATGCATGGAGGGGAACAACACACACTGGGATCTGTCAGGGGTCAGGGGAAAAGGAGGGAGTACATCAGGAAAAATAGCTAATGCAGGCTGGGCTTGACACCTCGATGATGGGTTGATAGGTGCAGCAAACCACCATGGCATGCATTTACCTATGTAACAAACCTGCACATCCTGAATATGTACCCCAGAACTTAAAATAAAATTTTAAAAAGAATATGTAGCACCTTTTGCACATTGCATACACTCTACACTAAATATTATTGAACATCCCCAGTTACTCTTCTTCTAAATAAAAATATCAGCAACACTTACAGGCTGTAAATGAAGTATTACAATGTTCCTTGAAAAAAAAGTTCTAAATCCTATGATTAAACAATAATTAAATAACCTGAAATAGTTTCATGGTGTTAAAAAAGAAAAAAAAGGAGCTGATGTGAAGTGTTTATTAGCCAGAATGTAATAAATCTTTTTTAAATTGAGGATGGGGAGGTATGCGTGCATGTGTGTGTTTATCATGGCTATTAAACTTAATTTGGTGCTCACTGAGTTGTAAAATAAATGAAGAATCACTCTACACTCTTTATGTCAGCCAAATGCTGGGAGGCTAAAAATCACTTGAGATCTAGTTGAACAGGTGCACATGGGGGTTTTCTGCCAAAGAGATGGAGCTGCCAGCAACAAAATTCTATTTCTTTCCCCCAGTTCTAGCTAGAGGAACTGTGTTTGTTGATCCTTGACTTCAGCTCAAAAACAAATGTGGGTTTCTTGGGGATTGGTCTGGTGAGATGGATGAGTGAGGGGGCTGAATGACATAGACACACATCACACATACACACAGGTGCAGCCTCCTAGGGATGAATCAGGTGACACCTTACAAGACCTCAGTTCTGCTCCCTTATTTTATCTGTAGAAGAGAGGGCTAGAAGAAAGAAAAAGGAGTATCATTTCCTATAATTTGCTTCAAATAGAGCAGCAAATTGTTAGTCATAGTGGAAGGGCATCCATAAATAAAGCTTTCATGAGTGGTTTGTGGCTTCCTTAAGTGTACACACACGTACAAAAATAGAATATGTATTTTTGTGTTTTTTAAATTTTTGTGTACATACAAAAATATTTCAAAACAGAAGCATGTGTTTATTTTCAGCAAGAAATGAAATATACCTTTGTTTCTTAATTATGCCTAGGGTTGTCAAGTTGTAAAAGGGTAGACTGAAGCTTCAGATCTTATTCAGTCCAGAAGAATGGGCATGTGTCCTAGTTATTGGGAAGAAACTTTTGGTCCAGGGCTTGGTTGCCTTAAGGAGCTTTCCCCACCGAAGACTTAGGAGGTTTCAAGTAGAACCAGAATCAATGTTCTTATTAAAGACACTGAAAGTGATATCTATGTTGTATAATATGAAGGCCACCTTTCCCCAAATATTCAAAGCACCATTGCTTTATTTCTGTTGGTTAATCTCTTTGGATAGGTACACTTCTTCCTTAAATTCCTCTTTTAAAATGCAAATGCCCACAGGAAAACATAATACATCATGGCACAAGTTAGTTTTACAGATCCACTTTCTCCCTCCCTGAGGTCAAATGGAAGAGTGAAATCAAAGTGAGAAAATGTTGACAGAGAAAGGAGATAGGCTATTGGGTCACTCATGTCTCTGCTTCAGTTTGTGTAAGTCTGGCTCAAGGCTATCTAAGCTAGCTGTTAGCTGCCCAACAACTTTGCCCAGTTTTAAAGTTTATTAATAATCATTGAAGCTATTAGTATGCAAACCATCCAGCAAAAGAACTCAACAGATAAATAGCAAAGTCGAGCTATCTCTCCAAGTTTGTTGAATTTCCATCCAGCCCCTTTGTCTCAGTCATTGTCACTCTACTGTAGCTTTCCAAAAGGCTTCCCCACGTTGATTTTCCCCACAACTCCCACACATTTTCACAATGCAGCCAGAGTGATTTGGTTTTCCAAGATGAAAATCTGACCTAGTTAGCTCCCTGCTTAAAACTCTTCAGTGCTTTGTATTGTCCATATAATAGGGTGCAAACTCCTAAATGGCCCACAGGCCTGACAGGGGAAAGCTCCCCCAGCCTCCGCCAGCATGGCATCTCCCTCTTCCACCTGCTTCCCAAGAACTCTCCTTCAAAAGCTCTTTGAAGTCCCCACTTCTTTCTTCACCTACTCATCCTTAAGATCCAAGTCTTACTCCCTCAGAGAATACTTCCTGATTTCTCCAATCAGATCAAAATGAGCTATAAATAGTAAGCGTTCTTTGACACTACATTTTTCTCCTTAACGATAACCTCCAAAGTTGAAATTGCCCATTGGTTTTATGTCTTATTTGGTTAATGCCCATCTCCCCAACTATATTGTAAATGGCAAATGAGCAGGAAGAAAGGCTGTTTCATTAACTCTAGGTGCCTAATTAGGCTACATTTCCCAGCCTCCTTTTTAGTTAGGTATGGCCATATGCCAGGGTTATGACCAACAGAATGTGGACAGAGGGAATGTGGATCATTTCAAGAACAGGCCCATATGAAATTTGCATGTGTAATGCTCCATATTATTTTTTCTTAAATTGACTGGAACATAAAAAAGGATAAAGACTTTGGAAGCCCTGTTTTGAAGACAGGGGTACCGCAAGGCAGAAAAAGCCTGAGTCACAAACAGAAGGACATTTACCCAAACTATTCGGGAATTTTTCATAGAGGGAAGCATTGTTCTAATAAAACACAATTCTATTATCCATGGCTAGCATAGTGTCTAAAACATAGTAGATATTCAACAAATGAAAGCATTGGTTCTTGGTATGTGGGAGATTCTTTGTACTTGGTAGAGGCAACTGGGTGTCTGCATTTGATCAGGATTTTGGGGAACGATGCCATTTTTCTATGATTATCTGAAGAAGAATGGAAGATGCATAGCTACCAAGGAGACACTAAGATTTCACATAACAAAACATGACTGATTCTTGGCTGGACGCAGAGGCTCACGCCTGTAATCCCAGCACTTTGGGAGGCCAAGGGGGTGGCGGGGGGGCGGGGGTGGATCATGAGGTCAGGAGTTCGAGACCAGCCTGGCCAAAAAGGTGAAACCACGTTTCTACTAAAAATACAAAACTAAGCCAGGCGTGGTGGCACACACCTGTAGTCCCAGCTGCTTGGGAGGCTGAGGCAGAAGAATCGCTTGAACCCAGGAGGCAGAGGTTGCAGTGAGCTGAGATCACACTACTGCACTCCAGCTTGGGTGACAAAGTGAGACTCCATCTCAAAAAAAAAAAAGATTGATTCTTAATTTTTTTTATGTACTCAATCAGGGTAATTACATGTGCACTCAAACTTAATGACGATCAACCAAGTATTAAAACACTAGTTCAAGTACCCGAGATTTCCATCTGAGCCCGGTTGGAAACTTCTGTGAGACATATCAAAGAAGAATGGAAGCAGATTCTGCAGAGCTGGGCAGACCTGTATGTGACTTAGTCTATTCCAAGTTTGGGCTGTGTCACCTTGAGGAAGACCTATGATCACTTCAAGCTTCAGTTCATCCTCTGTAAAATGAGAACAATAACAAAAAGAGTACTGGATGTAATATGTATAAAGCATTTGTCAGAGAAGGGACATTTTGGGAACTCAAGCTATGGTACTGATGATGATCGTGGTGCCAGTTGACAGCAGCAGCATCTCTGGGAGCCACTGTGAAAATAAATGAGCATTAATGTCTTGGGCTAGAGAGTTGATGAGTCAAATGGTGCAGTTTGGTAGGCTTGTCTGAACTCTTCACTAAAGAGAAGTCACCAGGCTGAGGTCACCTTTTTAAAAGTACTTTTCCATGATGATAAAAGAAATTTTTACTGCATATTTTTAAACATTTGAATATAAAGAGGAAAATAAAATTCTCACTATCAAAAGAAAATCGATATTAAAATTTTAGTGCATCTATGTCAAGACTTTGCATCTCTACTTAGAAATACTTATAAAATATAAACCTGATTGTACATGTGAAATTACAGTTTAATTCTTCAGAACCTGGCCCTGACGCTAGATTTCCTGTATTTTCATTTTAGCCTCACAATCACTGTAGGCAATTTACCTCAGCTTTCTAAATTTGAGTATTTTATTTTCTGTAAATTGTAGCAAATAATAGTCCCAACTTCATAAGATTGCTAGGTCAATTAAATGATGAAATATATGGAATGTGCTTAGAATACTTTCTGACACAACAAAAGCATTACATAAAGGTTAGCAATAATGATAACTATAATAATTAAGTGATGATAATGATATGTATGTGTTTCTCTGTAGAAATAAATGCAAAAAGGATAACAAAAGATAACACAGCAGCATTTTATTTTGAACATGGACTTTGATTTCATATTCAAATATATGAATACTTCAATGAGTGAGTCTAAATCTATAGAAAATTACTTGATTCTTTCACAGTTTCAGTTTTGAAGTCTATTCTGGATTTGTTTTATTCTACTTCACCAATTTGGTCTATGTATTCCTGAAACCAGTACCACATCCTTTAAAAGGTTTTTTTTGCTTTATTTTGACTACTTGGCTAAGCACATTAATTATTCAGCTTTTCCAAAATATTTTTGAAATTAATATCTTTTCATTATCACAAATAAATTTTAGAATTTTTATATCACATTTTAATCTGTTTTGGTATTTTTTGTAATTGCACTATCTTTTAGAAGTATTTTGGGAGGAATTATAAACTTTATGATATTGTCTTTTCTTGTAAAACCTGGTACGTGTCTTCATTTACTCAGTTCTCCTTTGCTATATGTCTTAAGTTGTGTATTTTTCATTTTTTAAAATAGAACTTATTTCTTCTTTATGTCTAGGTAGTTTTCATTTTTATTGATACTGTGAAGGAAATTTTTTTCTTCTCATTTTTGCTTGCTAACTAGTTATTTTTGCTGTACAAGAAAACAATGGATTTTGGCCAATTGATTTTGTAGCTATAAAAATTACTGAGCTCTTTGACAAGTTTAACAGCTTATCCATCGATGTTCCTGAATTTCTCAGATGAACAATCAGATCATCTACAAATAATAAAAATTGGATTTCCTTTTTAGCAATGATTCATTAATGATTTATATTTGCTATTTTAATTGTACCAGTTGAAATGTCTATTTACAAAGGTAAATTATGGCAGCAATAAGAGGAATCTATATTATTGTCAATTTTCTCATTCTACGGGAGGTACTCCTAGTGCTTTACCATTAAGAAGAATGAATGCCAACATCCTTGGTTTGATGCCAGTGTTTAAAATTAATTTTAAAGGAGTATCCTTCTAATCCTAGCCTAAAGGGTTTACTTTTAAAATATTTTATTTTATCGAGGCATTATGCTGACTTTTATTAAATGAATGTTGTTAAACAGTAAAATAACCATATAATTTTGTCTTTTTTGTATCACTGCACAGAAGAATTATATTAATCAGTTTCCTCATATTGAAAATTGTTTACATTCCTGGAATGAACCCTAGGCAATTTGTGTTATCATTATTGTCTTTTCTTACATTTGAATCACTAGCATTTTAAGTAGGTATTTTTCACCATTATTTTAAAACTTAGTGTTACTATTATATGTGTGTGTGTTTAATAACATTTTAGAATCAGAAATGTGTGCAATGAATAAACTGTAAGGCACCATCGCCCTACTTTTTCTCTGAAAGTTTCAACATGAACACTGTATTGTTGTACTCAATTTATTCTGTGAATTGATCTTTTCAGGATTTCAAACTCTCTTGATAGTGTTTTGGTCAGTTGTAATTGCCTAGACAATCATATTTGTCATTTAGATTATCAAGTTTATTAGCTAAACATTGCTTATTATTATAATTTATTTTAAAACTCTACTTGTTATTCTGCTATTATTTTAAAGTATTCTCTCTTATCTTTTCAAGTATATCATTTCTCATTATAAATATTGGTTAAATTTTTCACATACAGTATGTCATCTGTTTTTCAAGAATTAGCTTTTGAATATATTCTTCCATTTTAGCCCTTTTAAAATTTCTGTTTCTGACTTTATTATTTCATGCTTCTACTTTTTTAAGAAAATTTTTAAATAATTTTCTACATTGAATGCCTTCTTTATTTAGAAGAAGACAGTCATAAAATTGCCTTTGAGCACATCTTTGATTACACAACATTAATTTCAGTAGGCAGTTTTCTCATCCCCATTTTCTAATGAGTTATATAATTTTTATTTTTCTGATTTGAAATATGTTATTGATTTTCATGTTTATATGCCTAACTTTTGTAGAAATTTGTAGTTTTACTTCAATCTGATGACAAAATATGTTCTTTAAAATTTCTACTTTTGAAATTTATTGATTTTTTTCAAACTACTTTCTTAAGACCAATTTATATGTTTGTAAAAAATATATATCCTTAGCTTTAGAGAGAAAAAACTCATTAACTATTAATTAAATTATCTAAGTAAATGTATTCAAATCCTCTATTCAGAATTATTATTAATTGATCTGAGAAAAAATTGACTAGTATATGAAAATCACTAAATTGTTTTGTTATTTTCTTATAGTTCTAATAGTTTTGCTTTATATATTTTTAATCTGTATTAGACCATCATATTCTTATTGGGAAAGATGTCTTTTCTCAATGATTAGTTATAATTGTATCAGATTCCTTTGATCTTAATAAATATATTTCACTTTACATTTTTTCTGTTATTAATATTGTTTCCCTTGCTTGCTTGTTGTTGATTTACATTTTCTTAACATATTTTTCCATATTTGTATTCTTAGTCATTCTTTAAGAAGCTTTTATTTCCACATTGGATCTCCTATTAACAAGATACAGTTAGTATCCCACACTCTTAAAGGGATTAGTGTCTGTATCCAGAATAACTAAAAATATCCAATATGAGAAGGACTCTTTGGAGGCTCACGCTAAGCAGTGTATTTATCAACAATTTAATACTGGATATCTCTTATAAACCTGAAAACAAATCAACATTTAATTTTACTTTCTGAAATTAATATTGTGTTATGGTACCTTACATCCTAAATATTTTAAATTTCTATTTGCTTATCTTTCTATCAATGGACAACATTAAGATGATCTGGCTAGCTCTGCTTTGAGTGGTGCTAGGCTGGCAGGGCAGTAAATTTTGAGCTCTTCCTGCTGTCCCTTTGGCAGCCTAGGGTCTCTGAGCTGTCATCTGTCTCTAAGGAAGGCCAGGGCCTCTCCTCCTCCCCAGCTGGGCAAAAAGGGAAATGATATTATCTGAACTAGTCGGAATCTAGACCAGCAGTCTTCTTTCTTGGCACTGCTTTCCTTCCTTAGAAGAGAGGATTGATATCTGAGCCTAGGAGGAAATGTTGGAAGAAATGATATCAAATAGCTTTAGAAAGTAGCATATTCTAATCTTACAGGAAGTTTTATCTTGGGTGAATTACTTAACATCTTTGTATCATATTATTTTCATGTGTAAAATAGGTATAATAAGGTCTACTTAATAGGATTTTTGGAGGTCTTATGTGTGAAAATCTATCAAATTTAATATGATGACAAGCAATTCATCAGCTATAGATAGGTGTTGTCATCCTTTATATAATGTGTTTATGTTTTGTTCATCTTACCTTCTAATGGTTTTCTCATTTTGACTAGAAATTCTTTCTCCCATGCTTTCTTTTCTTCCTTTCTTTTGTCCTTTTGTTTCTCTATTTTCTTTTTTTCTTTTTTTTGTTGAGATGGAGTCTTGCTCTGTTGCCCAGGCCAGAGTGCAGTGGCGTGATCTCAGCTCATTGCAACTTCCGCCTCCCAGGTTCAAGCAATTCTCCTGCCTCAGCCTCCCAAGTAGCTGGGACTACAGGTGCACACCACCATGCCCAGTTAATTTTAGTATTTTTAGTAGACACGGGGTTTCACCATGTTGGCCAGGATGGTCTCGATCTCTTGACCTCATAATCCACCTGCCTCGGCCTCCCTGTTTCTCTATTTTTAAATAAATCTTTCATTAGTTCAGAGGAAAGAGCTAAGATTTACAATGTCAGAAAAAAATTTTAAAAAAGAAATATGTATTTCAATCACACCCACAAACTCACAGCTATACACACACTCACATGTTCTCATACTCAACATAACCAAAATAGCATTTCTATGGCTTGGGGTCGATGCAAATCTAAGTTCACTTCTAAGCTTAATCACTTTACATCTATACAATCATTCGCTATTTTTTAATCCTATGAAAAATGCAAATGTGTCCATAATCTCAACTCTGTAATTATAGCTCTGCAGGTTAACTGCTCTGAGTTTCCTTATTTGAAAAACTGGGGTACTAATAACACCTATTTCACAGAGATGATGTGAAAATTAAATAAGCAATAAGTAGAAAATTAGCTGTCATCCAGGGGAAGATCAACAAATGATGGCTGTTGTTAAAAAAATAAAAAGCAAAGGAGTAATTCTTTTTTTTATGAAGCTTCAATGAGGCTTAAGTGACTTACTATGTGTAAGAGGCTTTGCACCGAGTAGGAACTCAACAACATTTAATTCCTGCACTCCCTTTCTTCCTTCTTTGCTTAGTGAAAAGAAGAAAGTTGATGGACACACTCATTGTGGATAATTTATACTATTTTCTGAAGCAGAGTAGACTTAGTCATTTCTTTTATCCAGTGCTAGTAATAATGTCTGGCAGAAAAAGTCTCACTCAAAAATGAAAGAGGTAACTGACTCAACTAAAGACGTGGCATGCAAAATCCTGTTGGTGTCAATCCAGCTAACATTTCTCCCCCAATGGTGGATGCCTAGAATTTCACAGTCTCTTCTCTACTTTTGATTTTGGTACCTCTTAAACCATTACTGCTCCTACAAATACTTCTGAGTAAGTATCCATACCTTCCCTGGAGTATGAGAGTGAAATAGATTTATAAGTAGATTTTTAGAATTAATGTTTAGGGATTTGCATGAGGGAAGGAAGAGAGGAGGAAAGGAATGCTTGTGGCTGCTGAATTTCAGAAGGAAATGGAAGTAGAATCTACAAAAAGGGAAGGGAAACATATTGAAGACAAAAAAACAGTTTCCTACTGCATAAATTTTCCTGGATTTTATCCTTAATCCGAATGCATAAGGAACATCTACCATTCATTTGAGATGTCTGAGTGGGTCTCATCCAAGGGAAAGAAGCTGTACTTTCTTAATGGTTTCTTTGTTGCTACTTTAGCCTTACAAACCAGTGACTCAAAAATGGACTGCTCTAGCTCTTCAACTCTTTTCTTATCTAGCTAAAGATTTTAGGGTATATTCTGTTAAATCTATTTCAGGAAAGATGGGACCAAAATACATGTTTGGTATCAAAGTTCTAAAATGGAAGGTGAAATTACTCATGTTTGACTATTAATTTCATGGAGTTGCTCCCCAATAACTGGAGGAAAAAAGAAAAAAAGATGAGAGACATTCACTTTATTTAAGAAAAAAATCCACTCTTCCATTTAAACAATAACCCCTAAAAGACAACAAAAGAATGTATTTTGGGTGATTTTTCTTTAGGACATGCCCACACATTTTATCATGATATATGTACTATTCCAGAAGGGCGGGGATGGTGGGACTGTTGAAAGTCCATGCAAAGAAATCATAATGTGAAGTAAGCAACAAGAGAGAAAACCCTTCTTATGGTTTCACATCTATACATCAATTGCTACGATTTTTTTTAAGTTTTAGTGTAAGATATTTAAGTTCATGTTTGCATATCAGTGTGCAGCCTAGAAACACATATTTCTCCAGGCTCAACCACACATGTGGCAATGTCTCTCCAGCAGCGGACTCCTCTCACAGTAAGTCTAAGGAGCGTTGGCCGAATGAGACTTCACATTCAGTGAATTTCCACCATCTCTTCAGTTTCTCCGTGCTACTGAAATCTCATTGTTCCACTCAGAATTTATCTTCTCCTAGGAATCTCTTTCAAAGCATTTCACTGACTATGTCAAGCCAGAGTAAGTAAAACGCTGATGAGCTTGGATTTCCACTCCAGTCTCTCAGCCTTTCTGTCTTATAGTTTGGCATCTCATATCTAGATGATATCAGATGCCATATTAGAAATTCCTGCTTGATCTTGAGGTACATCAAAGGTACTGACTGACAGGTCATTAAGTACAGCTTAAACTCAGTCTTTAATCACTACCACTTTAAAAACATTTAATAGTGTAATTAGGAAAAATTCATAAAGACTTGAAAACTTCACATCATAATAAATCCAGATTTTAGTGAGGCTGTCAGATGTTGTTACCTCACTCTCAATACCAGGACCAGAAGGATGTGACAGATTCTCCACATATTCAGAAATCATATTCTAGATGAAGATACGAGCTAAATGCCCTATTTTGTTCTATTCTTTTTCTTTTTTTTTTTTTTTTTTAATTTTTTTTTATTATACTTTAAGTTTTAGGGTACATGTGCACATTGTGCAGGTTAGTTACATACACAAACATCTATTCTTTTTCATGTTTGTGTGTTCCCTTCTCTGTTTATTGAAAGATGTCACTGAATTTAAAAAATGATAAGATTCAAAGTTCTCACTTACAAGTAAGGATACAAAATGTCTCAATCAGGGAGAAAATTTTGGGAAAGAAGAATCCTTTTTTGGATCAAAAGATTAAAAGTTTTTTTCAAAAATGCTATTAAATATGAACTAATACCACATTTGACTTATTATACTGAAACTAAATCATCAAGTCATCAAGCACCCAACATTTTGCACTTATAAATTTAAGATGTCCCAGATAAGGAGGCTATGAAGAAAAGACAACACTGGGAAATATTTATTTTTCAATTAGTAAGTTTTCTAAACAGGCTGTTCTATATACCAAGAATTTTATTTCAGTGGGAAAGAGGCCATAGTTATTTTTGTTTCATTATCAAATCATAGCATGATCAATAAAACATATAGATTGCATATTAAATACAAATCTGCTGATAATATTGACTATGCAACTATGATCTTTTTCCTGGAGGGTGAAAAAGATTCAGAGTGCATGCTTTCCAATATAATCATGTGTTTGGTATCATATGCTTCTTATGCCTTCAACAAATCTTTAATTTTACATTAAAATAGATGTTGGGTTTTATGCTCCTGCAAGGAGAAAACCTGAATTCACAAGCAGAGCCATATGACATGACATACATTCAAAATATTTTGCAAATAGAATATGCCAGAGTTAGCACAAAAGTCTGCTTTGGGGGAAACTTCTATTATGAATAAAATTGTTGTTTGTCACTTTTATTTTACCAAGAAGCAAATTAGTCATTCCATAGCCTGTTCTATTTTTTTCTTGAAATCAGGTCACTTAATCCCTTCTGGGATGTATTCAGAATGAGAGCCTATATTTTCCTCTCAGATTAATCTGGAGAGAATTTCAAGTTGCAGGTCTTCATATAATAGGGCATATGGAAATGGAGTCTAAAGTGTCTGACACTTTAAATGATATAACTTTATTCAAAATGGCATTACTTGTGAATATAATTTAAATAAAAATGTAGGTGAATTAATCCCCACATGACTTCCACTGCAGTAAAATTATATTCCTGCAATGTGCTTTGTATCTCCTATATCCTGAATACAGCTGGTAACCTCAAAATGCCAGCATTTGTGAATGGAAACCTATTTCTGAGCACAATGTATTATTTCTTCCTAGGATATAACAGTTATTATTCATTTTTCTTGGACAAGGATTCATGTTGAATAATATGTATAAAGTTAGAACTAGCTAAATGCAGGGAATTCAAAAGTGCAGGTGAACAGTCAATTCTTTATTCACATGCCTGGCTTTCTTCATGTTTCTAACTATTGTGGCACACTCTGAGGATGAAAGGTGAGGTTGTTTCAGTTCCATGACTTAAAAGCTGAACAACTACTGCATAATTATTCAACTGATATTATCTGTAAGAGAAATCTGCAAGATATAAGATTTCTTGTTTTCATAAAGGGTCAAAATATGGATTTGAATTCTTATTAGAACACTAACTACATAGGAAAAAGATACAGAAAAAAATAAGCCTAGAAGTAGATAAATAGATATACAGAGCAATAATTATCAAATGCTCTATAGTGAAGAATCAATTCATTATATTTTTAACTTCCTATCTGTCAAGGATGGATACTTTTGTAAAAATAAAATAAAAATGATTAATAGAACATGAAATAAAAAAATAAGCAAAGGGATACAAAAGACAGGCCCAGATTTTTATTATTTGTTTAAAGAGTCACAGAAATTACATTGCAATGAATATGATTATAAAAAAGCATAACAGAAAAACTGCTATAAAAGTTTCCAACTGCTCGCTTGCAACTCCTGTACTTTTCTCATCACAGACGGGCACTAGTCCACGGACCTCACTTTGAGAAACATCGAGATAGAACATATATTCTTGGTTTTTCCTTCTCCATATTTATTAGGTATTTGGTACATATCTCAGCATTTCTAAACTGTATGCTAGCAGCAGCACTTTAGGAAAACAAGTATTTCTTTTTCTATGTCTGCCTCTTCATCCCTAAGTTTGTAGCTGGGGATGATATCAGGAGGCTGGCAAAGGTATTCTGCTACAGGAAAAAAAAAAAAGGAAGATGGTTCCTATCCTAAAGAAGCATAACCCAGTAGAAAAGAAAAACATCATTAACTTGCTAATGCAGTGTCTTCTCATTGTGGTCATGGATGAGTGGCATATCATAAACTTATTTCAAGGTGAGTTTCCTTAT
This sequence comes from Pan troglodytes, assembly GCF_028858775.2. Classification (NCBI taxonomy): domain Eukaryota; kingdom Metazoa; phylum Chordata; class Mammalia; order Primates; family Hominidae; genus Pan; species Pan troglodytes. The sequence continues at coordinate 18,253,417 of NC_072419.2, forward strand.
GTACACCAAGTAGTGTCAGTAGACAGAAAAAATATTCTATGTATATGGATTCTCCCACATTTCCAATAAATGATGTCGCTGTGATTAATAAAATATTTGTTCATTTTTAACTGGTACCTAAACTGATAGTAACTATTTGTCAATATGTATACATTCTGTGAATAAATTCTAGAGATGCAGCTACAGTTGTAGAGGGTGGCATTCAGAAGGGGAAACCCTGGCCAGGCGCCATAGCTCACACCTGTTATCCCAGCACTTCGGGAGGCCCAGGCGGGCAAATCACGAGGTCAGGAGTTCGAGACCTGCCTAGCCAACATAGTGAAAACACCTGTCTACTAAAAGTACACAACGTTAGCTGGGTGTGGTGGCGGGCACCTGTAATCCCAGCTACTTGGGAGGCTGAGGCAGGAGAATCACTTGAACCCGGGAGGCGGAGGTTGCAGTGAGCCGAGATCACACCATTGCACTCCAGCCTGGGCAATAATGCAAAACTCCAAAAAAAGAAAAAAAAAAAAAAGGAAAGAAAGAAACAGAGAGAGAGAGAAAGGAAGGAAGGACAGAAGGAAGGAAGGAAGGAAGAAAGGAAGGAAGGAAGGAAAAGAAAAGAAAAAAAAGAAAAGAAAAGAAAAGAAAAGAAAAGAAAAGAAAAGAAGAAGCCCCAACAAGAGCTTGTAGAGAAGATGGAGCAACAAGGAGCGCTGAAGTGGCTGGAGAAGGCAATGGGTAGAATAGAAATTTGAGTTTGCAATGAAAGGATGGGTATAACTTTTTTTCATAGGAGTCTCTCTAGATGAAGGGACTAACAGAAGTCAGAATATAATGCTACAAAAAAAACTCTCCCATTGAAAACAAAATAGATTGTGGAGTTGAGTTGGTTGAGAAGAAAACATGTAACTTGACTGTGGGCAACTTGGAACACTACTTAGGGTGAACTTATCGGGCCAGAAAGAACAAAAACATTTCAATGTAAAAGTTGGAATCTCTGATTGACAAGTAGTAAATTCCTGATGCTCAATGTTGAGAATAACTCTGAAGTTGTCCCACACTCAAAGAGGAAAAGCATTGTCATTGACTACTCATATCTGCCATGGCACCTACTAGAGAAGCAATGGTAGATGTTTATTATTTTGACCACAGAAGCATGGTTTCTGAGCTTGGCTAAGAGTTAAAGAAAACAGATGTGTTTTTAAAAATTCAGCTCTGCACAGCGTTTAAAAACTGGTCTATATAGTGGAGGGAAATTAAAGATTTTGGGGTAAAGTGAGGTATAAGATGGAAAGCTATGCAGTAGGCACAGAAGGGACAGGAGCCCAGAACATGAGCTGATGAAGGATTGTAACAAAATACCTTCACAATAAAACCAAAACCTCATTTGTGAAACATTTCAAAAAGTCATAGACTATTAGAGCTGAAAATTAAACTTAAAATATCACTACCCAGCTCTTTCATTTAGAAAATGTGGAAACAGAGACACATAGAAGTTAAGTCTCTAGCCCAAAATATCTGGCGGCAACTTGAAGAACAGAAAGAGAACCACAGTCTCCTGTTTCCCAGTGTTTCCACTCTCCATTTCCTATGTCAATAGAATTTAGTTAACCAGTCAATGTGGGAATCAAGATTGAAGAATCACAGATAATTCCCAGATTTTGAGACTCAATTACTGAAAAAACAATACATTAACTGTCAGTATAAATCTTTTATTTTAACTCTGATGACGAAATATTTGTCAATAAAATTAGCCATTGAAACATAATGCTTTGATGAGTAGAGGTGTTTCACCCTCAGTTAAACTACATGGTTTATTCATCAGGATAGACTGAGTTGGGCTGCAGCAACAAAGATCTCTAAAAATCTCAGCAACTTAACACAAGAAAAGCTTATTTCTTGTTTTCACAAAGTGCACTTATTGATCCAAGAAACTATCAAGGCCATCTGTCCTACAGGTGTTAACTCAAGATTCCAGCTTCTTATTCTGGCAATTAAATGCTCCTACCCAGCAATGACACACATTACATCACTGACATTTCTTTGGCTAAGGCAAGTCACGTGGCCATGACAACTTCAAGGGAGAGTGAGGTACAATCCTCCTGTGTGTGTGCAAAACGAGATGCTTCTGAACAGTCAGAATGTGGCCACCAATAACACATGCAATAAGATTTAAAGAAAATAGATTGTGCCCCAATTTGATATTTGACTAATATCTAATATATGAATGTGTTCTGCTTACTTTTTTGGGCCAGAAGTCTGGTGTGAGTTTCATGCAATCCCTGAAGGGATTCTAGTTCACAAGTATGTAAATAATCAGTAAAGCTGTATTTTTCTACTTCTCCATATGGTACATAGCTCAAAGGGAAATGCTGTAAAGGAAAAGTAAGTTTCAGGTCAAGATGAGGATACATTTTATGACAACATTATGCCAAGTAACAAACATAAATTTAAAAGACACCCATTTTAACAAAATAAAATTCTAATTTACCTATGAAGTAGAAACATAAAAATGTATTACGATTTTACAAGTTAGGAAAGAAGACATTATAATATCTAGCTAGATATACATGTGTATGTCTTTTTTGTTATTCAAAAGCTCATGTTTGTAAATTATGTTCCTGAAGAATTTTTAAGGGATTCCTCAAAATTAGTCAGAAGTACTATGTCTACATCATCTCCATTATGTCTTAGCCATAACCTGACAGGTCAATTAAAAAAAAAACAAAAAAACAAAAAAAAAAAAGAAAAGAAAATGAAATAAAAAAATAAAAGACGTGAAGCTGGAATTCCCAAACCCCAAATACTGGTTGGGTAGCCACCACAGCAATGCAAATTATGAAAAATTGAGAAGTCTTGATGATCGTAAGTTATTTGTTGCCATGGTTCCCAAGGGCCACGCTGTATTTTCTAGACAGTTAATGGACCATAGTGACACATCCTTAATTCTTGATCTTCATGTCTCAAAAATGTTAGAAACCATGTTATGTTAAGAGAAATGCCAAGAGGAAAAATTGTTGCTTCGTTTCTTATGCAGACTCTAAATGAGGCTGATGTTTGGTGACTTTTATGCCCTGAAGTCAGTTCTCTCTGGGGGTCAATGTGAGAAGCAGAAAAGGGCCCCTCCCTGATCTTCATTTGCCTATGAGCGTCGCTCCTCTGCAGGCAGGGAATGACATCTTTCCACATGTTGCCACCTCACTGGCTTATAGCATGTCAGAAAGGAGCCTGCAGGGTACCTGAGCCACTTTCTTGTAGAATGTTTTGGACACAAATGTTGTGGATGTACAACTTGAGTTCCAATGTCAACTTGTTTTTCAAAGGGGCTCTGCCAAAGTCTACTCCCTCCATCGATGTCTGAGAGTCCCTTTGTTCTATGAAGTGCAAACAAGGGCAGCTGACCTAGCAGTGAATACATCAAACCTGCTGAAAAAGTATTTGTTGGGGAAACTCACAGAGATGCGGTCTGTAGTAGATGTTCCTCCATCACACTCTGGGGCAGCACATGCAAAACTAACCTGGCCCAAAGTCAGTTTCTGGGAGAAGGATCCCACATCTTGGTCTTAGGGGGGGTTTTAAGATTCATTACTGGGAAGCATCAGTCTCTCCCCTCATATGATGAGAGGCTCCAACACGACACAAATAAGATGTGGCAGAATCTTGGCCCCAGCCCTCTCCTTTCAGCTCATTGTGTATAGCTGGGGTATAGCAGGTGTCCCTCCCCTGGCATGATTTGAGGACTACAGTCCACGCCGTCAATTGACCCCTTATATGCTACACTAGAGCCAGTTTCCATGGAGCTTAAAGGAGACCGGTTTCTTTTCGGGAAGGCCAGTCCTGAGAGTACCAGTATTGGAAAAATCAGCCTTTCCCTCTCACTCCACATCTCTTTCTTTTTGGTATTATTTTGTTATTAATCTCTAACCTAATTGGCTAAATTAAATAAGTAAGTGGTCATTAGTCTGAGGCTGTCTTTGTACTTTGAGTTCCTATGTTAAAAATAAAAACTTCACCCTAACTTGGCACGTAAACAAACCAAAACCTGGTAAGAGTATTTTTTTAAAAAACAAATAGCTTGGTTTCAGCCAATCACAAACAGCCATGATTTAGCCAATCACAGGCAGCCAGCTGATGAGACCTTGCACAAATAAGGCCAACTCCTAGCTGCAGCCAATCAGATGATTTCTCTACAATGCTTCCCTATTCAGCCTCCCTCTGCTCAGGCTGCCAGGTGTAGCTATTTAAGCCTCTTCTGGCGCTAAGTGCTGCCCAATTCATGATTCATGTTTTGAAGAAATAAACTCTGTTAAATTTAATTCTTTTAAAGTTTTTCTTTGAATGATTGTACTAGAGTATATGGTATGTATGACTATACATTTTTTAAAGTTAAGAGTTTTGGCCTAACATATCATTAATTTTCATAAATTTTCTATATATTGCCAGAAGCAATGTAACTATTATATGAAACCTTTTAATTATTTTGTTGAAAACTTCTTTGGCTTTAGTCTTGCTTGACTAACCTATTAACTCCTTAGAGAGCTATGTTAAACTTTTCTAATAGACTGGTAGATTTTTCAGCTTTCTCTATAACATTTTATAATTTTTTGGCTTATTTTAGGCCTATTTTGTAAGATGCATACAAGTTTTTAACATAGCTTTCTGGCCAGTAAAAACTTTTGTCAATATATAAATAATCCTCTTTATCTCCTATAATGCTTTTTACTTTAAGTTAATTTTGTCTAATATTTACATACTCCTACCAACTTATTTTTAATTACTTTTGGACAGGTATTTGTTCTATATTTCTATTTTCAACTTTTCTGTGACCTCTATTTTAGGTGATTGTCTTTTAGAAAACATTCCCTCCCCGTACCTTTTTTATGGACAGAAAATATTTTGAAATTTTTTAGTGGGGAATTTAGTCCTTTATTGATTATGGGTGCAGATAAACTCATTTTTTTAATTTTTCTGAGAATATTTTGTACCTACTTGTATTTTTGTTTGTTTGGTATGTGTTTATTTACCCTTTCTCAATGCTATTTGAACTGAGGTTTATTTTCTCCATTCGTTTTTAACATCTACTGGCTTGGAAGTTCTGCATTTAATTTCTATCCTTTTAGGGATTTCGCTAAAAATTTAACATTCAGTCTTAGCTTCAGATGCCTAAAGTTGATCAGTATCTTAACTCTTCTTCTGTATAACACACAAACTTTAAAACAGCTTTACTCACTCATTCTTCTAAATTAGATTCTATTTTCCAGAATTCAGGTCTCTCTTGATTTTTTTAATCTCACAAATTAAATATTATTATTGTTATATCTATTCAACTTTTGTTTAGATTTACCAAAATGGTTATTATTTTAATTTTTTTTTGTTTTATTGTCTGCTCAGACACATTCTGGAATTTTCTTTCTACCTGAGTATATTCCTTATATGTGCCCTAAGTAAGGGTCTGCTGCTTGTAAACTCTCCCAGTTTTTGTCTGCGATTGTCTTTATTTCCCACTCATGCTTTCTCAAGTCATACTTTTATAGATTGACAGTATTTTTAGATCTTGCTCCCTGACTCCTGTCTTCCCCTGTTGCTGCAGGAAGCCAGCTGTCAGTCTAATAATCATTCTTCTGTAGGTGATTCTTGTCTCCTTTTTCTATAGCTAATTGTAAGATCTTCTGTCTTCAGTGTACTGTGAATTCATTACAATGTGTCTAGATCAGTTTCTTTTTATTTACTTATTTTTTGAGATTCATTGAAATTTTTAATCTGGGACTGTTTTCTTTAATCGATTCTAGGGACATCTTAGGTATTATCTTTATGAACATTCCTACTCCCCTTTCTTTTTTTTTAATCTCTGTTTAGACATACTTAGCTATATCTTTCATGTGTCTTAACCTGTCTTTCATATTTTCCATTTCTTTGCCTCTCTGCACTGCATTCTAAGTAATTTCTTCAGATCTTTTTTCCAGTTCACTAAGTACCTCTTCACTTGTGTCTAATCTGCTGGTAAAATCTTCCATTGCGCAGCAAATTCATATCTGAAACTATATGCCTTAGAAATACACAAGTGCATGTAGGTTTTGTATAAGTAATGTTTCTTGCAGGCTTATTTGAAATAGGAAAAAGAAAACTCACACTTCTCAGTAGGAAAATGGTTCAATAAATTACACACATCTGTTCTATTAAATTAATACTATATAGCTACAAAGCTATCTCAACCAAGGATGTTGCTTTAGCTATTCCAACTTGGACCAATGCCAGCCATCTATACATAGTGGAAGAAGGTAGGCTTCTGCATGTGTGTGTATGTGTGTGTGCATGAAGAATTGTCTAAAAGCAACTATTCCAAATTGATATTGTGCTGTAAGTATAAAATACACCCAGAATTTCAAACTTATGAGAAAAAATGTAAATTGTCTCATTAATAATTTTATATTGATTACATGTTGAAATAATAATATGTTAGCTATATTAGGTTAAATAAAATACATTATTAAAATAAATTTCATTTATTTTTACTTTTTCATACTGCTAGTAGACATTTTTAAATTACATACTATAAAAGTGTTGATTTTCTAAGTTAATATTGTGTTTCATATTTCTATAATTACTATTTGCTTCATTCACTGGTAAGAAGAACTTGTATTCTCCATTGTTTGTGACACTTTCAATACTCTTATTTCTCTGGACATATCCTTATTTTCTGTTTACTACCTGGTAATTCCAGTATCGACTGTTATTGTAGGTCTCATTCTGAAATATATTGTTTCTACCGACTCACTCCCATAGTGACTCATTTCTTCTTGTACTTATTAACCTTTAGCACTTTATCTATGAATATTCTGAGTTTAATTTACATTTCTCCAAAACAAATATGCATTTTCTTCCCCCAGGTATGTTAGACTCTACCATCCTGGGGCCAAATTAAAACAAATATTCATCTTAGGAGTTTGTGAAGAAGTCAGATAGGTAACATAATATTTTTATTTTTTATGAAAGTAAAATATGTATGCACAAAAATGTGCACGTATTACAATGAAAGGGAAAAATGAATTTTCACAAACTAAGCATATCTGTGAAGCCAGTACCCAAAACAAGAAACAGAAAATTATAGGTACCTAGATGCCCCCGACACGCTCTGCCATGTGTGTGTGTGTGTGTGTGTGTGTGTGTATGTGTGTGTGTGTGTGTATATATATATAGTTTGTTTGCTTTTGTTTTATTTTTCTTGGCCCTGAGCAAAGGCTGAGTTCAGGAGGTGCCCTCCACGTCTCCTGTATGGGTTTAGCTCACTTGTCCTGGGGCTGGGCTCTGTTTTCTCACCTGTTGGGGTCCCAGATATTATCCACCCACAGTCCCAGGTTTTATCCACTCTTCTGTCTGTGATTGGCCAAATTACGCTTAGGGAATTAGAAATATGTAAATATCCCCAGGGCAAACATTGTTTCTAGCACTTGAATATTCTCCAGATTTAAGCTTTTCTCTAATTTTGGGTTTAGAAAAAGTCCTTGTTTTCCCCCAAGCTCAGAAATGTAAGACAGCAAAAAAGAGAGAGAGAGGGAAAAAAGGAGAGAGAGGAGAAATACTGATTTTTTAACATTTAACCCATAAATAGAGACTTGATTCAACAAATTATGAATAATGATAAAAATGAAAATTCTACACTATTAAAAACCTTGTTATTAGGATCTAATGATATGTTAAAATATCTATGACGTTATTGAAAAGAAAGCAATGATTCAAACCTGTAAAGTATAATCCAATTTTGTAAAAAATTAAAAAAGATACGAATTTTTACATACCTACAAAACATAAAATAAATGAATTAAAGCATTAACAGTGATTTTCTCTTGGGAATGGACTCACACGTTCTTTTATTCATATGCTTTTCCATTATTTCTGCAAGGTTCACATCCTTCTTGTGTAATGCGAACAAAAAACAGGAAGAATTAAGAAGAAAAACCAGGAGCTAGAAAACACTTTTTCCACACACCTGCACTCTTAGTCACACACTCAGGCTATGTCAGTGGCATGACAGAAACTGGAAAAAAAAAAATGGAATGCCTCCAATAACATTCGACAAGACAAACCTACAGCCAAGCAGGCACAACACTGCTGTGCCTTCTACTCATGCTGATTCTCATCAAATGGAAAATGCGATTTCATCCAGGAGGAACCTTTTGACTCTTCCCACCCAGGGCTTTTCTTTCCTGTTGCACCATTAAGCTGCCTTTCTCTAAGCAGCGCACTGCAGGTGTGGACAGAATATAACAAAACTCTTCATAATCTTTAATTTAAGATTGACAATTTTTTGTCCCTCAGCTTGATTGACTTTGAGAAATACTGGAAAGCCTGAGATTCAGGCAAGGAGGCAAAAGCAAGAATACATTTTTACCAATTCACATTGTTTGTAAATAAGTTATTAGAACTGTACCCTTTTTTCAACCTAGCATGGTTGATCTGCAGTCATGTTTTTGAGCAGCGATTTAAAAACAGGACCAGTATTTAAGACCTCCCTTTTAGGACAGGCAATAATAGTAACAATGATAATGTGCCAGTGAGAATGCTTTTATGATTCTCTCTCTTTGGCATTGTTAGTAGCGATACCTCAAACAGACCAGTGCCAACAGCAGCTTCTGGGAGCGTGCTGGGAATGCAGACTCTTGGGCCTCACCCCAGACTTACTGAGTCAAAATCTCCAGGGATAGACGGTTTAACAACCTCTCCAGTGATTTGTATGCACACTAACATTTTGAAACCACTTGAGAGCATCCAAAAATAATGTTGAACAATCACAGTTCAAACCGAAAAGAAAAGACAGTTTTATTCCTCTGTTTATTGGTCTCTCCTCTGGGAGGAATTTTGCTATAAACCCTCACCCTAGTGGCAACAGTTAGGTGTGGAAACTCTTAAGTGTATCACAGAGCAGAGGTCAGGGCTTCATATAAACAGCCTGGTCCCTAACTGCTTTCCTTCTGCAGTCAACCCCAGGAATGGACTTTTTGTTCAGTGTCTCCTTTCATCCTCTTTGAGGAGATGCAAATTTGAACAGACAGTGTCGCTGTTGGGAACTGTTTTGTCCCTGCCATCAATTGTATGTTCCTCTCTGTAATTATCTGGTGAGACAGTGCAAAAATAGGGACAAAACTAACAGAAAAAAATACAAGGAAACAGGAAACTCTAGTGTACAGGAGTTGGCCAGCATAATTTATTTTTTTCTTATGCATGGTCATGCTATGTGGTTTTGTAAACTTCCTTTTTAAAATCATGGTTGATTGAACATTTAAGAAAAGTTTTGACTGGACACGGTGGCTCACGCCTGTAATCCCAGCACTTTGGGATGCCAAGGCAGGTGGATCACCTGAGGTCAGGAGTTCGAGACCAGCCTGACCAACATGGAGAAATCCTGACTCTACTAAAAATACAAAATTAGCCAGGTGTGGTGGCGCATGCCTGTAATCCCAGCTACTCAGGAGGCTGAGGCAGGAGAATCGCTTGAACCTGGGAGGCGCCATTGCACTCCAGTCTGGGCAACAAGAGCGAAACTCTGTCTCAAAACAAAATAAAATTTTAAAAATAAAGAAAAGAAAAGTTTTGATAGCAAGCATATACCAAACTATGAAAAATATGCAAAAAGTCTAAATGATGCCTTTGGAATCTTCATTTACAGTAGTTTTACTATTATACTAAGGACTGACACTTTTATTAATCCAACTTTTGACAAATGCTGATTACTTACTATGTGTAAGGAAGGTTTCAGAGTAACAATTTCCTCTAATCAAAATTTATCTCATCTATTTCCCATTTCTTTAGAACTGTGGATTATGATAATATATTAAATTATTCTATAATAGTAATTGTGTATCAATGATGCCTTTGTCACTTTGGATCACTTAGAACAGAATACCATAAACTGGGTGGCTTAAGCAACAAACATTGATTTCTCACAGTTTTGGAGGCTGGGAAGTCCAAGTTCAAGGTGCCAGCAGATTCAGTGTCTGGTGTGGGCCCACTTCCTAGTGTGTAGATGACAGCTTCTCATTATGTCCTCACATGGTCGAGAGAAAAATCACTTTTCTCTTGTCTTGTTTTATAAGAGCACTAATCCCATTCATAAAGGTTCCACCCTCATGACCCAATTATTTCCCAAAGGCTCCACCTCCTAATACCATCCCATTTGGGGCTAGCATTTCAACATATGAATTTTGGGGGGGACACAAATATTCAGTTTATAACAGATGCTTATATCCCAAATATTTTTCTCCCTTTCTCCTGTGTCAGTGTGTCTATTGCCACAATAATGCTATATAACAAACAGCCATAAAACTTTAGTGGCATAATACAATAGCATTTATTACTCATCTATCAGGAGCCTGCTAGAGATCTGCCAGGTGGCTCTATGTCTTTTGGTAGGGCTATGTGCCAGTTGGCTACGTATTGATCTAGACCAGCTTCGACTAGGACACCTGCGCATCTTGGGTCTACTTCACGCATCCATCACATTCCAGCAGGCAACCACAGGCACGTCCTCATGAAACTAACCAAAATACAGGAAAGAGCAAGGCCTCTCAAATCATAGACTCAGAACCACCACCTTAGCACTTCTGCTTCATTCTGTTGGCCAAAGGCAGGCATATAGTCAGGTCTAGAGGCAGAGCCAGAGAATAGTTCAAAATTACATGGCAAAGGGAGAGGATGCAGAGGGAGTGAAGGATCAGGGTCCTGTTTGCAACCAATGTACCACACCCTCTCATCCAAACCATCATTAAGACCTGTCAGTTCAACCTTATCACATTCATCCAATTTTCTCTATCTTACTACTGCCACCACTTCAGGGCACTGTTACCGCTTGCCTGTAGCCTCCCAACTGTTCTGTCCACATCTACCTTGTTCACTGCTCCTTAGATTATTCTCAAGACAGCATTCAGAATAAGAATTTTAAAACAATCTTATTTTTTTAAAAAAACTGCTCTTGCCACTCATTTGCTGAAATCCACTCAATGGTTTCCTATTGCTTTCAGGATAAAGGTAGAAATCCTCCATATGGAGTATATGGCCTTGTCCCATGTGGATATGGAGCATGCCTCTCTCCCCAGCCCTACTTAGCCCCCTTCTCCTCTCCGGGCTCAAACTATCCTGGCCTTCCTTCACTCTCCCAGTGCCATGCTCCCCACCTCACAAGGCCTGCGTAGATATGGGTTCCTCTATCTCAAATAAGTCTTTGCCTGGTTCAATTCCATGCATCCATCAGATCATTATTCAAACATCATTTTCTCAACCTCATCATCCCACTGTCACTATAATAGGGTGTCCTAGTTTCATGCTCTAAAATCTGTTTGTAATTTTCCATCACTGTCCTTAGTTTGTAATGAACAATTATCTGTGTTGTTAATTGATTACATCTACCCCCCACTAAACTGTAAAACTCCATGATGTCATGTCTGCAAGATCAATGTGGTTTCCTAAATGGTTTCCTAAAGGATTTACCAAACTACAAAAGAAAAATAAATTGTACTTTCCTTCTTTTTGAATATAAATTTCTTATATCTTGAATTTAAATTAGTTTGTGCAATTACACTATGTAACTGAGCTCCTTAAAAAGGGCATTATAAATAAGATACTGCAAAATATCAATCATTCTTCCACTTTCCAAATTTACCAGTAAAATCTTTAATCTTCTCTCTACTTTGCACAAATATGCCTTGCCCAGGGGAATAAAACCATAAACCAGATTAGTCAGATTGATAGTAAAATTACTCTTAAAGAGTTTGTGTTATTTCTTGGTCATTTCTTTAATGATTTCTGATATTCTCTGCAGGGAGAATGCCTAAATTAAAGACTGTGAGACACAGGTGTGAAGCAAGTGTTGGATTTGTGTTCTGACAATGGAGAAGCACTATCTACATGTTCAAAATAAATAGTGTTTCCTTCCATTACAAAAATGTAAATTATAATAAACCTGTAAGAACATGTGCATGCAATAATATTTAACAGTGATTTGGTTTGTGCCCTTTGACCAAAATCTCCCCACTTTCTCCACCTCCAGCCCCTGGCAGGCTCTATTCTACTCTGTTTCTATGAGTTTGACTTTTTAGATTCCACATATAAATGATATTATATAGTATTTGTCTTTATTTGTCTGACTTTACTTCACTTAGTATAACATCCCCAGTGTTCATCATGTTGTCACAACTGGCAGGATTTTTTTTTTTTTTTTGGATACACAATTTTGCTCTGTTATCCAGGCTAGAGTGCAGTGGCACAATCGTGGCTCACTGCGGCTTTGGCCTCCCAGGCTCAAGCAATCCTCCCACCTCAGCCTCCTGAGTAGCTGGGACTACAGGCCTGTGACACCACACCAGGATAACTTTTGTATTTTTTATAGAGACAGGGTTTCACTATGTTGGCCAGGCTGGTCTTGAACACCTGGGCTCAAGTGATTCGCCCACCTCTGCATCCCAAAGTGCTGAGATTACAGGCATGAGTTACCACGTCCAGCCAGGAATTTCCTTTTTTTTTAGATTGAATAACACTCCATTTTGTGTATATGTATGTGTGTTTTTATATATATTTAATATGCCTATATATACACATTTTTCTTGTCCATTCATTCATTGACAGACACTTAAGTGGTTTCCATGTCTTAGTTATTGTGCATAATGCTATAAAAACATTACTAGAGTGTGGATATCTCAGGGGTACAGATTTCATTTCCTTCATTTCCTTCAGATACATATGCAGAGGATATCGTAGTTAGATTTTTAAAGTTTCGAAGAACCTCCATACTCTTTTCCATAATGGCTATACCAATTTATATTCCCTTCAACAGTGCACAGGATTCCTTTTCTCCACAACCTCACCAACACTTATCTTTTTCTTTTCAGATAACAGACATGGTAGCATATGTGAGGTAATATTTCATTCTGATTTTGATTTGCATTTCCCTGATGATTAGTGATGCTGGGCACCCTTCCAATTACCTGTTTGTCACAGTCTGTCTTCTTTTGAAAAATTTTTATTCAGACTCTTTGCCCATTTTTAAAATTGGGTTATTTGTGGGGGGTTTCTTCACTATTAAGATGTATGAGTTTTTTTATACATTTTGGGTATTAGTTCCTTATAAGATAGATGGTTTGCAAATATTTTCTCCCATTCTGTAGGTCGTCTTTTCATTTTATTGAATGTTTCCTTTGTTTTGCAGAAGCTTTTTACTTTGATGTAGTTGGACTTGTTTATTTTTGCTTTTGTTGCTTGTACTTTGGGTGTCATATCCAAAAATAATTATTACCGAGACCTCTGTCAAGCAGTCTTTCTCCTGTTTCCTTCTAAGAGTTTTGGAGTTTCAGGTCTTACGTTAAAGTTTTTAATACACTTTGCATTGATTATTTTGTGTAGTGTAAGATAAGAGTCCAATTTCATTCTTCTACATGTGGATATCCAGGTTTCAGTATGGTTTATTGAAGAAACTATTCTTTCTCCATTGTGTATTCTTGGCACCCTTGTCAAATATTAGTTCATGACTATGTATGCATGGGTTTATTTATTTCTGTGCTCATTATTCTGTTCCATTAATTAATGTGTCTGTTTTTATGACAGTACCATACTCCTTTGATTACTATATTTCTGTAATATAGTTTGAAATCAGAAAATATGATGCCTTCAGCTTTGTTCTTTCTCAGAATTGCTTTGGTTGTTCTGGGTCTTTTATGGTTCCATTGAATTTTAGAATTATTTTTTGTATTTCTGTGAAAAATGTCATTGAAATTTTGTCAAGGATTGTGTTGAATCTATAGATCATTTTGGATAATATGGACATTTTAATAATGCTGATCCTTCTGATCTGTGAAAATGTAATATCTTTCCATTTACTTGTGTCTTCTTCAATTTCTTTCAACACCTATGGTTTTCAGTATATTGATTTCTCACTTCCTTAAATTTATTCTTAAGTATTTTCTTCTTTTTGATGCGTGTCTTACTTCATTTTGTGATGCCAAAACAGAGTACCACAGACTGGGTAATATATGATGAAAATAAATTGTAGGCTTATGATTCTGAAGGCTGGCAAGTGCAAGATCAAGGGACTGGATCTGGTAAAAGCATTCTTTCTGTGTCATCCCATGGCAGAAGGGCAAATAGAGGGTGCGTGTGTGAGAGAAAGAGAAAAGGTGCTGAATTCATTCTTTTATAAGAAACCCACACCTGTGATAACTAATCCATTCACGAGGGCAAAGCTCTCACTGGCCTGTTCACCTCTCTAGGCCCCATTTCCCAACACTATTGTGTTTGGGATTAAGTTTCCAAAACATGCTTTTTGGGGGACACATTTAAACCACAGCAATGTTATTATAAATGGAATTTTTAAAAAATTATATTTCAGATAGTTTATCACTATTGTATAGAATTATAATTGATTTTTGTATGTCTATTTTCTATAGTGTAACTTTACTAATTTGTTAGTTCTAACAGTTTTCTGGTGCAGTTTTTAGGGTCTTCTATATATAAGATCATGTCATCTGCAAACAGACAATTTTATGACTCTCTTTCTGATTTGGATGCTTTTAATTTTGTTCCTTGCCTACCTGTTCCAGCCAGGACTTCCAGTACTATGTTGAATAGAAGTGGTTAAAGTAGGCATTCTTGTCTTAGTCTTGATCATACAGAAAAACTTTTCAGGTTTTCACCATTAAGTATGATATCAGTTGTGAGGCTATGACCTTTATTATGTTGAGATACATTCCTCCCATATTCAATTTACTAAGAGTTCTTATCATGAAAAGATGCTGAATTTCTTCAAATACTTCTCCTGCATCTCTTAAGATGGTTATATGATTTTTATTCTGCTATTTATTCATCCTGTTAAAGTGATGTACTGCATTAACTGATTTGTGTATGTTAAACCATCTTACAGCCCTGGGATAAATCCCACTTCATCATGGTATATAATCCTTTTAATGTGCTGTAGAATTTGGTTTACTAGTATTTGTTGAGGATATTTGCCTCTATGTTCATCAGGGAAATTAGCCTGTAATTTTCTTTTCTTGTAGTGTTTTTCTCTGGCTTTGGTATCACGGTAATGCTAGCCTCATAAAATTAGTTTGGAACTATTCTCTCCTCCTCAGCGTTTTGGAAGAGTTTGAGGATTGGCATTAATTGTTTAAATGTTTGGTAGAATTCACAGTGATGCCATCTGGTCCTAGGATTTTTTTGTTGTTGGAGGATTTGACTACTGATTCAATGTTCTTACTTGTTTTTTCTTTTTTTTTGGTTATGGTTTTTTGTTTTGTTTTTGAGACTGAGTCTCGCTCTATCACCGAGGCTGGAGTGCAGTGGTACGATCTTGGCTCACTGCAACCTCCACCTCCCAGGTTAAAGTGATTCTCGTGCCTCAGACTCTTAAGTAGCTGGGATTGCAGGTGCCCACCACCATGCCTGGCTAATTTTTGTATTTTTACATGTTATTGGTTCATTCAGATGTCCTGTTTATTTATTATTTAGTCTTGGTAGGTTGTATATTTTTAGTACTTTATCTATTTCTTCTAGATTATCCAATTTGTTGGCATATAATTGTTCATAATGGTTCCTTATTATCCTCGGTATATGTTCTGGGGATCTAATGTACAACACAGTGATTATAATTAACAATATTGTATTGTGTACTTGAATTTGCTAAGAAAGTAGATTATAAATGTTCTCACCACAAAAAAGTAACAATGTGAGATGACAGATGTGTTAACTAACTTGATTGTGGAAATTATTTCATAATACATATGTATATCAAATCACGATACTGTACACCTTAAATTTATGCAGTTTTGCCAACAATACCTTAAGAAAACTGAAAAAAGCAACAGAGATTTGATATGATCAAATTTTAAATATTTTAGAAATTTGGTTGATGTATTTCTATGTGTTGATCTAATGAAAATCTAATAGATTGTTCTAGAAAAGTCATTCCTTACATTCATTTTTTTTTCTTTTTTTATTTATGATACTTTAAGTTCTAGGGTACATGTGCACAACGTGCAGGTTTGTTATATATGTATACATGTGCCATGTTAGTGTGCTGCACCCATCAACTCGTCATTTACATTAGGTATTTCTCCTAATGCTATCCTTCCCCCTCCCCCCACCCAACAACAGGCCCCAGTGTGTGATGTTCCCCACCCTGTGTCCAAATGTTCTCATTGTTCAATTCCCACCTATGAGTGAGAGCATGTGGTGCATGGTTTTCTGTCCTTGCGATAGTTTGCTCAGAATGATGGCTTCCAGCTTCATCCATGTCCTTACAAAGGACATGAACTCATCCTTTTTTATGGCTGCATAGTATTCCATGGTGTATATGTGCCACATTTTCTTAATCCAGTCTATCATTGATGGACATTTGGGTTGGTTCCAAGTCTTTGCTATTGTGAATAGTGCCACAATAAACATTCGTGTGCATGTGTCTTTATAGCAGCATGATTTATAATCCTTTGGGTATATACCCAGTAATGGGATGGCTGGGTCAAATGGTATTTCTAGTTCTAGATCCCTGAGGAATCGCCACACTGACTTCCACAATGGTTGAACTAGTTTACAGTCCCACCAACAGTGTAAAAGTGTTCCTATTTCTCCACATCCCCTCCAGCACCTGTTGTTTCCTGACTTTTTAATGATCACCATTCTAACTGGTGTGAGATGGTATCTCCTTGTGGCTTTGATTTGCATTTCTCTGATGGCCAGTGATGATGAGCATTTTTTCATATGTCTGTTGGCTGCATAAATCTTCTTTTGAGAAGTGTCTGTTCATATCCTTTGCCCACTTTTTGATAGGGTTGTTTGTTTTTTTCTTATAAATCTGTTTAAGTTCTTTGTAGATTCTTAATATTAGCCCTTTGTCAGATGGGTAGAAATTTTGTAAAAATTTTCTCCCATTCTGTAGGTTGCCTGTTCACTCTGATGGTAGTTTCTTTTGCTGTGCAGAAGCTCTTTAGTTTAATTAGATCCCATTTGTCAGTTTTGGCTTTTGTTGCCATTGCCTTTGGTGTTTTAGACATGAAGTCCTTGCCCATGCCTATGTCCTGAATGGTATTGCCTAGGTTTTTTCCTAGGGTTTTTATAGCTTTAGGTCTAATATTTAAGTCTTTCATCCATCTTGAATTAATTTTTGTATAAGGTGTAAGGAAGGGATCCAGTTTCGGCTTTCTACATATGGCTAGCCAGTTTTCCCAGCACCATTTATTAAATAGGGAATCTAGGTATTGATGGGACGTATCTCAAAATAATAAGAGCTATTTATGACAAACCCACAGCCAATATCATACTGAATGGGCAAAAACTGGAAGCATTCCCTTTGAAAACTGGCACAAGAGAGGGATGCCTTCTCTCACTACTCCTATTCAACATAGTGTTGGAAGTTCTGGCCAGAGCAATCAGGCAGGAGAAAGAAATAAAGGGTATTCAATTAGGAAAGGAGGAAGTCAAATTGTCCCTGTTTGTAGATGACATGATTGCATATTTAGAAAACCCCATCATCTCAGCCCAAAATCTCCTTAAGCTGATAAGCCACTTCAGCAAAGTCTCAGGATACAAAATCAATGTGCAAAAATCACAAGCATTCCTATACACCAACAACAGACAAACAGAGAGCCAAATCATTAGTGAACTCCCATTCATAATTGCTTCAAACAGAATAAAATACATAGGACTCCAACTTAGAAAGGATGTGAAGGACCTCTTCAAGGAAAACTACAAACCACTGCTCAATGAAATAAAAGAGGACACAAACAAATGGAAGAACATTCCATGCTCATGGATAGGAAGAATCAATACCGTGAAAATGGCCATACTGCCCAAGGTAATTTATAGATTCAATGCCATCCCCATCAAGCTACCAATGACTTTCTTCACAGAATTGGAAAAAACTACTTTAAAGTTCATATGGAAGCAAAAAACAGCCCACATTGCCAAGACAATCCTAAGCCAAAAGAACAAAGCTGGAGGCATCATGCTACCTGACTTCAAACTATACTACAAGCCTACAGAAACCACAACAGCATGGTACTGGTACCAAAACAGAGATATAGACCAATGGAACAGAACAGAGCCCTCAGAAATAATACCACACATCTACAACCATCTGATCTTTGACAAACCTGACAAAAACTCCTTACATTCATGAACCATTTCCCCTCAGCCCATGATTTATTGTTTATGAACCTGTTCTCAGACAGGTCCAGAGGGGCAGCCCTAGAGAACATGGCAGCACTCCCTGTCATGGATGGTTTGACCCAGTTTGCACTTCTAATTTGAAGTGGACCAACCAGAGTTCTCCTCCTGGCAGTTTGTAATTAGGACACAAAAAGATTAAGTTCCATGCAACTGGAATGTCAGGTAAATCCCAGGGCTGAATCTCTCTGTAGGGGTGCTAGGCAGGCTAATGGGCAATCAGAGGAAGGCAGTCTTTGAAAAGGAAGAAAAGAAAATAAAAGATGTGTACAGAGGAACCAGGAAATTCTTGTGGTGGGAGAGGTAAGGTGAAGTAGAAAGTGTGCTGGAGGAAGAAAGATATCCTGGGTTCCTGATGCCATTGATCTCCAAGTCCATGACTGGCAAAGCTCGGCTGTATTTTCTGTCATGCATTCTGAGAGAATTTCTTGAATCCATGGAATAAATTCACTTGCTTATGCAGTGAGTTTCTATTTTTACAAGAAAATAGTTACTGGCCAACACAGAGATCTTCAAGAAAAGTAATATGCCAGTAAGTGTGCTCAGGCTCAGGGCATGTTGCCTTTTCCTGAGTTCACTATGGAGTCTGGGTTCCTTCTTTCTGCAGATGGCCTAATGTAATTCCAACTTTATCTGGCCCTTTACTTACTATGTGCCTTTAGAGTAGAGTATAACCTCAAAAAGGTGTCTCAGAATAATACACTGTGAGTGCCCGAAGAAAACCTTGAAGGAATTCTTTCATTCTGGCTGTGCATCAGAGCCACTTGTGAAATTTATTAGCACATAGAAGTTGGGGCCGTCACCCTGCTTCAGTTAGTCTGTAATAGAAACAGAACAGGTAGATTGATATCCACAGATAATTATAGTGCACAGCCTCAGTTAAAACCACTGTGCCTTAGATATCAATCACTACCCTGCCCTTAAAGGCAAAATAACTGAGGTCATTATCAGTTAACTCTTGCTGTTGACAAACAACCCCACAACTCAATGGCTTAAAATAATAAGAATTATTACTCATGAGCTTATGGGCCACCTGGGCAGCTTTTCTGGTCTTGGTTGGATCCATGCATTCATATCGGGTCAGTTATAGTTTGGATATTTTTCCCCGCCCAAATCTCATATTGAATTGTAATCTCCAGTACAAGAGGTGGGGCTTGGTGGGAGATGACTGGATCGTGAGGCTGAGTTTCTTTCTATTTTATTTTTTTGAGATGAAGTCTCATTCTGTTGCCCAGGCTGGAGTGCAGTGGCATGATCTTGGCTCACTGCAACCTCCGCCTCCCAGGTTCAAACAATTCTCCTGCCTCAGCCCCCCGAATAGCTGGGACTACAGGCACGAGCCACCACGCCCAGCAAACTTTTTATTTATTTATTTATTTATTTATTTATTTATTTATTTATTTTTAGTACAGGTAGGGTTTCACCGTGTTAGCCAGGATGGTCTCGATCTCCTGACCTTGTGATCCTCCCGCCTCAGCCTCCCAAAGTGCTGGGATTACAGACAGGAGCCACTGCGCCCAGCCCGTGAGGCTGGATTTCTAGCGAATGATTTAGTACCATCCCGTTAGTGCTGTCATTTAAAAATGTGTGGTAACTCCCCCTACCCCTGCCTTCCTCTCATTCTCACCATGTGAGATGCCTACTCCCCTTTCATCTTCCACCATGATTGTAAGCTTCCTGAGACCTCCCAAGAAGCCGAGTAGATGCCAGTACCATGCTTCCTATAAAGCCTGCAGAACCGTGAGCCAACTGAACCTCTTTTTTTAAATAAATTACTCAGTCTCAGGTATTTCTTTATAATAGTGTAAGAATGGCCTCATACAGGGTCACATAGGCACTCTGCTGTCATAGCTGCACTCTCTGACATGTTTGAGGTCAGTAGGTTGGCTGGTCTAGAATGGTCTGAGACAACTGTGTTCTCTCGATGTCAGTTTTTACACTCCAGCAGGCAGCTCAGGATTACAAGACGTGTGCAAAACTTCTTGAGGATAAGTTCAGCACTGGAGCATCACATCCACTGAATTCTATTGCTCATAGCCGGTCATGAGGCCAACCTAGATTCAAGGAGTGGGGGGAAATAGACTTTATTTTGGGATGGGAGGAGCTGCACAGTCTTACAAATAATGTGAATACAGAGAAGGAGGGAATAATTATGGCAAGTCCTTGAAATCAATCTGCCAGAGGCCCAGAAAGAGTTAAGAAAAGCCCAAAGGAGCAAAGAAACAAATTCCCTATAGTTAGTTGAGTGTTTTCCTACCACCAACACTTAAGATCCCTTTCACATGTATAAATGTGGGCTCTTCTTTACAGCTTCCCCCGGACAAATACTTGAGTGTTCTAATGGCAAAGGTTGCTTCAGTTCTCTTTTTTTTTTTTGAGGCTCCCTGTCAGCTCGCGCCAGCTAGCACTGCCTGAAGAGCGTCACTAACTGCCAGGTGGCTTAGAAGGACTCAGCACACAAAGCCAAGAATGCTTCTCAAATTCAGCCTAAATGACTCAGTCACCTCCATTAGGATGAATGCATCTCGGAATAGTGCAAATTATGAAGATTTCATTCTGCTTTCAAATGCAATTCCTGGGAGTGATTACTGTGTCTACTAAGCAGCCAACTAAGCTCATGGCAGCAAAGGCAGAACTGGATGCAAATCAAGTGAAAACTAGATGCAGGTAGTTGGTCGAAGTGGCAAAAACAAGAAGACAGTGGCAAAATCAAATGGAATAAGAAGGTGTTTACATGACAGCCCTGCCTCTGGGAAATAGTGTGGAATGAGAAAAGGCCCAAAGTTAACATTCCACATCTTTTTACATGGATGTTACTATAGCACTTGCTGCTTCTTGCATCTCACATCCTATATCATAGAAATGCAATTATATCTTAAGCAGAACCAGCAACTATTAGCCTGCCTCCCTCAGAGCAGGAATTTGTAACTTTGGCTGCCCAGAAGAATAACCTGGGATGCTTTGAAAATACTGACGCCTAGGCCCAGCATGAGTGATTCTAACTTAAATCACTCCAGTGTGTGACTTGAGCATTGGGACTTTTTTAAAAATTAAAAACTCCCTGATTGATTTTAATATATGCCTAAGGATGAAGACTTAACTAGGTGCCTGGGTAACTCTTAATTCATGCAACTAATACATTCTTTTGCGCATTTATTGTGTGCAGAGAATTTTGCCAGATGCAGTGTTCAACAAGAAGTTGACCTTTTGGCGCAAAGGAGAAAAAAGATGCCTATGCAGTTGAAGTCACCACGGGTTGAGCCACCATAAAGACAAATCTAGTGTGAAAAAAGAAATGGCACAGAGGAGGGGATAATTCTCCAACTGTTGCTAATGCCCCAATTTAAGAATTATCCACAGACTTCCACAGAGCAATCAGCCACAGGTTAGATTAATGAATCACTCTGGACCCAGCGCCTAGAATCCCAGGTATAAACCCTCATTCAAGCTCATATCATCTGAGTAGCCCAGGATACAGTACTGAAGTCCTCAAAGTTTCCATTTCTCAGTTATAAAATAAGAGCAATTGTCTCCCCTCATATAGTTGTCATGAGGTTTACACAACATAATTTGAATGAAGCAGTAAGCACAATGCCTGATACATAGTAGATGTTCAGTAGAGATTAAGGAGCAGCTGGTAATTTGTCATAATTAAGAATAGAATAACAACAGTAATATCTGATTCTTGAACCCTGTCATGAGTACATTTCCTTGTCCAGAGGATAGGAAAAAAAATTAAATCCTCAAAGATAGCAGACGTGAGAGGTAAGACAGGAACAGGAGAGAGAAGAGGGGAAAAAACATAGAATTTAAGTAAGGATCAGTGAAGAGATATTTTGCCTAATTTCAGATGTGTTGCAAGAAACCAAAAAGTCCTGGCAAATCCACCTCCCTCTGCCTTGATATTGTGTACTAAGGAGACCCCACAGATCCTCCTTAATGCTCGGCAAGTCCCTCTTCACACTCCAGTAAAAACTGCCTGAGAGATCAGGCACAAAAACATGACAGAAACAATCCCCTCGTGCCTTGTTTTCCTCTTTACTTTGATTGCCAAAAATGTCCAGGTTATCCTGCATGTCCTGGGCACTCATCCTTAACTAACCCCATTTATCCTCCTATCTAACCCAATCTAATCTCTTTCTGATCCTCTAACCCTTCCTCTGTCATCTTTAACCTACACAGTGCATCAACAGCAAACCTCCAACAGCCACGTCTTTCTGAAACAAATCCTGTTCCCTATTTGGCTCTATTTGGAACCATGTGGTCTCCTAAGACTACTTCTCCCTGTAGCCATCTCCAGGACTAGCTGCAGTTTTAAAATTATCACTCTATTTACTGCTGAATTTGGAAGAATCTGGAAGAATCTCTACTCCTCTTCACTTGCTTCCAAATAATTGTTCTCTTCTGTCTTCTCCTTAGACAACTGTATCATTGAATCTCTCTCTCTCTTTTTTTTTTTTTTTTTTTTTTTTTTGAAACAGGGTCTTGCTCTGTCACCCAGAATGGAGTGTAGTGGTTCAATCACACTCATTGTACCCTTGACCTCCCAGGCTCAAGGGATCCTCCCACCTTCTGAGTAGCTGGAACTACAGGCAAACACTACCATGCCTGGCTAATTTTTAATTTTCTTATAGAGTCAGGGGTCTCACCATGATGCCCAGGCTGGTCTTGAATTCCTGGGCTCAAGAGATCCTTCTGCCTTGGGCTCCCAAAGTGCTAGGAATATAGGTGTGAGCCACAAGTCTGGTCTTTTGTGAATCACTTGCTTAGGCTACACCATCTGCTACCCCTTCTTGTTGCTGCCATGGACAGTTCTAGCAGAAATTTCTTCCTTCATTGAAGATGTTAACAATCTCCTTACTTATTGAGCTCCAACGTCGTTCCAGTTATCATTCCTGGTCATTTTGATGCCATGCATTATAACTTGCCCGTCACTCGGACCTCTCAGATGTTTGCTGTGCTCGTCCTGCACAATCTTCCCTTGCACTGCCCCCCACCTCAGCCATACATTTCCATGACCATGCCCTCTGCCTTGTCATTTTCTTCTCAAGACCAATAACTTTGCCACGTCCAAATCTCAAGTTTAAGCATCCCATTCTTTAAACACTACCTCCTGTCTTCCCAGCTTACCCCTTCTAACAGCCGGACTCCCTCACTCTGTGATGTGACTTCTAATCCATTGACACTGCCACTTCGTTACTGTCTGTCTCCTCCTTCATGGCTTTACTTCCCTCCTCCTCTGGCTTGGAGTCCATTCATCATTATGATGACACCCTCATACTTTCATATGTGTGATCATTCTCTCCTGTATTAATCAGAATTCTGCTGAAATAATATTGCATAACAAATACATTCCAGCACTTTGGGATGCCAAGGCAGGAAGATCACTTGAGCCCAGGAATTCAAGACCAGTCTGGGCAACATAGTGCGTCTTCATCTCTACAAAAAAAAAAAAAAAAAAAAAAAAAAAAAAAATTAAAAAAAATAGCCAAGCATGGTGGTGCACACCTATAGTCCTAGCTACTCAAGAGGCTGAGGCAGGAGGACCACATGAGCCCAGGAAGTCGAGGCTACAGTGAGCCTTAATCATGCCATAGCAGCTTGGAAGACAAAGGAGACCCTGTCTCAAAAAATATATATATATATATATATATATATACACACACACACACACACACATACACACACACACGCATATATCACTGTGGCGGATGAGAAGAGGCATTTATTTCTGAATCATGTATCTGCAGGGCAACTGGGCAGCTGTGCATCAATCTGCGTGCTTGGTTCAGGTCTAATACCCATTGCTTCATTCTAGGACAGGACACTGCCTGGAGCAGGCTTTTCTTGTGGTAATTACAGCTCAGCAGAGCCATCAAAACATGCAAGCATTTGTAAAGTCTCTGCTTACATCGCATCTCCTCCTATTTTATTGGCCAAAGAAAGTCATACGACTGGGCCCATGGTCAAGAAGACAATGGTTAGTGGCAGATGCTACAAGTCACATGGCAAGAGGTGTAGATGTATAATCCTATTTACAGGAGAAAGTGAAAACTGGAAACAATAATCTAATCCATGCCATTTTCATTCTATTATTTCACCCTCTCCCTCTATTGTAATCATGAAAGGAAACTTCAAGTCCTGTGTAAATTCTCTGTACTGACTCTCAAAAAATAGTTGAACATGGTAAGAGAAAAACTACCAAATGGCCTCATGACTGCTGACCTCAGTGGCTACCTAAGTGATGTCCAGAAATTCTGTAATTCCCTGGTCAATCTGTTCTTCTTTTTCTTTCTTTCTTTTTTTTTTTTTGAGATAACTATTTTACACCTCCTCAGTAAGCTCACTTCTAGCTCCCAGCCCCTTCCTTCCCATCAATGTGTGACTTCTTATTTCAATAAGAAAAATAAAACAATCAAAGGGAACTCCATCTTCTGTAAAATCCAATGTACCAATATTTCTGCTCAGAGCCTGTGTGTTCAGTCCCCTCTATTGGAAGACGCTTTCTTTCTCCTTGTTCCACATGGATTCTGGACCTTATCACTACTTGCTCATCCAAGTATTTAACTCTTCCAGGTGTTTGTCTCATTTCTGCATCCTCAATTTTCCCCCTTTCTACTGAATTATTCTCAGCATATACAAACATTCTATAATATGCTGTAACATATCTCGGTTTCAACAATATTTCCTTCAACCCCATATGTCCCTTTAAATACAATATCATTTCTCTTTACATTGCCAAATGCAATGGTTGACTCTCATTCCTAAACTCACTGGATCCACAAGCACCATTTAAATCACTGGATGACTCTGTCTTCCGTAAGTCATTTTCTCCACGCCGATTCTGGGACATTGCAATCTGCTGGTTTTCCTGCTACTTTGTGGTCTCCTTTCATGTTAGAGCCCGCTCCTCCTCTTCATGTTAGAGTATTCTAGGGCTCAGTTTAATGACATTATGTTTTCTCTAACTATGGTTATTTCTTAAATTATACTATTCAACCATATAGTTGTAAGCATCATTTATGTTTTGATTTCTGTCAATTTTATTTTTTCAGTTCCACTTTTACCCTAAGCTGCAGTCACATGTAAGTATATCTCAAAACTCTAATCTTCACAGGAGTACCTACTAGAAATCATAAACATAATATGTTCAAAACCTGCTCCTCCTTCCATTATCTCCCAGTTACTCAGTTTAGAACCCCTGGAGTCATTCTTGACTAGTATCATTCTCTTGTACCCCATGATCTATCTACGAATCTTTTTGGGCTCATCTTAAAGCTATACTCGGAATCCTACCATATCTTCTGTCTTATATACCAAAACCACCCTACCCAATGCACTCTCCTTATTCTCCTGTGAAACTATAATAGCCTCAACTTTCTCCACCCACTTTTGCTTTGCTATAGTTTATTCTCCGTAGAACAGCCAGAGTTGCCTTCTTAAAATATAAATTCAATTATGTCATATTCCAAGCTTCCGATGGCTCTGTTCTAGTTATTGTTGTTGCATAATAAAGTATCCCAAAACCTAGAAGCTTAAAACAACCATTTTATTTTGCTCAAAGATTCTGTAAATCAGAAATTCAGATTGAGCACAGAGGGAATGGCTTGTCTATTTTATGATGTCTTGGGCCTCAACTGGAAAAATGAAAAAGCCTGGGGGCTGGAATTACTGGAGGACTCATTCACCATTCACACACTTGAGCTGGAATGACAGGACACTAGGCTAACATAGCCATTCTAAAATAGACTAGAGTATGCTCCATAACAAAGCTTCATTCTCCAGGAGAAAAAACTGTACCAGAGCTCTATCTTTCCCAGTAAAATAGCAATTGCTCAACTCTAGCCCCTCTAGCCTTCCTGTCTCACCTAAGAGGAAAAAAAAAATTTAAAAAGACTGACAAACACTTCTGGACCTCACAGTCCAAGAGCTCAGAACTACTAGAAGACTGAGATTTAGTGATAAGATTATAGAGAATGTTCACTGTCTCCTATACATTATACCACAACAGCGCTCCAGCATAACAGTAAATTAAAGCTGAAAGAGATAAAAGACACAGATCTTACTTTAAAAGGAGTTCTTAGGAAAACCTAAATACCAAAGAAGAGAAAAAAGGAAACACTAAAAGAAACCTTAAACTACAACAACCATTAAACTACACCTTAAACTACAACAACCTTAAACTGCAACAACCATTAAACAAACCTCAAACATAAAAACATCACACTAAAGTGTTATTTACCACATAACTCAATACATTATGTTCAGTTTTTAACAAAAAACATTTTAAAAGGCAAACACACACACACACACACACACACACACAGTCTGAAGAGATAAAGTAAGCATCAGACCAAGAATCATATATGACAGAAATTTCTGGAAGTATCAGATAAGGAATTTAAAATAACTGATTAATAAGTTAATTATACATTAGCTATGTTAAGATCGCTAATGGAAAAAGTAGACTACATAAATAAAGACAGGGAATATAAGCACAGAGAGGAAAATTCTAAGAAAGAATAAAAAAGAAATGCTAGAAATAAAAAAAATTATAATAGAAATGAAGAATGCCTTTGACAGACTCATCATTAGATTACACAGACAATTTAGGTGACCTAGGGTTTGGCAGTGAGGTTCTGATATAACACCAAAAGCATGATCCATGAAAAAAACAAAAACAAACACAAACTTGATAGGTTGAACGTTATTAAAGTGGAAAAAATTCTGCTTTGTGAAAGATACAAGAATGAAAAGAAATACTGGGATAAAATATTTGCAGAACATATAAGGGACTTGTATTAAAAATATATAAAGAACTTGTAAAACTCAACAATAAGAAAGCAAACGACACAATTTCAAAATGTGCAAGGAATATAAACAGACATCACACCAAAGAAGATATAGATATGACAAATAAACATATGGAAAGATGCTGAACATCATTTTTATTAGGGAATTAAACAACAAATTAGAACAACAATGATATCATCATACACCTATTAGAATATATAAAATACAGAAAACTGATATTACCAAATGTTGATGAGTATGTGGAGCAACAGAAACTCTTTTGCTGATGGAAATGCAAAATGATACTGACACTTTGACATGCACTCTGGCAGTTTCTTGCAAAACTAAGCATAGTCTTATTATTAGATACATCAAATGCACTCCTATGTATTTACCCAATTTATTGGAAAACTTATGTCTAAACAAAAACTTATACACAAATATTTATAGCAGTTTTATTCCTATTTTCCCAAGGCTAAAACCAACCAAAATACCCTTCAATAGGTGAACAGATAAATAGATAAACTTTGATGCACCCATGAAACAGAATATTATTCATGAAAAGAAATAAGCTACCAAACCAGAAAAATACATAGAAAAATCTTAAATGCATGTTAATGAGTAAAAGAAGCTAGTCTGAAAAGGCTATACCTTATATAATTCCAATCACGTGGTGTTCTGGAAAAGGTAAAACTACACAATGATATAAGCCAAATTGTGTTCCCCGCAACATTCAGATGTTGAAGTCCTAACCCTTGTCAGAATGTGACTGGATTTGGAGGCAGGGTCTTTAAAGAGGTAACTAAATTAAAATAAGTTTATTAAAGTCAGCTATCATCCAATATGACTGGTGTCCTCATAAGAAGAGGAGATCAGGACACAGACATGCACAGAGGAAACACCATGTGAAGGCCCAGGAACAAGACAGCCAAGTACAAGACAAAAGAGAGGCCTCAGAAGAAACCACCCCTGTCAACACCTTGATTTCAGACTTCTAGCCTCCAGAACTGTGAGAAAGTTAATACATGTTGTTAGAAGAAAGTACCAGTCTAAGGACTTTATTATAGAAGCCCCAGCAAACTAATACAGAAAGAAAAAAAAAAAAAATCAGTGGCTGCCAGCGTTGAGAGAGGGAGAGGGATAAATAAGATGAAAAGAGCAAGATTTTTTAGAGCAGTTGAAACTATTCTGTATGATACTATAATAGTGGATTCATGATATTATGCATTTGTCATACCCATGGAAATTAATAGCACAAAGACTGATATTTGATATGTGCAAATTTTAAATGATTATTTAGAAGATCCTGGAATTGCAGCAAAAGAGTACAGATTGTAACAACACAATATAACTTTATTACAAATGTATGAAACAAATTCAAACATTAGGGGTGGGGAAAATGGTGCTGACCTAAGTAACTTTGAAAATGTATAGAGCCTTTAAGGATAAAGGCAAGAGTGACTCTACAAGAGAACTGCACTCTAGTTGGTAAATTTGTTCCCTAAGGAGACACAGGTTAACAGTTCTGCCACTGCTATACTTTACCCTAAAACTGAATAACTAAAGTAAGTGAATGGCTGAGGTAGCTGCTCACAGATAAGCAAAGGGAGAAGGCTAACATGACCCCTATGGTAATAGACTAGAGTTGGAGACATCAGTATGAACTCCTGTGTATATTTACTATCACCTGAAATTTAGATACAGATGGTTACATATAGAAATATTTACAGATATGTGTATATTCGATGTTTGGTATATGTGTATATACTTTATTGCTCTGTGAGCTGAGAGGGCCTATAGGAAAGGACACTACAGTAGTAACATCCATAGCTAGTGCACCCCCCCCCCCCGCCCCTGCACCTATCTTATTTTGTAGTGCTAGAAAGTAAAGAAGTACAAAAACAAAAACGCCCCACAACAACAAAAGAAACAACTTCACACTGATAGGAGTTTGTCCGATGGCACAGCCGAAATAATTTTGGTAACAAAACAGGATTGGATTATACCCTGATACAGTTTGGGTGTTGCCCCTGTTCAAATTTCATGTCCAAATGCAATCATTAATATTGGAGTTGGGACCTGGTGGGAGGTGATTGGATCAAGGAGGCAGGTTTCTCATGAATGGTTTAGTACCATCCTCTTGGTACTGTCCTTTCGGTAGTGGGTTCTTACAAGATCTGGTCTTTTAGAAGTGTGTAGTACTCACTCCCCCTTCCTCCTGCCTTGGCCATGTAATGTGTCTGCTCCCCCTTCACCTTCCGCCATGATGGTAAGTTTTCTGAGGCCTCTTTAGAAGCCAATCAGATGCCAGCATCATGCTTCCTTCACAGCCTGCAGAACCGTGAGCCAATTAAATCTCTTTTCTTTATAAGTTACCTAGTCTCAGGTATTTCTCTGTAGCAATGTGAGAACAGAATACTACATACCTCAAAGTATAAAATAAATTGACATGAGTCTTTAACAATATTGTTTTTTATGAAAGAATAATCTTG
Organism: Pan troglodytes; assembly: GCF_028858775.2. Classification (NCBI taxonomy): domain Eukaryota; kingdom Metazoa; phylum Chordata; class Mammalia; order Primates; family Hominidae; genus Pan; species Pan troglodytes. Next base: position 18,282,888 of record NC_072419.2, read on the forward strand.
CTGAAAAAGCTGGTGAATACCACTTCAGCCTGGTGATCAAGGTCAATATCAGCAGTCATAAATCATGTTGATAGTATTATATGTACCATTGTTATGCTGGAATTATCTTTCTCTGTGACCTTTTATTCCCCAAAACCCATAACCTCTGTCTAATCCTCAGAAAAACATTAGACAAACCTCAATGAAAGGCATCTTACAACATAGCTGACCAATATTCCTCAAACTGTCAAGGTCATTAAAAATAAGGAAGCCTGAGAAACTGTCACAGCCAAGAGGAGCCCGAGGAGATAAAACAACTGAATGTAATGTAGAATCCTGGGTGGGATCTTGAAACAGAAAAAGGACATTAAGCCAAAAGTAAGGAAAGCTTGAATAAAGTATATGCATTTCAGGGAATAAAAATGTATCAATATTGGTTCATTAATTTTAACAAATGCACTATACTATTTAAGGTATTAATAATAAGGTTAGTTGTTTGGGTGAGAACTCTCTGTATTATCTACCCAATATTTCTGTAAAACTAAAATTAGCCTAATGAGTAAAATCTCTAAATTTTTTTTAAAAAGTCTGATGTGTATTCTCCAAAGAAAATACACAAATAGCCAATGAGTGC